>NC_138740.1:12528330-13128330 GCF_965113295.1 Leuciscus leuciscus
TGAAGTCTGTCTTCATTATGTAACTATATATATATAGTATATTATATAGTATATTATATATTACGCCTTTTATCATTCATAACATTATTTTTCTTATTTAACGCTTATTTTCTCTCTTCATAGATACTTTCTATGCTTGGTTATGCAGTCCCTTTAGGGTTTATAGGATTAATCAAACAGAAATAGCTCTTTAAGGTAACGATTTCAGGTCACTATAGTGACCTATATTTAGTATAGCGTAAAGCATACTTTATACAGTGAATAATGATTTTATTAATCAAAATGAACTTCGCGTCCCCAGTTGGATGGTAAAGAACGATACGTGTTTGGCTGCTTTGTACATTTCTTGCCATCACAAACACACTGTAAAGATTTTGGAGGTCAATCTCAAAATGTTATGTCGACTTGCTGCACTGAACATTTTTAGTTGGTTCAGTTGAAATATATGAAGTAGGGATGTTCATTTAACATTTTGTTTTCTGACTGAAAGCTGATGGTTGTTAACCAGTCATCATCAGTTAACTGACATGATTTGAAGGTTAGATTAGAATTAAATGGACTTAGAATAGAATAGTCTGTGACCGATTCAAATACCTAAAAAATGTAGATTTACATGTGCAAATAGCAGCATAAACAATAGAACATGAGGATTCACACATCAAGCACCCGCAGTGCTTCTGTGAACACAGTAAACCAGAATAAAAGTGTATATATAACTGTATATATAATAAATAGGCCAACTTAAATGAACAATTAACAAAACTAAAGTGCAATAAATAATACACGCTTTAGGGTCTGTTTACACGACATCATTTTCAACTGAAAACTGAAAACGTTTTGGCCGTTCATTTCAACGAAAATGCCATTTTGGGGGCCTGACAATGCAAGCTTTTGAAAACGAGTTTTTGTGAGCTCATCTAAAGTGAGGACTAGTTATGCCTTGTAAAGCATTTATAAAGGAGATTTAAAGGCTGTTAATATTTCTATGTTCTCTATCACTGTGTGTGTTTGTTCCCTTTTTCTGTTTAGAAGATAACTGAGTCTTTAAATCTCCTTTATAAATTATTTACAAAGCATAACTAGTCCTCACTTTAGATGAGCTCGCAAAATAGTGAACTGACCACTACTAAATGCTTTATAACTCCCTGAATCTACTATATTTACTCACACTTTCTAAGTGATCTTATTAATCACTGTAAACACCTAAATAACTGGTTTGTAAATAATGCTATACTTCATTTAGAAATGATAAATTGATAATTAATATTTAATAAAGTATGAAAATGCAATTATTAAACACATTATAGATATGCTTCTAACTCAATAATACAGCGTTTAAAGGTGTATTTATAAACTGCTTATTAATGTCTGCTTTATGAATAATGATTTATCTGTTTACCAATGCTTAACTAATGATTAATAGGATGCAGTTATTATAAAGGGTTACCATATATATTATATTATATTTCTCATAATATAACTTCAAATATGCATTTTTTTATATATATAAAAAAAAAACATGCCAAGAGGGGATCTGCAACTCAATGTCATAATTATAATGTAATTATTATTATATTATTAAGATATTAATAATGTGACTGATAGTATTGGCTGCCTATTAATTAAAACATAATTTCTACTCTTAAAAAAAATCAATAGACATGTCCTTATTTTTCTGTTTCCTTTGTTTCTAGGATGTTGATGTACAGAGATATTCAGTGTTTGAAATATTGCTAAATTTAAATGCAACCAAACATATGTCGTTCGTTACCATCCAACAGTGGACCTTTCTTGATCTAATTCAAAACTTTTGAGTTGACTTGCTGCATCTGGTCATTTTGAAGAAACAAAAATGAAATACACAATTTTCTTTTAAGGTCTTTTTTCATAATATAACTTCAAATATGCAAAAAATTATAATATTTTAAACATGCCAAGATGGAATATCATCTCTGAACGATTTCTACCTATACAAGAGGGGACTCGCAATAGCCTGCAATGGAACTGTGTGTGTGTGTGTGTGTGAACAGTTAAGTCTGTCTTTATTTTGTAACTATAGTTACAAAATAAAGACAGACTAAATTGAATTGAATTGCTTGAGGAAAGACCATTTAAATCTACAACGGGGTAAAAAATACAGACGGTCCGGCAGCAACAGTTCAAAAGCAGAGGCGAGAATATCCTCTTATCATTCATAATATAATTTTTTTACTTTCTATGCTTGGTTATGCAGTCCCTTTAGGGTTTATAGGATTAATCAAACAGAAATAGCTCTTTAAGGTAACGATTTCAGGTCACTATAGTGACCTATATTTAGTATAGCGTAAAGCATACTTTATACAGTGAATAATGATTTTATTAATCAAAATGAACTTCGCGTCCCCAGTTGGATGGTAAAGAACGATACGTGTTTGGCTGCTTTGTACATTTCTTGCCATCACAAACACACTGTAAAGATTTTGGAGGTCAATCTCAAAATGTTATGTCGACTTGCTGCACTGAACATTTTTAGTTGGTTCAGTTGAAATATATGAAGTAGGGATGTTCATTTAACATTTTGTTTTCTGACTGAAAGCTGATGGTTGTTAACCAGTCATCATCAGTTAACTGACATGATTTGAAGGTTAGATTAGAATTAAATGGACTTAGAATAGATAGGTGTCTGTGACCAATTCAAAAACCTAAAAAATGTAGATTTACATGTGCAAATAGCAGCATAAACAACAGAACATGAGGATTCACACATCAAGCACCCGCAGTGCTTCTGTGAACACAGTAAACCAGAATAAAAGTGTATATATAACTGTATATATAATAAATAGGCCAACTTAAATGAACAATTAACAAAACTAAAGTGCAATAAAGAATGGACACTTCAGGACATAATTTTCAATTTTCACCTGACAATGCAAGCTTTTGAAAACGAGTTTCAAAGTGCAAGGTTTTGAAAACGATGCCTTTACCATCTGCATGTAAACAACATAAACGTGAATTTGTGAAATTGGTATGTCATTCCAACCCGGTCACACTAAATGTGTCTCTATAGCACACATTGTGTTTATTGTGCAATTTATACGCGAAAAGGAGTTTCTGTGTGCATATGATACGCATGGGTGGGTTTAGGGTAGGTTTAGTAACGGTGTGTAATATGTAATATGTATTATATGTTTGGTTAGGATTAGTGTTGTAGGGTGCATGACATGTGTATTCACCTTATTTTCCACGAGGGTGACGCCATTACGTTCGTTTTGTCATCTTACTTTGGGCTGAGAGGGACCTCAACTTCCGTCTGAAAGGACGCTAGTTTCTAGACGTAATTCTATTGTTCTAACGGTAAAATATGTCAAGTATTATATGGTCAGTTAGGGGCTGCCATAACAATTGGATTAAGAGGATAGAACAATTTAACCAACAGTGTTACGAACACAATGTAAAGCGATCGGAATGTTGTGGTGTACTTTACGATTTACACCCGGATGTGCCGTGTCAGTTTAGCGGAAGTCGGATGACAAATTGCGGAAGCGCAAAGTATTAAAAGTGGGCGGGGCGGAATAAGGTGAATTACACGCAATAAAGTGCTATCATATGAATGTATTAAATGCATGAATAAGCCTTTCTGCATCTGACAGGGATAAATAAGTTTGAATTCTGGCAATATTTTTAAGATGGAAAAATGCAGATTTTGAAACCATTTTGATATGGGCATCAAATGACAAATGCGGATCAAAGATAACACCTAGATTTCGCACTTGTGATGCTGGAGACAATAATTCAGAATCAGAAAACAGACTTAGACAGTTATGTTTGTGCAAATCTGTCAGCATACCAAAAAGTAACAGTTCCATTTTTGATTTGTTAAGCTTAAGATAGTTGTCATGCATCCATACCTTTATTTCTTCCAGACATACGGTAAGAGCTGTAATTGCGAGATTTGGATCAGGGAGTGAGCTAACATAGATCTGCATGTCATCAGCATAACAAGGAAAAACCCCGTACCGTACTTTCTAATAATGTCACCAAGCGGCAACATATAGATGCAGAACAAAGTAGGTCCTAGTACTGACCCCTGCGGGACGCCCTGCTGTACTAATGTTGCCTCCGATTTGTTCTTCCCCAAATAAATATACTGCAAAGAGATGCCAGAGGTGCCTAACAAAACACGCAACCTGTCAAGGAGGATGATATGACATATAGATGTGAATAAATGTAAATGTAAATATAGTGTCAAAAGCAGCGCTAATGTCTAGCAGAACCAAAATGCTGCAAGCACCCATATCAGCAGAAACATTAGGCGTTTCTCAATAGCAAGTACGCACAGTTTGGACTTGCCAAGTCCAGCTCAGGAGAATGACTCCCGAGGACGCGAGTCCGGTAATTCTGCTAATGGAACAGCACGTTCTTCAAAGCGTCAGTCAGCTCGCTCTGCTACTCCGGTTATCTCTGTATGTACATTTTAGGCAACAATAAAACAAAATATGTTATAAAACACCACACTGCCTCTTTTCGTTTTCATTTAAAGAAATCTTAAACATTATAGCCACACAAATGGTGATTGCCTGGATCTCACAACCTGGATCAAATTTTCATAAATCTTTATAAATAAACCACAGATTTGAGCTTTAAACAACTACATTCTCGCCTGAAAAACTCTTAAATTTACATTTCGTGACACAGTAACAGTAGTATTATATGTCAACTGTAAATTAAAAGATGGCGCTTCTTATGTTGTCATTCCCCTTGTAGCACGCGCAAGTGACGATTCTCTGTCAACCAATCAACGTCCTGCAGTTAGTCTAGCTCCACCCTTTAGTACCATACCACTGTGCTGGTACCCCAACGGAAGGGTACCCAAAAAGTGTTAAGGTTCGGCTTTTTGGTACCATTCACAACTTTTGACAGTGGAAACGGAAATAAATGCATACCGTACCGTACCGTACCGCTCAGTGAAAACAAGCCATTAGAGATTAGAGTCGAATCTTCCCTAACAATTTTTAAGTCTCTTTTAAAAAGGTATTTGTTTTCTCTGGCGTATTGATTTTTTTTTTTTTTAAATGTATATATTATATTATATTTTTGTGTATTAGAGTGTGTATATTTAGGATACGTATTTAGTTGTCTTGTACAGCACTTTGGCCAGTCTTGTGGCTGTTTTAAATGTACTTTATAAATTAATTAAACTTGAAACCACTGATTGTAATAATACATCAAAATTCTTACTGTCAGTTAACCGGTTAGTCATAGTATTCTCAATGTATTTTAACACTGGCACTTTAGTTGAACCATCTGAATATTTTAAATGCAACAATCAACATAAAATTGAGTTTTGACCTTTGTGTATTTTTTTTACAGTGTATTTTTTAGGGCAATAAACCCAGACAGCAACATAGTGTTGGCCCAGATCCGGCCCACATCCGGGCTGTGTGGATTCCAGATGTGGGCCAGATCCAGGCCGATACTATGTAGCTGTCTGAGACTGGTGTTTTAGTGTTATTATGAACATCGCCATCACATTCAGAGATACTGCTAAATGTAAAAGCAATCAAACGTGTCATTCTTTATTATCAAACAGTGGACAAAATAAGTAAATTTGTGTAATGAAATGAATATAACATGTGCATGCATACTGCTGCTGCTTATCTTTAGCATGTACACTAACTTGTGTGGAAATGGGCATGGAATGGTGAAAAAATGCTGACCTAAAAATTGTTACACTTAATTTAAGTGATATTACTTAACATTAATGAACCAACATACAATAAAACTACCAAAACACATCATTCATGTCTCAAATTAAGGCATTCTTTCAGAACTCTAGTGAAGGTTTCAGCCAACAAACATAAATTAAATATACAAAACAAAAAACACACAAACAACAGGCAGCAATATGCACTATTTTCTGCTGTTCAGAATTCAATGCAGTTTATGTTACATGGTTCATGTTTACATTAATGTACAAACCTTTTGTATAGATGGTGATGAAAATGAAAGACTAAGACTTGTGTATGTGTTTAGCTACATCTTATTTTTTCTGATTTAAAAAAAATAATATTTCAGAATAATATATATCAATGTGGTATACGGTAGAAATATTACACATTTCAGTCTAGCTTAGGTTTTTAAATTAAATAACACAGTCTTGGAAATAATATGTAAGCATGTGCAAATAAGCCTGTATAGTAAATCAAGTTCTGTTGGTCTTTGTGTTTAAGTGAGAAATTAATTCATTTAAATTGAAAGATCTCAATGTTTATAAGATCTTTCAATTATGTTTAACAGTTTTGAGTGTATAAAAGAGTGTATAAAAATGGGCTCTGAGTTTTGGCAGTGGTTGTGTCTAAGTGAAATATGTAGTTTGGAAGATGTAGTCACTGAATGCATTAATACAACATTGAATGACACAGACATTTGCAACACTTCTACAGTAATACCGTAGTAAAATATATTCAGAATCTAAAAAATTAAATACTATCAAAACAATTAGATGTAGCTGAACACATACAGGTATTAATCTTTCAGTTTCATCACCATCTATAAAAAGGGGAAACTTGGGGGAAAATGTGTACTGTACTGTAAACAATGACCATGTAACATATAATGTTGTGAATTCTGAACAACAGAAAACAGCAGAAATATTTTATAATGCTTCCTGTTATTTGTGTTTTTTTATTTAACGTGTGTTTTTTGGGGGTAAAACCTTTTCTAGTGTTCTGGAAGAATGAGTTGATCTGACACATGAATGAAGTTTCAGTGCATTTTGAATGTGAAATGAACTGCTGTCAAGCTGTAAGTTGGTTTGGAGAAGATATCATGGTCTTTTAACCTGACATCATTTAAGACATCATTTAAGACTGTGGTATAAATGATTGAATGATTTAACCATAACTCATTACTATCCTTGATTTCTAAAATAGGTATTTTTCATGTGTATGTAGACTAGGGTGTGTGATATTGAGTTGTTGCACTTCCCCCCCACACACAATTTACATATCAATGCAGGAAGGCCTTAAAGGCCAGTGTTTTTCTTAGGTGAGACCCAACAACCCCCAGAGTCCTGTTACCAATATCTGTGCAACTTCTCAAATACACTAGAATAAACTAGAGAAAACGCTGGGATTTACCCTGCCAAATTTATTTTGTAAAGTTTTCTTTTGTAAAAATGTATTTAAAAAATAAATAAAACAAGAATTACACTATCTACTGTTCACTGCAGTTAATGTTACATTATCCACGTTTACAATACTGTACAAAAATATGAAACTGAGATTAACACTTGTATAGGTGTTTAGTTAAATATAATTTTTTTGTTTTTGTTTTTTTTAGATTCAGAATTTAAAACATCTGCAAATTGGCCTGTATAGAACATAAATGTCTGTTGGTGTTTGTGTTAAGTGAGAAATAAATAAAAAATTTTGCCAAAGCAATAATAAATGATCCACAGTTTGGCTCACATAAGCCCCGTTCACACAGAGATTCCGGAAAATACACTGATAATTTGTCCCGCGATTGTTTGATTTCTGTTCATTCACACTCCCAGGGATTTTCTGAAATCAGTATTATATATTATAATATAATATTTAAATATAAAATCTTGTTTACTTGTTTAGCACTATGTTCGCAATGAAACTAAATTAATGATTATTCCAAACACAAATAAAATGTAAGTTTCCCAATTCTAAAGTCACTTTTTCAAAACTCTCTTCACACAGTGATCACACCATCCGTCTATGTGAGCTAAACTGTGGATCACTGCTTTGAAAGATGTCATTGAATGCATTTTGTTCCATTTACATTCATTATTCTTAAACACAAACACCAACAGAACTTTATGTTCTATACAGGCTAATTTGCACATGTTTACATACTCTTTTTAAAACTGTTAATAATAATAGTACTGTTAAACTGTTAAAAATAACAAGTGATTTCAATCACATTGAAATAGATATTCTGATTCTAAAATATAATATAATCAAAATAATTAGATGTAAGTGTTAGTCTTTCATTTTCATCACCATCTATACAAAAGGGGAAACTTAGGAATATTTTAGTACAGTAATGTTAAAAAGTTAGTTTGTTAGTATACTTTACTTTATTGCCCTTTTTCAGGAAATTTGTCTTGGACTCAAAGCTGCATTAGTACACAACATATACATACACACACAAACCAAAAAGAGTTTTAAAAAAACGGCATTACTACATCTTGCTATTTAACATATTAATAGATACAGGAATAAATGATTTTTTTGTAACGGTTCCTCTTACTCAGTGGGACTCTATACCGTCTCCATGATGGCAGAAGCTGATACATTGGAAATAAAACATGGCTTGAATCACTCACTATTGTCTGTGCATTTTTTTTTAAAAATCCACGATTCGTAAATTGATTGAAGTGATGAGTACTCTCTTACACCCATAACTTAACATTGCAGTTTTCACAAGACGTACAAGCTGTGATTTTAATTGGACCAAAAGATTGCCATATGAAGTGTGCATCCAATAATTTAAAAGACTACCTAAAACGGCATAATGAAATAATTGCATAATTCTCTGATTTACACCAAACAGCCTAAGTCTTCTTAAAAAATACAATCGTTGCCGGAATTTTGAACAAAGATAATCAATGTGGGCTTTCCAAGTAAATGAACGATCAATGACCACACCTATATACTTATAGGTATCCACCTGCTCAATATTATCATAGATGATAACTGGGCTGTAATCAAAAAGGATCATGTAACATCAACTGCAGTGAATTATAAACAGTAGATAGTGTCATTCTTGTTTTATGAAAGCATTTTACAAAAGAAAACATTGTGTAATGCTCCTGTTGTTTGTGTTTTTTTGTTTGTTTTATGAGTGACAAAGTGTGTTTGTTGTTAAATCTTTTCTAGTGTTCTGGAAGAATGAGTTGATCTGAGACATGAAGTTTCAGTGCATTTTGAATGAGAAATTAACTGCTGTCAAGCTGTAAGTTGGTTAGGAGAACTGAGTGAAGAGTTTTGAAAATGTACCTAAATATTGAGAAATGTGTCCTAGTGATTGTAAAAACCTGTAATTTAATTTAATTTGGCAGGGTAAATCCCAGCGTTTTCTCTAGTTTATTCTAGTGTATTTGAGAAGTTGCACAGATATTGGTAACAGGACTCTGGGGGTTGTTGGGTCTCACCTAAGAAAAACACTGGCCTTTAAGGCCTTCCTGCATTGATATGTAAATTGTGTGTGGGGGGGAAGTGCAACAACTCAATATCACACACCCTAGTCTACATACACATGAAAAATACCTATTTTAGAAATCAAGGATAGTAATGAGTTATGGTTAAATCATTCAATCATTTATACCACAGTCTTAAATGATGTCTTAAATGATGTCAGGTTAAAAGACCATGATATCTTCTCCAAACCAACTTACAGCTTGACAGCAGTTCATTTCACATTCAAAATGCACTGAAACTTCATTCATGTGTCAGATCAACTCATTCTTCCAGAACACTAGAAAAGGTTTTACCCCCAAAAAACACACGTTAAATAAAAAAACACAAATAACAGGAAGCATTATAAAATATTTCTGCTGTTTTCTGTTGTTCAGAATTCACAACATTATATGTTACATGGTCATTGTTTACAGTACAGTACACATTTTCCCCCAAGTTTCCCCTTTTTATAGATGGTGATGAAACTGAAAGATTAATACCTGTATGTGTTCAGCTACATCTAATTGTTTTGATAGTATTTAATTTTTTAGATTCTGAATATATTTTACTACGGTATTACTGTAGAAGTGTTGCAAATGTCTGTGTCATTCAATGTTGTATTAATGCATTCAGTGACTACATCTTCCAAACTACATATTTCACTTAGACACAACCACTGCCAAAACTCAGAGCCCATTTTTATACACTCTTTTATACACTCAAAACTGTTAAACATAATTGAAAGATCTTATAAACATTGAGATCTTTCAATTTAAATGAATTAATTTCTCACTTAAACACAAAGACCAACAGAACTTGATTTACTATACAGGCTTATTTGCACATGCTTACATATTATTTCCAAGACTGTGTTATTTAATTTAAAAACCTAAGCTAGACTGAAATGTGTAATATTTCTACCGTATACCACATTGATATATATTATTCTGAAATATTATTTTTTTTAAATCAGAAAAAATAAGATGTAGCTAAACACATACACAAGTCTTAGTCTTTCATTTTCATCACCATCTATACAAAAGGTTTGTACATTAATGTAAACATGAACCATGTAACATAAACTGCATTGAATTCTGAACAGCAGAAAATAGTGCATATTGCTGCCTGTTGTTTGTGTGTTTTTTGTTTTGTATATTTAATTTATGTTTGTTGGCTGAAACCTTCACTAGAGTTCTGAAAGAATGCCTTAATTTGAGACATGAATGATGTGTTTTGGTAGTTTTATTGTATGTTGGTTCATTAATGTTAAGTAATATCACTTAAATTAAGTGTAACAATTTTTAGGTCAGCATTTTTTCACCATTCCATGCCCATTTCCACACAAGTTAGTGTACATGCTAAAGATAAGCAGCAGCAGTATGCATGCACATGTTATATTCATTTCATTACACAAATTTACTTATTTTGTCCACTGTTTGATAATAAAGAATGACACGTTTGATTGCTTTTACATTTAGCAGTATCTCTGAATGTGATGGCGATGTTCATAATAACACTAAAACACCAGTCTCAGACAGCTACATAGTATCGGCCTGGATCTGGCCCACATCTGGAATCCACACAGCCCGGATGTGGGCCGGATCTGGGCCAACACTATGTTGCTGTCTGGGTTTATTGCCCTAAAAAATACACTGTAAAAAAAATACACAAAGGTCAAAACTCAATTTTATGTTGATTGTTGCATTTAAAATATTCAGATGGTTCAACTAAAGTGCCAGTGTTAAAATACATTGAGAATACTATGACTAACCGGTTAACTGACAGTAAGAATTTTGATGTATTATTACAATCAGTGGTTTCAAGTTTAATTAATTTATAAAGTACATTTAAAACAGCCACAAGACTGGCCAAAGTGCTGTACAAGACAACTAAATACGTATCCTAAATATACACACTCTAATACACAAAAATATAATATAATATATACATTTAAAAAAAAAAAAAATCAATACGCCAGAGAAAACAAATACCTTTTTAAAAGAGACTTAAAAATTGTTAGGGAAGATTCGACTCTAATCTCTAATGGCTTGTTTTCACTGAGCGGTACGGTACGGTACGGTATGCATTTATTTCCGTTTCCACTGTCAAAAGTTGTGAATGGTACCAAAAAGCCGAACCTTAACACTTTTTGGGTACCCTTCCGTTGGGGTACCAGCACAGTGGTATGGTACTAAAGGGTGGAGCTAGACTAACTGCAGGACGTTGATTGGTTGACAGAGAATCGTCACTTGCGCGTGCTACAAGGGGAATGACAACATAAGAAGCGCCATCTTTTAATTTACAGTTGACATATAATACTACTGTTACTGTGTCACGAAATGTAAATTTAAGAGTTTTTCAGGCGAGAATGTAGTTGTTTAAAGCTCAAATCTGTGGTTTATTTATAAAGATTTATGAAAATTTGATCCAGGTTGTGAGATCCAGGCAATCACCATTTGTGTGGCTATAATGTTTAAGATTTCTTTAAATGAAAACGAAAAGAGGCAGTGTGGTGTTTTATAACATATTTTGTTTTATTGTTGCCTAAAATGTACATACAGAGATAACCGGAGTAGCAGAGCGAGCTGACTGACGCTTTGAAGAACGTGCTGTTCCATTAGCAGAATTACCGGACTCGCGTCCTCGGGAGTCATTCTCCTGAGCTGGACTTGGCAAGTCCAAACTGTGCGTACTTGCTATTGAGAAACGCCTAATGTTTCTGCTGATATGGGTGCTTGCAGCATTTTGGTTCTGCTAGACATTAGCGCTGCTTTTGACACTATATTTACATTTACATTTATTCACATCTATATGTCATATCATCCTCCTTGACAGGTTGCGTGTTTTGTTAGGCACCTCTGGCATCTCTTTGCAGTATATTTATTTGGGGAAGAACAAATCGGAGGCAACATTAGTACAGCAGGGCGTCCCGCAGGGGTCAGTACTAGGACCTACTTTGTTCTGCATCTATATGTTGCCGCTTGGTGACATTATTAGAAAGTACGGTACGGGGTTTTTCCTTGTTATGCTGATGACATGCAGATCTATGTTAGCTCACTCCCTGATCCAAATCTCGCAATTACAGCTCTTACCGTATGTCTGGAAGAAATAAAGGTATGGATGCATGACAACTATCTTAAGCTTAACAAATCAAAAATGGAACTGTTACTTTTTGGTATGCTGACAGATTTGCACAAACATAACTGTCTAAGTCTGTTTTCTGATTCTGAATTATTGTCTCCAGCATCACAAGTGCGAAATCTAGGTGTTATCTTTGATCCGCATTTGTCATTTGATGCCCATATCAAAATGGTTTCAAAATCTGCATTTTTCCATCTTAAAAATATTGCCAGAATTCAAACTTATTTATCCCTGTCAGATGCAGAAAGGCTTATTCATGCATTTAATACATTCATATGATAGCACTTTATTGCGTGTAATTCACCTTATTCCGCCCCGCCCACTTTTAATACTTTGCGCTTCCGCAATTTGTCATCCGACTTCCGCTAAACTGACACGGCACATCCGGGTGTAAATCGTAAAGTACACCACAACATTCCGATCGCTTTACATTGTGTTCGTAACACTGTTGGTTAAATTGTTCTATCCTCTTAATCCAATTGTTATGGCAGCCCCTAACTGACCATATAATACTTGACATATTTTACCGTTAGAACAATAGAATTACGTCTAGAAACTAGCGTCCTTTCAGACGGAAGTTGAGGTCCCTCTCAGCCCAAAGTAAGATGACAAAACGAACGTAATGGCGTCACCCTCGTGGAAAATAAGGTGAATACACATGTCATGCACCCTACAACACTAATCCTAACCAAACATATAATACATATTACATATTACACACCTTTACTAAACCTACCCTAAACCCACCCATGCGTATCATATGCACACAGAAACTCCTTTTCGCGTATAAATTGCACAATAAACACAATGTGTGCTATAGAGACACATTTAGTGTGACCGGGTTGGAATGACATACCAATTTCACAAATTCACGTTTATGTTGTTTACATGCAGATGGTAAAGGCATCGTTTTCAAAACCTTGCACTTTGAAACTCGTTTTCAAAAGCTTGCATTGTCAGGTGAAAATTGAAAATTATGTCCTGAAGTGTCCATTCTTTATTGCACTTTAGTTTTGTTAATTGTTCATTTAAGTTGGCCTATTTATTATATATACAGTTATATATACACTTTTATTCTGGTTTACTGTGTTCACAGAAGCACTGCGGGTGCTTGATGTGTGAATCCTCATGTTCTGTTGTTTATGCTGCTATTTGCACATGTAAATCTACATTTTTTAGGTTTTTGAATTGGTCACAGACACCTATCTATTCTAAGTCCATTTAATTCTAATCTAACCTTCAAATCATGTCAGTTAACTGATGATGACTGGTTAACAACCATCAGCTTTCAGTCAGAAAACAAAATGTTAAATGAACATCCCTACTTCATATATTTCAACTGAACCAACTAAAAATGTTCAGTGCAGCAAGTCGACATAACATTTTGAGATTGACCTCCAAAATCTTTACAGTGTGTTTGTGATGGCAAGAAATGTACAAAGCAGCCAAACACGTATCGTTCTTTACCATCCAACTGGGGACGCGAAGTTCATTTTGATTAATAAAATCATTATTCACTGTATAAAGTATGCTTTACGCTATACTAAATATAGGTCACTATAGTGACCTGAAATCGTTACCTTAAAGAGCTATTTCTGTTTGATTAATCCTATAAACCCTAAAGGGACTGCATAACCAAGCATAGAAAGTAAAAAAATTATATTATGAATGATAAGAGGATATTCTCGCCTCTGCTTTTGAACTGTTGCTGCCGGACCGTCTGTATTTTTTACCCCGTTGTAGATTTAAATGGTCTTTCCTCAAGCAATTCAATTCAATTTAGTCTGTCTTTATTTTGTAACTATAGTTACAAAATAAAGACAGACTTAACTGTTCACACACACACACACACACAGTTCCATTGCAGGCTATTGCGAGTCCCCTCTTGTATAGGTAGAAATCGTTCAGAGATGATATTCCATCTTGGCATGTTTAAAATATTATAATTTTTTGCATATTTGAAGTTATATTATGAAAAAAGACCTTAAAAGAAAATTGTGTATTTCATTTTTGTTTCTTCAAAATGACCAGATGCAGCAAGTCAACTCAAAAGTTTTGAATTAGATCAAGAAAGGTCCACTGTTGGATGGTAACGAACGACATATGTTTGGTTGCATTTAAATTTAGCAATATTTCAAACACTGAATATCTCTGTACATCAACATCCTAGAAACAAAGGAAACAGAAAAATAAGGACATGTCTATTGATTTTTTTTAAGAGTAGAAATTATGTTTTAATTAATAGGCAGCCAATACTATCAGTCACATTATTAATATCTTAATAATATAATAATAATTACATTATAATTATGACATTGAGTTGCAGATCCCCTCTTGGCATGTTTTTTTTTTATATATATAAAAAAATGCATATTTGAAGTTATATTATGAGAAATATAATATAATATATATGGTAACCCTTTATAATAACTGCATCCTATTAATCATTAGTTAAGCATTGGTAAACAGATAAATCATTATTCATAAAGCAGACATTAATAAGCAGTTTATAAATACACCTTTAAACGCTGTATTATTGAGTTAGAAGCATATCTATAATGTGTTTAATAATTGCATTTTCATACTTTATTAAATATTAATTATCAATTTATCATTTCTAAATGAAGTATAGCATTATTTACAAACCAGTTATTTAGGTGTTTACAGTGATTAATAAGATCACTTAGAAAGTGTGAGTAAATATAGTAGATTCAGGGAGTTATAAAGCATTTAGTAGTGGTCAGTTCACTATTTTGCGAGCTCATCTAAAGTGAGGACTAGTTATGCTTTGTAAATAATTTATAAAGGAGATTTAAAGACTCAGTTATCTTCTAAACAGAAAAAGGGAACAAACACACACAGTGATAGAGAACATAGAAATATTAACAGCCTTTAAATCTCCTTTATAAATGCTTTACAAGGCATAACTAGTCCTCACTTTAGATGAGCTCACAAAAACTCGTTTTCAAAAGCTTGCATTGTCAGGCCCCCAAAATGGCATTTTCGTTGAAATGAACGGCCAAAACGTTTTCAGTTTTCAGTTGAAAATGATGTCGTGTAAACAGACCCTAAAGCGTGTATTATTTATTGCACTTTAGTTTTGTTAATTGTTCATTTAAGTTGGCCTATTTATTATATATACAGTTATATATACACTTTTATTCTGGTTTACTGTGTTCACAGAAGCACTGCGGGTGCTTGATGTGTGAATCCTCATGTTCTATTGTTTATGCTGCTATTTGCACATGTAAATCTACATTTTTTAGGTATTTGAATCGGTCACAGACTATTCTATTCTAAGTCCATTTAATTCTAATCTAACCTTCAAATCATGTCAGTTAACTGATGATGACTGGTTAACAACCATCAGCTTTCAGTCAGAAAACAAAATGTTAAATGAACATCCCTACTTCATATATTTCAACTGAACCAACTAAAAATGTTCAGTGCAGCAAGTCGACATAACATTTTGAGATTGACCTCCAAAATCTTTACAGTGTGTTTGTGATGGCAAGAAATGTACAAAGCAGCCAAACACGTATCGTTCTTTACCATCCAACTGGGGACGCGAAGTTCATTTTGATTAATAAAATCATTATTCACTGTATAAAGTATGCTTTACGCTATACTAAATATAGGTCACTATAGTGACCTGAAATCGTTACCTTAAAGAGCTATTTCTGTTTGATTAATCCTATAAACCCTAAAGGGACTGCATAACCAAGCATAGAAAGTATCTATGAAGAGAGAAAATAAGCGTTAAATAAGAAAAATAATGTTATGAATGATAAAAGGCGTAATATATAATATACTATATAATATACTATATATATATAGTTACATAATGAAGACAGACTTCACTGCCAGTTCACTTCACTGTTCACACACACACACACACACACACACACACACACACACACACACAGCTCCATTGCAGCCAAGTCCCCTCTTGTATAGATAGAGATCGTTCCGAGAGTCCCCTCTCGGCCAGTGTAGAGCGACATTGGTCTGTTAGTAATATAGATATGTATGTGTGTGTGCAATGACACATAACAATGGCAAGTAAATTGTTAGGGACTGCATAACCAAGCATAGAAAGTAAAAAAAATTATATTATGAATGATAAGAGGATATTCTCGCCTCTGCTTTTGAACTGTTGCTGCCGGACGGTCTGTATTTTTTACCCCATTGTAGATTTAAATGGTCTTTCCTCAAGCAATTCAATTTTTGATAACTGATGATGTTCGTCATTCTTTTCTTTTTTTTACTATGCATATTGTGATCTCTGATGCCTAGGCCTATAAATATATATTTTATTTTATTTTATTTTTTTTGCATATTTGAAGTTATATTATGAAAAAAGTCACCTCAAAAGTTTTGAATTAGAGTCACCTCAAAAGTCACCTCAAAAGTTTTGAATTAGATCTTCAAGAAAGGTCCACTGTTGGATGGTAACGAACGACATATGTTTGGTTGCATTTAAATTGAGCAATAATTCAAACACTGACTTTCTCTGTACATCAACATCCTAGAAAAAAAAAAGGAAACAGAAAAAAAATGGCATGTCTATTGATTTTATTAGAGTAGAAATTATGTTTTAATTAATAGGCCACAACAGAGAATGAATTTCTTAAAGCAATAACTTTGCTGTAATGTCCACAACATAACGCTTCTGATGTTTTATAGTGCTTTCATTGAAAGTGTGAAAATGAAAGAAAATGAAAAATATCAAATAATATTCTGTATTATTTATTGGTATGGAACTGCTACTGAGGTACAGACGAAATTATTAAGAAAAGTAGTAACAATAAATTGTTAGGGACTGCATAACCAAGCATAGAAAGTATCTATGAAGAGAGAGCGTTAAATAAGAAAAATAATATTATGAATGATAAGAGGATATTCTCGCCTCTGCTTTTGAACTGTTGCCGTCGGGCCGTCTGTATTTTTTACCCCGTTGTAGATTTAAATGGTCTTTCCTAAAAAAAATCATATTTTAAAATTTTTGATAACTGATGGGTTATATATACAGTATATATATATACACACACACATATATATATATATATATATATATATTAGGGGTGTGCAAAGCAGCCGGTATTTGTATCTGTATTTGTATTTGTTGAGAGAGGAAAAGTATTTGTATTTGTATTTGTATTCGAGTAAATTTCAAAATAGGTGTAAAAATCCATTTTTTTGCGTTACACTTCTAATTTACGTTATAGTGTAAGTATTCTTTAATTATATATCAATTATAATAATTATGGATATGCAATATTGGTTGATGTTTTTCCATAAATCCAGCAATGAACATGTAACAAGGAACGTCATTGAAAAGAAAATAACATAACAGCCATTACCTACGTTAATGTTACTCTGTCAACAGCATATTGTCTAAATTACCAAGCTAACAGAGCTACTAGTGTTGTCACGGTGCCAAAATTTCAGTATTCGGTACCAATACCTGTGAACATCCACGGTTCTCGGTAACAATTTCGGTAAAGCTTAATTTAGATTAAATTTACATATATTAAAGTTTATATCACGGTTACAAAGATGGAAACTGTAGTATTAAAAACACTACATTAATATTACATTTGTTAGATAACAATAGATAAAATGACCTAACAATAAACAATAGTTAGGCTATATACTGTCGCAATTATTCTCCTTGGGGTTCATTTAAAAATACATTTTTAAAATCAAAAGTTAACATTATTTATGTTAACATTATTTAATGCACAATGAATGAAGTGAACAAACATGACCAATCAAGTGTTTGTATTAAATAACATTCACAAACATTAATGTTGTAAAAATATATTGTTCACTCAATGTGTTGATGTTAGATGCGCATTAAGTAATGTTAATGAATGGTATCTTATTGTAGTGTTACCAAACAGGAGATAAAACATGTTTTATTTGACTTGACTGTACTTATATTTAATCCAAAACTGCATTCATATTTAATTTTAAAAGAGCTTTTTAAACCTGCTAAGAGTTATCCAGCCAAGAATAAGCCTAGAACTGCTTTTCTGACGGACTGATATTAATGACAAAATGACGGCTTTTTTATTTCATTTCTCATCTCCATAAATATATCTAAAGCTAATGCAAGGGCTAGAAATCAATTAATTCTTTGCTGATACTTCGTAATCATGAAGAGCGCAGTTCGCACGCTTTCTCCTTTCCACAAGCGCTTGCCCTCCCGTGGCGTCTGTCGTTGCTATGCAGCGCGCTTGCCGCGCGCCTACATTTGAAATCTGCACGCGCAAAAAACGCGCTATGTGAACTACCCCTTATGACAACGTGACATTAGCCTAATCCAAAATATTTCAGCCACCACATCAGCAGCACCGCCGGTCGCCATGTCTCATGAGGAAACGTAGCTTTTTGATATAAAGTTTTTCTTGTTCCCGAATACAAATATTTTTAAAAGTATTTGTTCGAAATAAGTATTCGTAAAAAACACATTATTTGTGCTTTCCGAATACCGTATTCGGGTTCGGCTCCACCCCTAATATATATATATATATATATATATATATATACATATGTATATATATATATATATATATATATATATATATATATATATATATATATATATATATATATATATACATATATATATATATGTATATATATATATATAGTTACATAATGAAGGCAGACTTCACTGCCAGTTCACTTCACTGTTCACACACACACAGCTCCATTGCAGGCTATCAAGTCCCCACTAGTATAGATAGAGATCGTTCAGAGTTTCAGGTCCCCACTTGGCATGTTTTTTTAAAACTAAAAAAATGCATATTTGAAGTTATATTATGAAAAAAGAGCTTAAAAGAAAATTTTGTATGTCATTTTTGTTTCTTCAAAATGACCAGAAACACTAGTCCCCTCTTGGCCAGTGTAGAGCGATAGTCCCCTGTTAGTAATATAGACGTGTATATGTGTGTGTGTGTGTGTGTGTGTGTGTGTGTGTGTGTGTGTGTGTGTGTGTGTGTGTGTGTGTGTGTGTGTGTGTGTGTGTGTGTGTGTGTGTGTGTGTCTGTGTCTGTGTCTGTGTCTGTGGGAGATTGTGTTTGAGAGTGTGTGTATTGATCTGGCTAAGTCACAGTCGATGACAGAGTTGAATTGTAAATTTTTGTACTTGATTGAATTGGTCTCACTTCAGATTTATCCATTTTAATTATGTTTCTGTTATTAGTGGTAAGTTGTGAAATCAGGGGCCCTCTGATCTTCCAACTCCCACCAACAATCATAGAGTTTGAAATTTAATGGCAGGTCTGCCTTAGAATTTGTCTTGATTTGTGACTGTAGCCATTCAGTTGTTCATGTGTGTTACATTAGTTAGCAGTTTGTTGTGAATAGCGTATGCTATTCTCTGTGTCTCTGTTAGACCATGATCATGAGATCAGCTCCACCCTGTGTGTGTGAAGCTATCTGGATCTGTTAGTGTGAAGATGACACATCTTCGTCTGATGTGTAGTGTTCACCCTGGATAGACTCTATCTACCCCAGGTGATGATGCTGTGAGGGTATAGTGATGGAGGGGTGTGTTCAGTGTTCATGTCTAGGAGATGGGTGGAATCTAATCTATAACAATTGTGTTGCAAATTTCGATCCAGTTCTAAACTGGGAGGCCATATTTATGCAGTAATGTGATAGTGTGACGTGTGAAAAGGCCTTTTATAATGTCTTTTCACCCATCTCCCGAGTCTCAGGTTATGTTCGAACAATTCCGCTGTCCTGGATTTGCTCCAGGTGGGCTCCACCATTTTGCAGAAGTAGCCTAAGCCTGAGACAGAAAACAGAGGAGAGCGAACCACAGATAATTCCAATATTTCAAAAGCATTAAATTCAGACGTGTAGAATTCTTTTACTTGTTAGCAATTTTAATTCCAGATGTCACATGAAACCAAGTTTCATTGACCACGTCTGAATTGTTGCTGTTGTCTCAGTGTGTTGTGACACCTGAAGCTGCTTTTTCAGTTCAGCCTTCAGTCTGCTGCATGTGCAATTCACACATTTTAATTTGTGCAGATATTTTTTGACCTGCAAAAAACTGTGGTACTTCTGTCTGCTGTTTAGCATTTCACACCCTCCTCGTAAATTTACTTATCTTATCAGATTCAATTCAGTTGGTGCACCCCAGTCAAGGATTATTTAGCGTGCTATTACCTGTGCCACACTCCTAGCCGTGTTTTCTAACGGTGAAAAATAAAGGTATACTCCGCCCCTTTTTGGCACTGGGTAGCACACAAATGAAATTCTGTTTCAGAAATTCAATTTTAATGACGAAAGTCACATTTCTCCAATTATTGTCCTGCTCGGCGAGTGTAATATAATGTTTATTATAATTCAAGTTATAATATAATTATATTCTTTAACAATACAAGTCAAATTATATTGTTTTCGGTCTCTGGACCAACTTAACGCATGGTCAAATCTCTACTTGTTCTCATGTCAATACATTTGAATATTAAAAGGCCTTTTGGCTCAGGGCTGATAAGATGTACATTCGCTGTTTTTCTTTTCCCTTTGCTAGGTTTCAAATACCTTTTCTTCTCATTTAGTCTTTTTAAATGGCCATTATAACGTTTGATTCTTCTATTTACTCTTACTTTATATTTTTCCGTTTATAGATAAGGAAAACTATATCGCTTTGCAGTCCTTCCCAAGGATGCACGACACAAGTGGTCAGCCCCGAAGATCAGAAGCTGAGGCAGTTGGCTAAATATCTAGGGATTTTGCCGTACACGCGCAACAACCAAAGATATATACAATAGCCCCCTTGGATGCCCTTCAGGAACTTAATTCAACCGTTTTCCAAAACTATTAAATTAGAACAGAAGTCATCGGAAGCGTCCAAGCTAGGTTATCAACCAGCGTAAAGCTGATCCTAGTCGGACTAACCCATCCTCTCATCCAAGTCGCCCGCACACTTCCTGATATCAGCTATTAGCCGTCGCCAATCTCTGACGCAATCTTGTGTAAATATACGAATCCGTTAATCTATTTTGGAAAAAACAAATCTCAGAGTAATTCAGAATACATTCAAACGTAACAATATTTAGTTCTCTGAAGCCTTAAATATGAAAAGGTTTTTGTTTCAGGATTAATGAGATGCGTTCGCTGTTTCTGATTTTCAAATTCATTGTGAATCACATTATAGCCATCAAATTCAGCACAGACACACGCGTTTACTTCAGTTTACACAGGACACATGGCCTAGAATACAACATCTACAACCTTTTACCTAAGTGTTCCAAATACACCCACAGCAAAACAATAGAATACATCATCTATATCACCTTTGCCTAAGTGTTTCAACTACACTTACAGTAAAGTAATCCTGTGTTTAAAGAATAAACTTTAAATTAGCCTATGTGCATGTTGTAGCACAAACAACCAAATTGTGTTATATGTGCACAATGTGTTAAGCACAACTTCAAATTTGAAAATCCAAACAGAATCATTGCAAACATGAATATGTATCACATCATCCTGTTTTTCTCAAACTTGCTTTTAAACAAATGCATCGACTTGTCTTTTTGTTTAAAATAGAGTCTGTCAAGATTAGTTTAGGTTTAGTATAGGATATTAATGTTTTCAATGTGGCTTTTGGGCCTACCAGTCAGCCAGCATTTAGCATTAGTCTTGGACGCAGCATGGCTTTAGCATTTAGCATAGCCTTGAGCGTTTTGATTGAAAACAGCATGCCAATAGCATTTAGCAATAGCCTTAATATTTGAGTCTTAGCCTGTACATAATATCATCCTGTTTTCCCAAAATGTTCTTTTCATAAACAATGCATCGATCTGCCTTTTTATTTATAAAATCACGTGTTTTCCGATCGTTTACAAACTTAGATTTTTCTTTCTCTGTTTTCTGTTAGTTTGCTCATTCTTTTAACGTGTTGCTGGTTTCAACAATGGCCGGAAAACATGCGCCTGATTTTAAAACTTTTAGTCTTTACTTTTTCAGCTCTTCATCGAGTTATTAATTATTTGGAAGATGTTATTCTCACTTGTATCGTTTCCTGTTGCTTAGGCAAAATAAGGAGATCTTTAAAATCTAATGCACAAGGGTTTTCATTCTTCATCTGGCTACCGCATCACGTTCTAAACAAAGGGCTTTAATTCCGACCCGTAAACAATGCAAACATTTCTTCAACACTTCTATAAAGGGCAGAAAAAGTTTACTTACCATCGCGGCGGAAGAAAGAGAAGATGTTCAAACCTCTTGTTGATTTTAAAATCCCAAATACTTGCTGAAAAGGACATTTCTCGTGAAACTGTTTTGATCTGTTTTGAGATCACGTCGAGGTCACCATTTTGTAAGGCCCGCTATATTGGCCCAATCTGCCGGTTCGCCAATACACGGGGAAGGTTATCACGTGTTCTGTCCTCACTCATGCAAAGTATTGGTTGGTTAAATTTGCAATACATTAATCATATGCATTTACTCGTTAATTCATGTGACTCCATAAATGAAAGGTTTTAATAATATCTGTGCCTCACTAAAAGTGAGCAAATGTTTGACTATTCCTTTTAACCATTAAATAAACAATGTCAAACCCAGTTGGAATAATCACATTGTAGCAATTTAATATTTCAGATATCAGAGATCAATTCCACAATCAATTCAAATATCTAGAACATGGTTATACATTGGTTACACCAAAGAATCTTACCCAGCTTGTACCTAAGATAGAGAGAGAGAAAGGGAAAGAGAGAGAGAGAGAGAGAGAGAGAGGGAGAGAGAGAGAGAGAGAGAGAGAGAGAGAGAGAGAGAGAGAGAGAGAGAGAGAGAGAGAGAGAGAGAAACCACCAATCCAATTCCACGTCAAGCCAAGAAGAAGAGACAGAGAGAGCCAGAACACCTTCCTTTATCCTCTGACCAGGTGACAAGGGGGATGGGGTGAGACCACCCTCAAATGGCTTCTATCCCACAGAAGGGGGGTTGCCTTATCTGGCATTATCTCTAAACCAGTTTCCTATGAACTTCTATAAACCTTATTTCCTTTTATTTTATCTATCTGGATATGAGATATCTGTACCACTCACTTTGAGACATTTCAAATGACACCAAAAGCATAACAGTCAATGATAAACATTCACATTAAACCATGTTCTTGTGTGAGTTCTTTGTTGTTAGTTCATGTGCTTCTGTGAGTTCAAATGTTAATTAGCCAGCCGGGCCCTTTTGTCCCATAAATCAGGCCTCAACCAGTATTTTCAGTCTTACAAATCCAAAGTGTACAGTCCACTTGATTTGTTCCAGCATTTTTTCAGTAATAATGTCATCAGAAAATTGTGCAGTAACACAAATAAGCAAGCTACAAAGAGGATAGCAGAAGGACTGCAATTCAAATGGACTGATGTCACCCCCACAGACTTTCTAAAATATCTTGCACTTGTCATTTTCATGGGACTGCTAAAACTTGGATCAGTGAAAGCTTACTGGAGGCAAAAAAACATATTTTCAGTGCCATTTCCAAAGAAAGTGATGCCAAGGGACAGGTGGCTCTGCATTTCCTCGAATGTGCACATGAGCGATCCGGCTGAGGACGTTGTGAATGACAGCAAAAAGGGCACATCAGACCATGACCCACTGTTTCGCCTCAAGCCTCTGATGACAGAAATCAAGGCAGCATGCAAGTCCTTTTACCAGCCAAACAAAAATCTGGCAATAGATGAGAGGATGGTGGCAACAAAAGCCAAAACAGGGATGACACAGTACATAAAGGACAAACCAACTAAGTGGGGATTCAAACTGTTCATCTTGGCCGACTCTTCAAATGGATACACTTCTAGCTTTACCGTGTACACGGGGAAGGCAAAGTTCCCCACTGGCTTTGGACTTTCCAATGACGCAGTTGTGGGCGTCCTGGACAAACCGTATTTGGGAAGTGGTTATCACATTTATTGTGATAACTTTTATACAAGCCCTCAGCTATTCAGACACCTGTCGTCTCTGCACTTTAGAGCCTGTGGTACATATAGAGAGGGGAGGAAGGAAACCCCTAAATCCACCGTGAATGCCCTCTCCAAAAAATCCCAAAGAGGCACAATCAGATGGATCCGAGATGGTGACTTGCTCTTTGTCAAGTGGATGGACACAAGAGAGGTGTCCATCTGCTCGACCATCCATCAAGCCTACACATCTGAGAAGGTCGCAAGAAGGCAAAAAAAGAGAGATGGAACCTGGGAGAAAGTGAGCATTCCGGTTCCCACTCCAGTTGTGGAATACAACAAATACATGGGGGGTGTGGACTTGTCTGATCAGCTCATCCAGTACACTTCTGCTCACCACAAAGCGCATAGATGGTATAAGACTATGTTCTTACACTTTGTGGACATTGCCACATGCAACAGCTACATCCTCCACAAAGAACTGTGTGAAGAGCAAAAGAGTACACCGCTGACACACAGAGCCTTTACGGAGGAGCTCTGTGCTCAACTTGCTGGGGTTACATCTAAGGTTCAGACAACAGTGGCTGCAGACAGGACAACTCATCACACACCCCTGCCCATTGCCCCCTTGGACCCAGCAAACCCTGCACACAAGCCTGCAGATACCAGAAAGTACTGTGAGCACTGCAAGGCAAGCAGAGTGTACAACAAGACCCCCTGGCAGTGTGGGGCATGCCAGGTGGCCCTCTGCAACTTCCTGGAGAGGCCTTGCTTTGCTTACTGGCATGCCTGAGAAAAAAACGCCTGGGACTGTTTGTATATAGTTAATTATTTCATTGTTCTTTACATTTTTGATTGAACAATTACAAATGTCTGTCAAGCAAAGGGTTTGAAAAATATATTTTGTGTTCAAAAACTCTTCACTATTGTTGTGTGAGGTGTGATTTTCAGTAATAAATGACTAAAATAAAATTTTCGTTTTTGAAATTCTCTAGTTTATTGTACATTTTTTACTCATACTTCCTTTATAAACACATTACATGCATTCTTATGTTAGCTTAGGGTCTTCTGAATCCATAGATACCAAACACATGGTGTTCCATCTCCCTTACATATGGTTTATAAGCCCAAATGTAAAAATAGAGAAAACGGACCAAAAAGGGCTTAGTCCCCAGAGGGTTGAATTTTTCACTCTTTGTTATATTGCAGCCATTTGCTAAAATCATATAAGTTCATTTTTTTTCCCCTCATTATTGTACACACAGCACCCCATGTTGACAGAAAAACACAGAATTGTTGACATTTTTGCACATTTATTAAAAAAGAAAAACTGAAATATCACATGGTCCTAAGTATTCAGACCCTTTGCTGTGACACTCATATATTTAACTCAGGTGCTGTCCATTTCTTCTGATCAACCTTGAGATGGTTCTACACCTTCATTTGAGTCCAGCTGTGTTTGATTATACTGATTGGACTTGATTAGGAAAGCCACACACCTGTCTATATAAGACCTTACAGCTCACAGTGCATGTCAGAGCAAATGAGAATCATGAGGTCAAAGGAACTGCCTGAAG
Source organism: Leuciscus leuciscus (assembly GCF_965113295.1). Taxonomy (NCBI): domain Eukaryota; kingdom Metazoa; phylum Chordata; class Actinopteri; order Cypriniformes; family Leuciscidae; genus Leuciscus; species Leuciscus leuciscus. Next base: position 12,554,161 of record NC_138740.1, read on the forward strand.
AGCTCAGAGACAGAATTGTGGCAAGGCACAGATCTGGCCAAGGTTACAAAAAAAATTCTGCTGCACTTAAGGTTCCTAAGAGCACAGTGGCCTCCATAATCCTTAAATGGAAGACGTTTGGGACGACCAGAACCCTTCCTAGAGCTGGCCGTCCGGCCAAACTGAGCTATCGGGGGAGAAGAGCCTTGGTGAGAGAGGTAAAGAAGAACCCAAAGATCACTGTGGCTGAGCTCCAGAGATGCAGTCGGGAGATGGGAGAAAGTTGTAGTAAGTCAACCATCACTGCAGCCATCCACCAGTCGGGGCTTTATGGCAGAGTGGCCCGACACATGAAAGCCTGCATGGAGTTTGCTAAAAAACACTCGAAGGACTCCAAGATGGTGATAAATAAGATTCTCTGGTCTGATGAGACCAAGATAGAACTTTTTGGCCTTAATTCTAAGTGGTATGTGTGGAGAAAACCAGGCACTGCTCATCACCTGTCCAATACAGTCTCAACAGTGAAGCATGGTGGTGGCAGCATCATGCTGTGGGGGTGTTTTTCAGCTGCAGGAACAGGACGACTGGTTGCAATCGAGGGAAAGATGAATGCGGCCAAGAACAGGGATATCCTGGACGAAAACCTTCTCCAGAGTGCTCTGGACCTCAGACTGGGCCGAAGGTTCACCTTCCAACAAGACAATGACCCTAAGCACACAGCTAAAATAACGAAGGAGTGGCTTCACAACAACTCCGTGACTGTTCTTGAATGGCCCAGCCAGAGCCCTGACTTAAACCCAATTGAGCATCTCTGGAGAGACCTGAAAATGGCTGTCCACCAATGTTTACCATCCAACCTGACAGAACTGGAGAGGATCTGCAAGGAGGAATGGCAGAGGATACCCAAATCCAGGTGTGAAAAACTTGTTGCATCTTTCCCAAAAAGACTCATGGCTGTATTAGATCAAAAGGGTGCTTCTACTAAATACTGAGCAAAGGGTCTGAATACTTAGGACCATGTGATATTTCAGTTTTTCTTTTTTAATAAATGTGCAAAAATGTCAACAATTCTGTGTTTTTCTGTCAATATGGGGTGCTGTGTGTACAATAATGAGGGGAAAAAAATTATCTTAAATGATTTTAGCAAATGGCTGCAATATAACAAAGAGTGAAAAATGTAAGGGGGTCTGAATACTTTCCGTACCCACTGTAGATACTCAGGAGGAAGTAGAAGAGAGGAAATCATTCTATCCAAACTCAGAATATGACATTCAGAACTTAATAAAACAATGGAATTATTGTCCAAGCATCCGACAGGACGGTGTGAATGGTGTGTATACGGTATGAACAAATGATTACACATATTTCTGAATATTTTACTCTGTAATAGTGTCAACCTCAGATACATTCTCTTAGTTGTTGTAAATTTACATTTCTGTTGAGTAAATAGTCTTATAATTAAATCAAAATGAATAAATTCATGACCATGACTCAAAACTGATTCTTGTAAATTATTTTCAAATATTAATCATGCATGTAATGAAAAAAGGATCTGCAACAGAATGTAAGTCACATATCCAAAATCTGAACTCTTACATTCTGGAACTCTACAAAGTCATATTCAGAGATGGCGTAGATTTTTCTGGAGTTCTGTTTCCAGTATTGGGAACCTTAGGAAGCAGAAAATATTTACTTCACTTTTGTATTTAAAGGGCACCTATTATAAAAATTTTACTTTTACATGGTGTTTGGACATAAATGTGTGTTGGCAGTGTGTGTACACAACCACCCCATAATGATAAAAATCCAACCAGTGTTTTATTTTTTTAAATCCCCATAAATCATAAGCAGTGTCTCAGAACGAGCTGTTCTTAGAATCACCCATAAGAAAAAAACCTGCATGGTTCATATACAGCAACCATATTATCTTCCTTACTTAAATCGGCCAGAATTACCTTCTGTGTTTCATATAAGGCCAATACATGTCCTATACAAAATCAGACCGATTATGGCCCATTTCATACTAAATAGCACACATAAAACTTGTAGGGGATTTTTGCGTCATATATGAATACTGTTAAAAGACTTATATGAGTTTTACATGACAAAAGTATGGAAATGTGTATGGTATTAGTAGAAATATATAAAACTCATATAAAATTCATATATAAATCATTTAAAGTTCTTATATTGAATCATATACTAGTCAAATTAAAGTCATTTGTTTATGTGTTTCATACAGATTTCATGTTTTGATGACCAACATCTGATTCACTTATATGCAGTTGGCACATTTTTAAAGGGATACTCCACTTTAAAATGAAAATTCTGTCATCATATATTCACCCTCATGTTGTTTCAAACCTGTATGAATTTATTTCTTCTGCTGAACAGAAAGGAAGATATTTAGAAGAATGTCAGTAACCAGACAGTTTCTGGTCTCATTGACTTCCATAGTATATTTTTTTCCTACTATGGTAGTCAATGGGACCCAGAAACTGTCTGGTTACTGACATTCTTCTAAATAATATTATCTTCCTTTCTGTTCAGCAGAAGAAAGAAATTCATACAGGTTTGAAACAACATGAGGGTGAATATATGATGACAGACCTTTATGAAGACTGTTAATTTTCCTACAGGATTTGAAAGAGCAGTTATAAAGCAATGACATTGTAAGACAGTGTATTTACATTAATTGTGAACTGTCTGGGCCTGTTGTTTGTGAACAAATCATAACATATTATTGCAAATGAACAAAGTTGAGTCAAATATGTTTCTAGAACAGTGATTAAAATGTTGAAAATTGGCTGGAATATGTTTTTGTAAATGAACTCTGGTGGTGATGCACTCTAAAAACTTGTAATATTATTTACTCAATTTTTTTGGTGAAACATTTTTACACTTAGAATATTGATTAGATTTTTAAGCAGTGAAATAAATTACATACACTGTATTAACTGAGTAAATGTAAGTAAAACTAATTAAATAGATCTGAGTAACTACATTTGGTACATTAACAAATACAATTGAGTAGAAATAATTGGGGGGGGGGGAAACAAATATTTATGAGTAATATTAACTGTGTTTATATGCCAGTAATATTAACTTTTTTATTTCCTCTAAACCTTTGTAAAAAATATTCCATACAACCACCGGTATAACTACATGACATTGGCCTTTATTGTCAATGAGTAGCCTACAGCAATACAGCATATTTTATACTATTTTTAACACGTATACAATATTGCCTACATTTAAACTCATGTAAGAAACATTTTCGAAGTAAAATTTAAACATTTAGGCCTAAACATTCAAGTGTAATCAACCGGTCTGTTATCCAGTATCCACCAGATCAGCGCTGATTCCCATCCCGGAGATAGACTCGCCACTGCGGGGGAACTTATAACTTTACACCGCCGTCCTGCGTCACTCACAGCCGAAAGATACTGCGACGCGACTGACTCCATAACCTGCCAATAAACAAACAGTGCACAGTTCTGAGGACATTTTATCAACCAAATTAGTTAGATTCATTATCTTTAGGAATATAGTCGTGTGTTTTTTATGCAAGGCGTTACAATCACGTAAAAAGGCAGGCGCGAGTCGACACTCGTTTAACTCGTTTAAGGTGAGTAACATTGCGTCTCTGTATGTTCTTTCGCATTAAATAAAATGATTTAAAGCACATTAATGATTATACAGATAAAATAAAACATGCACACACCTGAATTTCACAGAGGAAATGCACCAATTCTGCGCCGCTGAGAAGAGAAGAGGAGAACTGTTCTGGACTGGAGAAAATTCAAACAGCGCGCGCTCACTCAACCGTTGAGCTGTCGTCACCTCAGAGGGGAGGAGGAGGGGAGGAGGAGGGGGGTGCGCATTGTTTTAATTGAGTTAAATATTAATAATATTGATTTTATTTAAGTAATATTTGTGGTTCTTGAAACAGATCAGTTTAATTATCCATTCTCAAATATGTTGATGGAAATTTCACAAATATATTAGCTCAGTGTATTTTAAATAAATAATTGGTTAGTCAAATACTAAATTCTTTTTGTGAAAAACTTCAAACTTTTTATTAACTGTAAATTTCAGACAAAATTAATTGTTGGAGTTTTAGTCAATTATTTCGGTATATTCAACTCAAACTATCAAGTAAATGATATTCAGAGATTTTATTAAGTGAATAAAGTTTATTATTTCTGTGATATTTACTAAGCCACTGAATTTTTTTTTTAGATTTTTTTTAATTTATTTTTTATTTTACCCATAAGAATCACTTCGACATTTAGGAAAGTTTTATGTTTGTAGGTTAAGAATAGAACTGCATGTTGTATACCATAGTAGTACTGTGCAAAGTTTAGAGAAATTGTCACAAATGAAAATGAAAACAGGTGATGCAGGATTTAAAATGAAAACTATTTATATGTGAAATATGCAACTGTATCTTGTAGAACACACTCTAATAAATGTGTGCTTGTGTGTGTAGTTTAAATGTTGTGTTTCATCTAAGGCTGATTATACAGTATATACAGTAACCATGATTGACTACAGGCATAGGCCTCGACTTAGGACAAGATAAGAACAAGCATGAGTGAAGTACAGCCTTATACTGATTGGTAAACTGCACTGTGTTTTATACACGTCCATGCTGGACATTCATATTAAATTAGCATTATTTTTTTCCTATGTTTTTACATCATGAAAATCTATATGGCTTCAGTTGTATGTAGGACATATATGACATAATATGATTAAAAATATACTAATATAATACAATTTATATATGTGTTTTTTGCAGCATATATGTCCCTTACAATATTCTGTTGGAACATATAAGAATCACAGGAGTTTTTAGCAAACCTTTTCCATATGGGCATTGCAATGTGACGTAGAATTGCCCAAGCCCCGCCCACGACTGTTGATTGACACTGCAGTTTGAGCATAGACCCGCCCTGAGTGAGCTGGACACAGTCCGCCATTGTTTCGACGCTTGAGCAGCTGTAGACAAGAATGTCTTCTAAAGCGATTGAGGTGTTTTGTTGTTGGATGTAAGAATGAACATAGCAGTCTTCATTTACTCTCGTTGTTACTCGAGGATTGATAAGTACAACTGCTCTCGTGATCCAGCTTACAGTCTCCGGAGGAGCGACAGGACTAACGTTACTGATCACGACAGAAATGAAAGTGAGAGCGCGCACTTAATGACAGCTCATTGAGTCGTTTTACAGATATACAGTTTACCGGTTTATTAAGCACCCACTGAAAAGGTGTGTATATATTTGTTCACTGTTAGTTGTAACGAGTGTTTTGTGTACTTCGTTGTGTAACGTTATGTTCCATGATAATGAAAGGGAGAGAGAGAGAGTGTTTATGGATAAGACTTAATGCGGACTTATACTGTGTTTATTCAGTTCTTACAGTGATTTTCTGCAGTAATACTAACACTTCATCTTTTGTGTGATGTACAATAAACATAATTGAAATCATCAGTATATTTTGGTCATCATACAGACGGGGTCTACTACACCAGGCTTGTATTAATAGTGGATAAAAGCAGATGGCAAATAAGTTATAACCGTAATTAAACTAACTTAACTATGTAACAATAACGACTCGGGGTAAATGTGAATTAGCTCAAGAATATAGGGAATTTTGGATATATTAATAATTATGACTCATGGTCATAATTCATAAGTCGCATGTACATTTATTTTATCAATTATCGAGATTACCTTGTTCTGTAACTGTCTGATCACCATTCAATTCGTCCAGCGAATAAATGTAAGATCATTACAGTTTAAGAAGGGCGTATCCCTTTTCAAACTCCGAGAAAGTTTTATCTTCTGGCCACGAATATCAAACTTTCTGAGTTTCTGAATTAAGAACTACTAAATGTAGTTTATATCGAGCTTGTAGCTTAGATCTTTTAGTTTCATGGACTTTATAAGGTGGGTTTTCAAACACAGAGACAATTAAAAGTATAAATGGGTTTATTAATAAAATGGCACACACTAGAGATTATATAAACTACAGATATAAACGTACGTAAAAATGCAAACAAACAAACAAACATTTAACCAAACAAAACAGAAAACATCGCGTGGTCAGAATAAATGAAATGAAAGAAAGAAAGATATAGAGAGAAGGGAAAAGCTAGTAATTATTAAATACAGAAACCTAAGTTCACGAGACACCTGGAACAGCTTTTAGAGAGAGTTACGTTACTCGCAAGATTCTGTGCTCTTTCGGGTGAGGCTGAGGCTGAGGCAGGAAGCGAGGATGGTGTCCTGTTTCTGCTGCGTCTTCCGGTGTCGCGGGAAGCTTGAAAGGCTCACTGAATGTAATGTTACCGGAAAATAAGGTTCATCTCCCGGGATGGGAGAGGTTTAAAGTCTTTGTTGCAAGGGACGCAGCTACGACTCGAACATGTGCTCGCTCGATAGAGAAGACCAGAGCCTCCTCCAGATGTTCCTTTGGAGAAGCGCTGCACCGGGGAGAAGAAGGTCCGAAGAGAGGATGAGTTGAGAGTTGAGAGTTAAGAGTTAAGAGCTAAGAGAGCGTCTAAACTGAAGGTTTGGACTTTTATCAGTGTCCCATGTGCCGTCCTCTTTTGCGTGGAGAACGAATCGGATCTTCTGATCTGAAGCGGGGAGAGGTTTCTTTGTTTGTGAAGAACCCCCCCCCCCCCCCCCCCCCCTTTGACTGTCATGTGAGAGGTCGAAAATAACATTCATATTTAGAAATATGGTATTTCCTGGAGTAAATGCATATTATTGTACTTTGCAGTCAAGATTCGACTCCGACGTGTTTTTCCCATTACATTGACACCTCGAATGACGTTTTTGCATGAAAGAAATACAGGGTTACATAATTTCCTCATAATCACTTAGCCTAGTGATTTTGATTAACATAATAACGTTGTATAGATACCTCAGACATTATCTGGCCAATTATACACACATAAAAATACATATCAAAAATATTGCTATTGGATCATATGTGTGGAAATGTCTGGAATGTTGGCTTGCAGAAGAACTGGCTGAGCTGCAGCTTTGGAGTCATAAAGTTTATGACCAGGTCGAGGTCGGGTTACAAGACACTATTGAGGAACCTTCTTTCAGTGAACCTTTAGAATTCAAAATTATACTCTAGCAAACCACACCTCTATTATAAGGCAAACTAACCACACATGCATAATGGAATTGTACATATATTTACAAGAAATATTGCTTATCCTGAGTTACACACAAATGTTGGTCTCTTGGTGTGTGTGTGTGTGTGTGTGTGTGTGTGTGTGTGTGTGTGTGTGTGTGTGTGTGTGTGTGTGTGCGTGCATTGGAATGTCATGAGGCTGTAAAAGTCACAGGGAGTCCATGCTCAAATGGGGGTTTTAGAGGGTATTCTCCAAAACAGGGTTCCCTATGTGAATCAAATGTCCCTCTGGGGAGCCACAAAGATACCATTTTGACCGTTCAAGCAGACTCAGAGGCGCCATGAACAAACTCGTTGTCTAAGGAGACAATGAAGGATGTGTTGGGAGATCAGGATCTACTAATTTGAACAGCATGTGACCGCATGTCATAGTCATTGTCGTTACATATTCCCCCTTTTTGTTAGATGAAGACCGGGGATGGACTTCATCGAACAACAAATTAGCACAATGGATGACAGGTGAATCCTGATGGTCGTGTAGCAGGTGGCTCATGATGGTAGGATAGCAGGTGGTCCTTAGAAGCTGAGGATTCAGCTCGATGAGGTTCGGCGTGGTCTCTGACTTGGCACCCCCTTTCCGGGGATTCCCTCTGAGACCTTCGGACACGGCTTTCGTGAGCTTGGCTGTAGATGTTCACATCTCGTTGAGTCCTGTACAGGATGAAAGCCAAGACGAGTGTCGGGGCGTGGTCGGTGACCGTGGAGAGACACAGCACAGTGTCAGCTGCGGTCCAGATTTGGACACAGGTGAGGTATTCAGGCTGGGCGGTTGCCCATGCTTGGAGGGCTGTGTTGACAGGAGCAATGTTCATGAGTTGGGACCTTTTTGGCACATGTGGCGTCATTGTTACGCCTGACCCCCCTTGTGCTTTGTGGCCTTACAAGCTGTGGCGCTGTGATGGCAACAGGTGCACAATGCGTATTGAAGTCCTGTGAACGCAACATGTGCGTGGTGGCAGACAGCTGTCTGAGGCACTGGTTGTTAGTGAGCTCAGATGGCCTGCGAGGGTGGTGGAGGGGTAAGTGGTGGCATAGGAAAAGTCTGTTCATCAGAGGCCCCCATGACTTTCTTTGTACACAGCGGAGGTAGCGTAAGTGGCTCTGAGGCGTGCAGTGTAGTTGGTAAAGTTCGTTTGTGCTGTGTAATCACTGCAATCGTTAGGGTGGGTGGGTGGGTTGTCTGTATGTGGCGCAGACATTGGTCTGGTTACTCAGCTGCGGTTCAGTCATGACCTTGAAGCAGTCGGTGTTAGTGTTCGTTTTCTGTGTCTGTGTCAGACGTGGCTGCACTGTCTTCATCTGTTGTGTAAGAAGACTCGGGCTCACCAGTGTTCTGGGGAGAGTGGTTCCAGTTTCGACGGTCTGGGCTTGGAGTTCTGGACGGCGGGTGGTGCTGGTTCCAGAATCTTTACGAGCGCTCGGTCCGATGCTTTGGATGAGCACCGTCACCGTCGTGCTGCCATCTGCTGGCCTGGAACGGTGTTGATTCTCTGTGGTAAGGTCTGTGACTGAGGGGTTGTTGGACAATTTCTGTGTCTAACTCTGAGCAGTGCTCAGAGACGGAGTAGATTGTGTGTGTTTTTACAGTCTTTTCATCCATAGCCCTTTGCTTGGTGTAAGCCTTGTGGGCTAAGTCTCTGAGTTTTCGAATAGACATGGTTCGTGGGCAGACGAGCACACCGAGATGTTTACTCACGGTGCTATGCAGATTCCGCAGAAACAAAGTTCTAAAGGTTATATCTTCTTCCATATGTGGTGTGTTGATTGCTCCGAAGAACGTTTGTCGGAGTCGGCCATAGTAGGAGTGTGGGTGTTCAAGTCGGGCCTGTTTGACGTCAAATGCCGTGATAAACCCTTGGTCTGATTCTGGGTCAGAGAATTCACGGATCAAAGCTTGTCGCAGTTGCTTGTAATCTGCTTTGACAGTCTCTGGTTGACGATCCAGAAAACTACGCACATCTCTGCTTGAGGTGATTCTTAACAAGTACAATTTGTCCCAAGCTGTCACGTTGGCGACAGTTTGTAGGTGAAAATCAATGTCTCGAAGATACGAATTTACGCTGTTGTCCCCGGCAAACGTAGGAATGTTTCTGGCCAGCTTGTCAAGGCTTGTGGGAGGAGAGCTGTTGCTGGGGGCCCAATCCGTCTGGAGAGGATTCTGACCCTTTACAGCTCCGCCCCCTTTAGCTTTTGGTGTTTGGCTGACAGGCGTGGACTCGCTGGAAGAGGGAAATGGTGTGAGATGTTCTTCCCCTTCCCGGTCACTGTTAAGTCTGTAAGAATGTCTCAGTTCTCTGCGAACAATGTCAACTTCGTCTCTGAGATCGTGTCTCTGCTGAGTGAGCTGATGGATTTCAGTCTCTGCTCTCTCAAGGAGAGCTTCAGCCCGTTGGAGCCTTTCGTTGAGTTCCTTCCGGGTGTTTTCCTCCGACTGCTGTCTTTGGTCTGTGTGCCGTCGAAGATCGTCCAGGGCATTTTGAAGTCTTTCAACTTCCTGTTGTAGCGTTGTGTCCGTCTCGTCCTCTTCCTCGGTCAGGAAGAGTAGCTGGTCTAGACGACTCTGTGTGTGAGCTCGGTCCTTCAGGGCTTCTGTGGCCTGGAGCTGTAGTGCGGCTGCCTTCTGCTCCAGGTCGAGGTTGGTCCTTTCGCTGGCCCGGGCCTTGGTGACGAGGTTGAGTGCGAGTTTTCCGAAGATTTTGGCTAGCTGCTCGTGGTCGTACTTCTGGGTTGGATCGTAGGTCTCAAACTGGTCCAGGTACTGTGGGTCAGCGGCATCCTGGGGCAGAATGGTTGCCATCATTTCTCGCAGCCACGTCTCGAGGTCGTGCCAGCGGACTGCGGGACTGGGTGAGCTCGACATCTCTGCTTACTGTGGTGAGAGAAGCACAGCACACACAAAAAGAGACACAATGCAAGTTTGTTTTAGGGTTAATGAGTTATACTCATACGGGCTATGCCGTTTATGAGAATTTCGGGGCTAACTGATGTCGACAGTTAGCGGAGCCAATTTCGTGGGTATGGGTAAAACCCACAATAGAGATTTTGGACAGGCGGTAGCCTGGGGGGTCGTCTAGCGATGCCCGCTTTGATCGTCACTCTATTATTCAGCTTTCCTGGGGTCTCTCTTAGGTTCTGTGTCTAAGTGAAATGAGCGAAACAAATCACAACAGAATGGAGAAAAAGACAAAGTTGAAGGTAGGGGAGATCAGAGGGAAACACAACACAAGGAAGTGAATTGGTCTGCAATGAAATGTCACACACAATAACACGGGGAGCGTTATATAAAAAAAAATATATAAAGAGGCCTAAGCCTATTAACACTGCTAGAGTTCCTGATAGGGCCAGGAGATGCGTGGATTATCGGGACAGGACCTCGAAAGAAGGTGTGTCTTAGAGAGAGAAAGGTGGGCCAAACACTTAAAATATATCCGGAGGAATATCTAGTATTCTGTGGTTCATAATAAGTGGATGGGTTTTATCAAATTTCAGTTTACCTGGGGTGAATAGAGGTCATCCAGGTGGAAACCAGCGAGCGCGGTCAGACTCTCCGACGGTCCCAACACCAGACAGAGCGCAGTGTCAGTAACGCCGGACAGATGATCCCCGCCCACCGGAAACCACCAGAGATGACTTTCGGATCACCACAGTGCACTGACTGAGTCCTGCCAATAGATACACAATAAGGGATTAAGATGTTAGACTTAAAGTGAATTAAGGCTTTCTGGTTTCATCAAATTGAGTAAATATGTATGCAGGAGTCAGAGGCAAAGGCTTTACTAAAATAATGATACAATGAAAAGGGATTATGATAACTGATGGTTAATTATCGGAATAACCTACCCCCCCCCCCCCCCCCCCCTTTGAAGAGGCTGGGGAAAGAGAAGAAAAAAAATTATCAATGAAATAAAATTCAAATAACAACACAGGCTTGAGACGCAGGCAGAGGGATAGGCCCTACAGTAGGTTTGTGCCACAAAGGAAATGGGCGTATTCCTTCTCCGTGGTCCACCTGGTTGTTAGTGAACACAATTTAAATTAAAATTCAAACTAGTTTAAATTAAAATTCAAATAAGCATGCAAGGAGAGGTCCCAATAATAATAAAGAAGACAAGAAAATTAGAATGATAACAGTGGAGTATCAATACTAATTATACAATAATTAAACAAAAAAAATCTGAATGACTTCCTATAATCCTTACAATAACACTGAAGTTATTAGTATTGATTATAAAATAATCAAACGAGAAGGGTAGCAATGTTGAGACACTTCAATGCAGACTGGGGGTGAAACAGATATTGATACGTCGACCCAAGATGGCCACACGGTGGCGTGCTTCCTCCTAGGTTGACTATCAATTAACTGAGTGAATCAAACCTAAGTTTTTAATTCGAAAAGTTTTTTTTTTTCGAACTTCACTTTAAAGTGTGAAAGTTGAAAACAGAAAAGAAGAATTGTCTAACTCCAAATAATGTCAGCATAAGCTAAGCTTTGAATGCAGGTGAATATTTGAGAGTCAAACCATTCATTCTATAATCGGGGGAGAGAAACAGGAAAATTATTAGCAGAAAAATGAAAGCCGGAATTATCTGAGAGCGTCCACCAGATGGCGTTATTGCGCTCATGCAGGCTGACGTCAGTGGGGCGCGTGATTTGAGAACTGCCACACACCTAAAGGCTGCCCTCTAGTGTTGGTCAGTGGGGTATTCAGACTGCAGATTTTTATCTTTTATCTGAAATATGGGCTCATTTTGCGCTCGGTTGCATGCGAAAAATTACGCGGGTTTCACAACATGTGACTAACAGGGATTACACGTCTGTTTAATTATACATGGAACGGTTTAAATAAAAACAGGAATTAATACTTCTGTTTTAATTAATAGAGCTGTGCGCAAGACAGGAATTAAACATCTGTGAACAGGAATTATTTCTTCTGTTTTAATTTATAGAGCTGTGAGCAGGACAGGAATTAAACATCTGTGAACAGGAATTCTTTCTTCTGTTTTAATTTATAGAGCTGTGAGCAGGACAGGAATTAAACATCTGTGAACAGGAATTATTTCTTCTGTTTTAATACAGCTGTGAACAGGAATTATTGAATCTGTTCCACCTCCCATAAACATTAATCAAAATAGCATTTTTTTGATAATGCGTAGGTGTACAAAATTGGATCGCGGGGCCAATTTCTGACCAGGAGTTTATCGTTAACGTATCGTATGTCATAAGGCCTATATTACGACTGAAACTGAAACACTGTTCAGTTCAGATTTTACGTCTTTGCACTAAAAAGAAGAGATTTCTTATTTAGTCGGTTTAAATCATATTACATGTACCCACTGCAAAGAGTTTGCTTCGTCTTTACAGGGACAAATGTAAACTGCAGTTTTAGCACTTAACAGTGATAACAATGCTTAGACATTTTTGAAACTGTTAATTTGAAGAGCTGAGCTGGCTTTGTGCCCAACGTCAGCTGAGTGAGTTCGCTTTAGCGACTTATCTCACAATTCAAAACGCGCGTGTACCATTATTAATAGCCATAATACACATTCAACTGAAACTGAATTTGTCCATCAAATAAAGTTTGAAACTGCCTAAAAATTCTCCACCAAACATGTAACAATAACGACTCGGGGTAAATGTGAATTAGCTCAAGAATATAGGGAATTTTGGATATATTAATAATTATGACTCATGGTCATAATTCATAAGTCGCATGTACATTTATTTTATCAATTATCGAGATTACCTTGTTCTGTAACTGTCTGATCACCATTCAATTCGTCCAGCGAATAAATGTAAGATCATTACAGTTTAAGAAGGGCGTATCCCTTTTCAAACTCCGAGAAAGTTTTATCTTCTGGCCACGAATATCAAACTTTCTGAGTTTCTGAATTAAGAACTACTAAATGTAGTTTATATCGAGCTTGTAGCTTAGATCTTTTAGTTTCATGGACTTTATAAGGTGGGTTTTCAAACACAGAGACAATTAAAAGTATAAATGGGTTTATTAATAAAATGGCACACACTAGAGATTATATAAACTACAGATATAAACGTACGTAAAAATGCAAACAAACAAACAAACATTTAACCAAACAAAACAGAAAACATCGCGTGGTCAGAATAAATGAAATGAAAGAAAGAAAGATATAGAGAGAAGGGAAAAGCTAGTAATTATTAAATACAGAAACCTAAGTTCACGAGACACCTGGAACAGCTTTTAGAGAGAGTTACGTTACTCGCAAGATTCTGTGCTCTTTCGGGTGAGGCTGAGGCTGAGGCAGGAAGTGAGGATGGTGTCCTGTTTCTGCTGCGTCTTCCGGTGTCGCGGGAAGCTTGAAAGGCTCACTGAATGTAATGTTACCGGAAAATAAGGTTCATCTCCCGGGATGGGAGAGGTTTAAAGTCTTTGTTGCAAGGGACGCAGCTACGACTCGAACATGTGCTCGCTCGATAGAGAAGACCAGAGCCTCCTCCAGATGTTCCTTTGGAGAAGCGCTGCGCCGGGGAGAAGAAGGTCCGAAGAGAGGATGAGTTGAGAGTTGAGAGTTAAGAGTTAAGAGCTAAGAGAGCGTCTAAACTGAAGGTTTGGACTTTTATCAGTGTCCCATGTGCCGTCCTCTTTTGCGTGGAGGACGAATCGGATCTTCTGATCTGAAGCGGGGAGAGGTTTCTTTGTTTGTGAAGAAACCCCCCCCCCCCCCTTTGACTGTCATGTGAGAGGTCGAAAATAACATTCATATTTAGAAATATGGTATTTCCTGGAGTAAATGCATATTATTGTACTTTGCAGTCAAGATTCGACTCCGACGTGTATTTCCCATTACATTGACACCTCGAATGACGTTTTTGCATGAAAGAAATACAGGGTTACATAATTTCCTCATAATCACTTAGCCTAGTGATTTTGATTAACATAATAACGTTGCATAGATACCTCAGACATTATCTGGCCAATTATACACACATAAAAATACATATCAAAAACATTGCTATTGGATCATATGTGTGGAAATGTCTGGAATGTTGGCTTGCAGAAGAACTGGCTGAGCTGCAGCTTTGGAGTCATAAAGTTTATGACCAGGTCGAGGTCGGGTTACAAGACACTATTGAGGAACCTTCTTTCAGTGAACCTTTAGAATTCAAAATTATACTCTAGCAAACCACACCTCTATTATAAGGCAAACTAACCACACATGCATAATGGAATTGTACATATATTTACAAGAAATATTGCTTATCCTGAGTTACACACAAATGTTGGTCTCTTGGTGTGTGTGTGCGTGTGTGTGTGTGTGCGTGCGTTGGAATGTCATGAGGCTGTAAAAGTCACAGGGAGTCCATGCTCAAATGGGGGTTTTAGAGGGTATTCTCCAAAACAGGGTTCCCTATGTGAATCAAATGTCCCTCTGGGGAGCCACAAAGATACCATTTTGACCGTTCAAGCAGACTCAGAGGCGCCATGAACAAACTTGTTGTCTAAGGAGACAACGAAGGATGTGTTGGGAGATCAGGATCTACTAATTTGAACAGCATGTGACCGCATGTCATAGTCATTGTCGTTACAACTATACCTGTTTTATCTCCACACAGCATATTCTCTGGCTCAGAGTCGAAATGAACGACTCTGAGTCGGACATGTTAAACTCTACTGAGAGTTTCTGTTTTGATATTATCAGATGAGCTTGTCCTGGCTCTGAGCGCGTGAGGCTCCGCCCTTTGGGCCGATAGCAGCAGCTCATTAGCATTTAAAGACATACACACTGAGGCCTAGTCCACACGGACACAGGTATTTTTATAACCGGAGTTTTTCCTCCTACGTTTCCGTAAAAAACGTCCGTAAAAAATCCCGTCCACACATGCTCGGTTCCCGTCTACATGAAAACGCAAAAACACGCCATCAAGCGCTGTCAAGAGCATGCCACACCAGCAGGCGGCGATATAACCCCTAATCGTAAAGCCACGTTGGCCAATCAGAAGCCTACCCACTCTGACGTTGCAAGGCAAAACCCCCGGTTTTACTGTCTACACGACAACACTGCAACCGGCGTTTCTGAAAATCTTCACCCTGGCAGGGGTTTTCAAAAATGTTCGGTTTCAGTGACCTGATACAGCGTTTCCGTGTGGACGAACGGCCGAACCGCGTAAAAAAAGTCACGGTTATAAAAATAACCGTGTCCGTATGGACAAGGCCTGAAACAGATCGTTTTTCTCAGCCCCCAAAAATGACAATTTAAACATGCTGTAAAAAATTATCTGTTGGGCATTTTGAGCTAAAACTTCACATACACACTCTGGGGACATCAGAGACTTATTTTACATCTTGTGAAAAGGGGCATAATATGTGCCCTTTAAAATCAACACTAATTACAAAACACAAATTAGAAGCAACATTCTGATCATAAAACTTACTTCTTGTGCCATCTGAGTCCACTATTTCATTTCCTTGGCTGTCTGTCAGGGTAATTGGCTCATCACAGCCTAATGCATCCTTCACCTTTGCTGTTATTCGTTCAACAGTTGCATCAACTGTCCTGGAAGTACTGAGCTTGTCATTTACTATTTCAGCAACATGGATTGACCTGTGGATAAACCAGACTGTTTTTAATCACACCTGTGGGCCTAAAATTATATTAATATTTTAGCTATAGGATGACATTTTAGCAGCAGAGTTCAGTTGCATATTTAACAAGTAACCTTTGGAAGGATCTTGCAGGGAACAGGCCAGTAGCTTGTGGAGTTCCAGGGGAAGGTCGTGGTGTTTCGGTGGAAGCAGAAGCAGCAGGTGCGGGGCGGCGCATGAAGGCAAAAGGAACAGCAGCACTGGGTAGGGCTCTGCTTGCAGGAAGCTGACTTTGTTCTGGATCCCTGTGGACCTCGTAATGACCGCAATGTATAAGATCGAGGGAGCAAAAACGTCCAAATGGCTCTGGAAATGTTGCAGTGTTTGCATCATCTGTAATGTACAGACTGCTGCCATCAACCTGTTGAAGTGCATAGAATGAAAAATACCATAAGTTTAAAGAACATTTAAAATAAATGGTAAACAGTAAAAAGACAAATGCTAATCCAGATTCATTGTTAGCTTAATAACGAATATAAACAAAACGTTTAAATAACATTTCTGAAAACATAAAAATATCATAGTTTAACATAGGGGTGGAACGGTACACAGAAGTCATGGTTCGGTTCATACCACGGTTCAGACATCACGGTTCGGTACGATTTCGGTACAATGGAGTGAAAAGCAAAACAAAAATGCAGAAGGCATTTTTATAAATGTCTTAAGCCTTGTATTTTTTAAATAAGTTTTAAAAATAAAATAATAAATGATTAGAATCTGATCTAAAATAATGTCCACACTGTATCAAAACTGTTCAGATCTGATTTGTGTGTCCATGCAGCTCTTTGGCAATACGGGAATGACGTTGCATTGATGGAGGGGTTTGCATTTGCGAAAGAGATGTTGTCTTATTTAAAGGTCCCATATGGTTAAAATGGGTTTTTATGGGATTATGTGTGTCATATAGCCTCGGGGGTGTAAATTAAAAGCTGTGAAAATGTGAAGTCGCTCACTGCCTCCATTTCTCCACACCCCACAAAAATAGACAGCCTCCCAGCTAAACAGGTCGATTAGAATTTGATGTGTTTACTACGTAGTAACCGGGTAACCGAAGGTGTGTCGTATTCCAAAACTCGACATAGCCCCACCCCCTTCCCCAACGTTCGACGTTTGTCAAGATTGCATTGCAATGCTGCTGGGATATGTTCATATATGGGACCTTTAAATTTTACAACATGGAAATGTGTATCCGCCGCACTGGACTACTGCGTCTTGAGCTGCATAACTGTAAGAGGCTGGTATGCACAGCTTTTTTTCCTAAAAATATTATTATTACATAGCCTATGTCGGGATAAGAAATAAAATGAATAATTGCAGTAAGGGCTAGAGAAGCTAGCTCATTCATATCTTTCCCACATATTAACTTTAGTTTGTCAAAATTTCGCGCTCTTTCCTGCTTACCAACTCCTTCTCTATATGATTTTGCAACTTCCATGAGTTTTTTTTCGTGGTTTATTAGTGTAACAATGTGTTCAGTAGTACATAAGCAGTGCAATCCATGCTGTTTACATCCAAGTGCCTCCATAATGGCCGCGGAACCTGGTTACCGCCCAGAACGTGACGTTGGTGAAAACCCTCTATTATATATTGAGCAATAACAGTAACTTACCTGAAATATCCTGCATATTTTGTCAACAGACATGTCATCATCTCTTACTGTGACTCGTTTGCTTTCTCGAAAGAGAACATAACTTGTTTCCATTGTCGCAGTAGCGCGGACATCAACAAATGTTGTTATGTTTTACCAGAGAATGTGGTTTTACCTTGCGTTCTCATGGACGCCTGGCCGAAGGGCGGGTCTTGGCGTGGCGGAAGTAACTTTCCAGGTCACGAAAAAATACCAATGCAGAATTAAGGATTACGACTTTATACATACGTATTTTGATTTTCCGATTTTCACCTATAAACACATCAAGGACAATCGGATAAAATCCGTGTATCATTCGTTCAGTCGTTTTTTGTGCGGATTCTTAACGCATTTATTGCAACTACATTTAATCTTTTTCTCATCAAACCACCAGACTAACGAATGTCTCGACACAACCCGTACCGGGGAATAGACTAGATAGGGCTTTCTTCTGTGTATATAAATTCACCTACGCTTTGCATCAGCTGGCTATATGGGCAGGATAAATGACGGGTCGCCCTCACCCAGTAATTAATCATTTTTTTTATTAAGATATAAATCAATATAATTAGTTGTAAATTAAATATTTTTAACACTAATACAAAAAGAAAAGAATAATGCATTGACTATATAATTGGCCTATATTAACGTTAACGTATAAACTGTCATTCAGACTGACTAGCCTATCTAACAACTGGAGAAGTTTTATGATGTATAGGCCTTGTGTTTTATTAAAATGTATTATAATTTATATCTCTAGGATGCGCGCTTGTGCGTGGCGCGCCGTGTCAGGTTTGAAAGGGAAACGCGCGTGTCACATCGTTGTAAAAAAAGCATATTCATAAATAGTGTAAAAGACCGGTAAATAAAATACAACATTAACATTATAAACACTATTAATAACATATGCGTATTTTAACGAGAAACTGAAACTGTACAGAGCAGACGTTGGTTTCGGGCATCTCTCATTCGTCCAATAGCCTATCCATATTTGCAATGTAACATTTGGATGATAATTAATAATGTAAAGAAGGCTTCGTACTTCATTCGAGTCCCAATATAGGCCTACACGTAAATCAGCATCTCCACAGCAAGGGAAATTAGTTTGGAATGTCAACAGACCAGTTAAGCAGAGTAATGTTTTATATGTTTGGTTGAATGTGTTTTATTTTAATAACGAACAGGCTGCGACACGCAACATCACTTGGATGTGTTGCTCAGCAGGGGATTTAATATCTACTGTCGTTTAATACTCTCATTCGAAACAGTAACATTTATATGTCTATTTGTGTACTTTCAAAATGACTACAACATATCATGCCTTTGAAATTATTATATAAGAATAATTATTATTATAAATGATTATTATATTCTTTCTGGCGCACACCAAAAATCAACCAAAATAGCCTACAGCCAATAGCCTTCTTGGCGCGCCTATATATTTTTGAAGGTCAACATTAAGATTAATCGTAGCGTGCTTCATGTTAAAAAAAACCCCTGTGACTTGACTTTACAATCCGGAAAATAGCTAATTATTTCACGGACCCCCTGGCACTTGAGAACTCCTGGTCTACACAGAAGAAAGCCCCATCTAGTCTATTCCCCGGTACGGGTTGTGTCGAGACATTCATTAGTCTGGTTGTTTGATGAGAAAAAGATTAAATGTAGTTGCACAACGATCCGCACAACGGAGGAACTCTTATTCTGCTGTGCAGAACAGATGACGGAACAGTTTGATCTTCGGCTGACAAATCAGAGGAAAGGGGCGTTTAATTCCCGCCCACGTGTTGAAATCGAATATTCAAGCTGTTTATTCATTTTTCTAACTGAGAACGAAAAACGAAAAAATCCAGCTGAATTCTTGTTTTTCGGTTTTTGGAAAAAACGAAAAAGGAACCGTTTTCCAATTTTTCTACTTTCAATATTAATTCAAAAAACGACTGAACGAATGATACACAGATTGGATAACGAGATTGTTTTTCGTTTTCCGTTTTTTAATATCAAAACAAAAAACAAATAATGGGTTGTTTTCCGTTTTTCGTTTTCCTATTTACTAATGGTAATTGGGAAACCGGCCATTTTTCGTTTTAGTTTTTTTCCTTTCAAAACGAAAATCCGTTGGCCGCCAAGTACACGGACCCAGACACTCACTGTGCTAGCTGTGCAGCTGCAAAATGCGTTTTACATTTTAGGCTTCAGTAAATCAAGGAAAAGGAGGTTCCCCACTGCGTATAGCTACGCAATACTCGTTCCCTACTCTCAGGGAACTGAGGTTACGATAGTAACCAAGTAGTTATCGATCAGTCACGTAACGTTAGTGTGAACGCCACAACAACTTCAAGACTCCCTCACAAGATGGCAAGTTGTGTAGTCTAAACAGCAAAGGCATGGGCCGACGCTGAAAGTCGTGTAACGTTAGTCTGCACAAGCCTTAACTTAACGTTAACCACTCAAAACCATGTTCAAAATACATTTCACTATAGCTAATTTACGACTACTGGCACTCCCCTCCCGCCCCGCACCGCACACCGTACACCGTGTCTAATTGAAGAGCAACTGACAAACTTGCTTGTGTGTTTTTTTATTCATTTATCGCCATTCAAGCAGAAAGAAAGCAATTACGAGAAATAATACCCGGGGTGTAGCTAAATTATTGAAACCTACCAAAGCGCAGCTAAGCTTACGGCAACTAACGTTAGCTAACATTAGCTAACTGAGAAACGAGTACTGTAATGTTAGGCCTAGAGAAAACAATTGAACT
The DNA here is from genome assembly GCF_965113295.1 of Leuciscus leuciscus. Classification (NCBI taxonomy): domain Eukaryota; kingdom Metazoa; phylum Chordata; class Actinopteri; order Cypriniformes; family Leuciscidae; genus Leuciscus; species Leuciscus leuciscus. Next base: position 12,574,367 of record NC_138740.1, read on the forward strand.
GAGAAAGTCTCTCAAGGGCCAATAAATCAAGCATAGCGTTAGTTCTGGCAGGTCACGTTAGTCAAGCTCGCATCAGCTAACCCTCAGCTGATCCACATCTACCTATAGGAATATGACGCCTATCACCATATACATATATAAGCTCCTTCAGTATTATCAGCAGCTATCGTGTTTCTCAGGAGCTAATTACATAGCGAAATTCGGCAGGCAAACAACATCATCTCACAAGGAATCGTGCAATCGGGTATTTAGCAAGAGGAATTCGTTCCCCACAAGGATTTCACCTCAGATTCATCTTAAACTTGAACACGAGATTTGCCGCATTGATCATAAGTTGCCTGATTTGGAAGTGACCTCAGTCTGCATTGCTGCTCGCATCGCTGCATTATTGACACAGGACTCGACGTGATTCATTCTCCATTCATCTCTGAAAGTCTTCACAAAGCTAAGCTATGTCCTTTTTAATGCTCAAATCTATCAGGGTATTGGCAACTTAATCGTTTTCATTAAAATGCTCTTGCTAGGCTAATGCGATCATATTGGCTATGTACGTTACTTTGTGTTGTCATAGGCAACTGATCGCATTGCACACGCTGTGCTTTTAGCACTATGCAGCACAGATTCAAGCAGCTGCTCGCAATTCATGATGCAAACGGAATAATTCTGCTGTGGCACAGCTTTAAAAAAGACATAGTAAACAGTCACAATTCAATTGAGTCACTTCAGCGTTATCGGACACGCTTGGTCTAAGGGCCTATTTATACTTCTGCGTCTAACTCACGCCGTAGCTACGTCGTAGGCTGTGTGTAGCACGCGTACCCTTCGGCGTACCCTGACGTGCACCTCTCCAAAAATGTAACAACGCGTCAACTCTACACAGACGCAAGCGCTGTGATTGGTCTGCTAGGACCGCTCACTCGGGTTTCACATGGTCCCTCTGCAAGTGTAATTGCGCGTCAACGCGGACAACGACGCAGAAGTATAAATGAAAACCAACGCGTTGCCTACAGTGTAGAGCAGGGGTCGGCAAGTAACTTTGGCCGTGGGCCAATATTTTTTTTAGCCAGTAGATGGCGGGCCAGCTACACAGAGTAGGCCTATGGATACAAATTAAATACTTTTATATAGGCCTATAATCGCGGAATATGATGGGTCCGTCACCGTCCGTGGATCATTCGTTCAATCGTTTTTTCAAATTAAAACCAAAAATAAAAAGATGAAAAACGACTTATTTTTCCATTATTTATTTCCTGAACTAAAATGAAAAAACGAATAACAATGGGTTTTCTGATTTTCTGATTGTGCTCAGATCAAAAATAGAAAAAATTAATTACTGGATTAGACAAATTTTAATTTTGATTTTTAATTTAACACCTTAGGCATATATCAAGGAAATCATTTTAAACAGATCAAGTACTATTGTGGTAACAGATTACAGCCATTTTAATAAAGGTGTGAATAGCAATCATACTCATTCGCTTACAGTCCGACTTTTGAACTTTATTCCTTTTTTTTTGTATTATTATTTATTCGGGACACACACATACACACCTAAGGTTTAAGGAGTTCTGCGCGGGACTGTTTTTTTTCTGTCCCGCTCCCACAAGGTTCTATTCAGCAACCGCTTAAAATACACTCGGTGTTCACCCGCTTTATTTCCCGACCTGACGGTTCCGCAAAATTTAGATCTCGTTTCCATAATCTCACATTCAAATGTCTCTAACGGCAAGAATGAGATTAAGTAGCCTATAATAAATGCTATACAAAAATTGTGTTCGTGTCAATATAAATATTAGGCTATTTTAACAATGTACTGTCAGCAGAGAAAAAAAATGCCACAGAAAAAAATTATGAAATATAAATAGCCTAACATAAATTAAATAGGACAAAGCCTATCACTCAAATTTCTAAGCAACATAAACGAAAATCATATTGCCCTACTGACAAATGAAGTAGGCTATTTTCTGCCGAACTATTTCAAACATCCTTGCAAAAAAAGAACGTTGTTGACTGACAATGGTTTCAGTACCAAACAGCTCCTCAGAGATAGGTGTACAGGTGGTCAGAATTAAGTGCGGATACGCTGTCAAAAGATGTCGGGAGTGGGCTATTGTCAGTCAGACCGCCCGCTCCGTCCAAAGTAGCCTACACCAGAGTTCTGACCGCTACCGTCTTTTGACGCGCGAATGGACACAAAGTGGTCAAGCGTATAACTAGACGCGGGAGGCGCGAATTTGACGCGCTATTCGCGTCCGGTGTGAACGCAGTTATACTTTAAAATGTAATCCTGCACCGCATGATTCCCTATGGGTGTTTCACATAGTATGCGGCGGTGAAATCTCCGCGCGACTACGGCTTTTCTCAAGTAGTGGAAGAGTTTTGTGCAGCATTTAGGACTTCCAAAATAATCCGGCGGGCCAGAAAATATTGCTGGCGGGCCAATTTTGGCCCGCGGGCCGCCAGTTGTCGTTCCCTGGCGTAGAGGCTCCGGCGTAGGTCCGACGCAGAAGTATAAATCAGCCTTAACTGTTATCTAGTTCTTGGAAACACAGCGTTCTTAAAGCTATAGTGTATTGCATACCGTGCTTTCATTTTATTTTTCATTATATTTAAGCTGTGTATATTAAAAAAATTATAAACTATTATTGAAACACTGCTTGTTCTAAGGCTATCTAGTGGCTATTAAAAAAAGGCTATCTAGTGGCTCGCCCAAAATGGAACCATACCGCCAATCCAAACTGTATGCTATTTGATGGTAGTGGTCCTGACAGAAATCAAGCGTAGCGTTAGTTCTGGCAGGTCACGTTAGTCAAGCTCGCATCAGCTGACCCTCAGCTGATCCACATCTACCTATAGGAATACGACGCCTATCACTGTATACATATATAAGCTCCTTCAGTATTATCAGCAGCTATCGTTTTTCTCAGGAGCTAATTACCCTCCTCCATCCCCAGCTCCTCCTCTCGCCCAGTCAGGATTTGGCATTCTGATTCTCCTTGAATCAGAATAAATTCTCGAAATATGTTGTAATTTAAAATCTTGAATTAAATATATTTGCAAACATTCATGTTGGTTCTGTTCTGTTTACCCCAAGGGGGGTTATTGCTGCTCTCCCTGCTCTTATCCATGCTAGGCTGCATGGATGCGCAGGGAGTTCCTGCCCAGAACGGAACCATACCGCCAATCCAAACTGTATGCTAATTGTCAATCGTATTTGACGGTAGTGGTCCTGACAGAACTATTATTTATAACTCACCAGGTTAAATTACATAAATTTATGTTTAAAAATATGTAATACTTACATGAAGATGAAGGATGACAAACGATGCACCTGCAGCATATGTTCGTCAGCAGAGTCCACTATTCCCGCGTCCCATTCATTTCTATGGGAGCAGCCGTGCAATGCATTCTGGTAGCGTCGCAGGGACTTTGGAGAAGCGGGGCGTCGATTTGAATCGGTTGAATCCAGCCAACTTAATGCAAATGAGGAGCGGTCGGCTCGGCTCGCCGCCTCTAATCTTTTAAACTGAACTTTGTCGATCTGAAAAGAAGACAGATTCAGCAACTGTATGGCCTATATCTCGCTTAAAATGTTTTCAGAAACAAGTTTCGGTGGACTGTTTTCGTAAAATACGAGATCGTATTACGAACGAGCCGCCATTATGGTTGGTTTTGAAATTCGGGAGAAGCCAGCCCTACGTGATGCATTCGTCCAATCAGCTGCCTGTCAAGGAAGTGGAGCATGTGCAATAGCTGACAGTCCACGCGATCGTTGTTTTGATTCATCTACTTCTCATTTGATTGATGTGAATGTTTATAATTCATCTGAATATTCTTTTAACCATGTTTTACAGACAAGAATGAATCATTTAATGAAGATAAACCCCATTAAGTCATGTAATTTAAGCAAACTCCTAGTTTCCTAATCCAACACATGCCGAAGTAAATTTTTTGAGTGTACATGATTTTCACATAACATTAATGCATGTTTGCTTATGTTTCATTAGATCAAGAAGAGGTTAGAGCTGCCCTGTGCCTACCCTTACAAAAGACAAAGAACCTGAAATGGAGGAAAAAGAGGAGTACTGCTGCCTTTCCAGGATGGAAGGGCAGCCTCCCTCATGCTGACCATGTAAAGGAGCCCATTGAATACTTCAGGGGTCTTCTGAGCAGAAACATAATTGAAAAGATGGTGTTCCAGAGCAATCTCTATGCCATCCAGTGTGACCCAACCACGCCCTTGAATGTCACCTTTGAGGATATAGAGCAGTTCCTGGGGATATGCCTTCACATGTCTGTACAAGGCCTGCCACATACCCAAATGTTTTGGGGCACATAGACAAGAGTGGATTGTGTGGCTGACACAATGTCAATGAAAAGATGGGAGGCTATCAAGCGCTTTCTACACTTTGCCAACAACGACGAACAGGTACCTGCTGGACAGCCTGGCTATGACAAGCTGTTCAAAGTGAGGCCACTCCTAACAGTTTTACAGGAGAGTTTTAATCACATCCCAATGGATGAGCACCTATGTGTTGATGAGTAGATTGTACCATTCAAAGCTAAAAGCCAGCTGAAGCAGTACATTCAATTGAAGCCGAAGCGTTGGGGCTACAAGATCTTCATGCTATGTGATCAGAATGGCATCTCCTACAATTTTGATTTCTACACTGGTCCAATCACTTCAGTGGAGGGTTTTCCAGACCTGGGTGCCAGCGGAAATATTGTTTTGAAGTTGGCCTCGATAGTGCCGATATATATGTCCCACAAAATGTTTATGGCAACTGATTTTGTGGTGTTGATCTTCAGTTGCAGTTTGAGAACGTAGGGATCCACAGTGTGGGAACTGTAAGACAAAATCGTCTTGCTGGATGCACCTTCACAGAGGACAAGGTTGTACCGCACCAAAATCCGCTCAAAGAAGTGGTACCACCGCATTGTGTTCCATATGTTGGACTTGACCACGGTGGAAAGCTGGCTGCTCTACCACAGAGACTGTATGTAAGGATGTGGGGCTCACACAAAATGCACAACTCAGTCTGCTTGACTTTAAAATTGAATTGCTCACTGCCTTTGCAAAGAAAACAAGGGAGGGCTGAAGCGCAAAGGTAGGCCCTCACAGAGCACTGAATCAGCTCTGGATGGGAAAAAAACATCGGAGACCTGCCTGCCCACTGCCACCACAGCCAGTACGACTGGACCAGACCAACCACTGGCCTACCATGGTGTCTCAAAAAGGCAGGTGCAAGTATCCTGGCTGTAAGGGTATTGTTAGGGTGAAGTGCACCAAAGGTGAGTTGTCTCACCTCTGAAAAAAACTGCTTTGTGAAGCGTCATACAGAAAAAAGGTGAAGTTTCAAGGATTATGGGATGGGGCTCATGTTCATAATCTTTTCTCATAAGATTGCGTAATGTTGAATTTCCATGAACTGCAATGTTTTTATGTAAATGTTTTTATGTCAATGTTTTATGATACATTGATGAACAGTATTGTATTTGTTATTAACTGTATAAATTTGCTATTTAATAATATTCATGAAAAATGTAATGAAATTCAAATAATATAAATCATAATTCAGCAAAAAAGAATGGAATAAATAGAATCAGTTGGAAGAATCAGTTGTTGGAAAGTATGTGTAAGGTGTTGTTTATAAGTATTGTGTTAAAGCTTATCATAGCACAAATTGAATCAACACAAACAACAATTCTGAGGAAAAATATTAACTATAAGTAAACTTACACTTATTCTAAGTCATTTCCACTATTGTATGTTGTTGCCGTATGGCAACATATCATAAAGTACCTTAAAATAATGTTTTATTTTAAAGCACTTCAGTTAAGGCATTCTAAGAAAAGAAAAAGAGTCAAATATTTTTTTTCTATAGGTCTGTCATAATGTGTGCGGTAGAGGGTTAAGAGCTTATGCACGGATCCATTATACAGTTACACAATATGCATTTTCTCTCAACTATTTACATTCCAAAACTGCAACAATTTTGTAGGTATTTGACCATTTTAGTGCAATAAGTCACGAAAAGAAGTTAATTTGGTACCTGCTCAAACAGCTTTTGAGAGGTGGCTTTATGTGCGGGCCACTTATATAGATCAGTGCGCACTTTTAGTGTGAGCTTGAAACCTGCGGGAAGTGCTTTAAAAGTCAGTACTGTATGTTTTAATTCTGTCACTCATCATTAACACAACACAACACACACAGCATTTCAGTTATTGTAATCTTTTTTATTTTTTTTTATATTTTATTTGTTTTACTGAACAGAGGTCCAAAATGGAAACATTAGCACGGTATACCAAATACATAAAAGTTAAGCAACTCTAGTTACAGATTAGTATTCCTGATACATAGGATAGAGGAGTTCCAGACAGATCACAGTGGTAACATCAGATGAGTAAATTAAGAGTTACAAATATGTAATGAAGTATAAGACCCAGTATATATTCATCACATTCCAAAGTAATCTAATACAGGCTTCCATATTTTCCTAAATATTTCTAGCTTGTCGTTATTGATAAATCGTAACTTCTCAATATGAATAATGTTCACTAGCTCACTTTGCAGCACATCGAATGTTGGAACAATATCCAGTTTCCACCTCTGAAGAATCAGTCTTTTTGCAAGAACCATAAATAAAGAAATACCCTGTTTTTCAAATTTACTGAAAGAAGGTACTGAAATCACCCCAAAAATGGCAATCATCGGATCTGGAGCTATCTCTTTTTTATACATTTTTGAAAGTAGGTCGAAAATATCAATCCAGTACTTGTGAAGGTTGCAACATGACCATAGTGAATGTAGAAGTGTACCTTCTGCAACCTTGCATTTATTACATACCGGTGATACTTCAGGGAAAATCTTATGCAATTTAGTTTTACACATGTATACTCTATGTAAAGATTTGAACTGGATTAAGTTGTGTCTAGTATTAATCGAGCAATCATGTATGTTTTGTAGGCATTCCTCCCATTTTGCATCCTCAATGGCGTAACCTAAATCCTCCTCCCATGCTTTCCTAATTGTAGTTGTGTCGCTATCCAGCAGATCAATTAATATATTATAGAAATATGACACCGCTTTGGAGTTTCCGGCTTTAAATCTATTTATTTCCTCTAATTTGTTGTGCTTTTTAAATTGTTCAAAGTCGGGGAAATACTTTCTGACATAGTCTCTAATTTGCAGATATCTAAAAAAGTGAGAATTTGGTAGCTCATACTTTGATTGGAGCTCTTTAAATGACAGAAATTGCTCATTCATATAAAGTGAGCCAATGCAACCTATTCCCTTCCGTTTCCAGAGTGAAAAAACCATATCATTAAGAGCGGGAATGAAGGAGTGATTCTTGCATATAGGGCTATCAAGATCTACCTTAGGGGCTTTAATATATATTCTAATTTGTTTCCAAATTAGAGACTGACCGATTACAAAGTGGCTGTTGTAAATAAGCTTGCTAATCTTCCCTGGACTGTTGCACAGTGCCTGTAATGAGGAGTTAGGACAAAGGGCTTGTTCAATTCTAAGCTATTCAGGTTGTTCACCAGTTGCATCTGCTGAATAAACTCTCCACCAAGAAAATATATTCAAATGTGCAGCCTAGTAGTATGCTTTAAAGAAAGGTAACCCAAATCCCCGCTTTTCTTTAGATTTTAATAAGTGTTGTTTTTTCATTCTTGCCACTTTATAATTCCATAAAAACTGAATAATTATCTTGTCTAGCTCTTTAAAATAGGATTGTGGTATACATGAAGGGATAGATTGAAATAGGTGGAGGAAACTCACCATCTTTACCGCATTAATTTTACCCACCATTGAAATTGGCAAAGTTTTCCAGAAATCTATATTATTTTTTAATTGGCTGATTCTCTTTTGCCAATTGACTCTAAGTATATTTCTTGGATTTTTTGTTATTATGACACCTAGATAAGTAAATTAGTTTTCTGCTATCTTGAATGGGGTGGAACTTACATACTGTTTACAAGCTTTGGGCGAAATAGTCATCATTTCACTTTTTTCCCAATTAACAGTAAAACCTGATATATTCCCGAATCTTGTAATTGCAGTGAGGAGATGTGTAACAGACTTACAGGGATTCTTTATAAACAACAGTAGCCTATATCGTCTGCGTAAAGTGAAATATGTTGTGGTAGGCCACCTAACGTAATAGGTTGGATATCTGCCTGTTGCCGAATGTATGCAGCCAAGGGCTCTATCACAACTGCAAAGAGAAATGGGGACAGTGGACATCCTTGTCTCGTCCCTCTATAGATTGAAAAAGGAGCTGAGATATTATGATTAGTCACTACTGAGGCTTTTGGACAGCAATATATTGTTTTTATCCAATCTCTAAAAACATGGCCAAAACCAAATTTGTTTAGGACTGACATCATATATCTCCATTCCACTTGGTCGAATCCCCCTTGTGCATCCAGTGAAATAACTGCAGCTTCTTCTTTATGGTTTGAATATAGAACATTACATAGGCGACGCAAATTAAAAAAACATGTGTCTACCTGGCATAAAGCCTGTCTGATCTGGATGTATAATATCGCAAATGTGCTTCTTCAATCTATTTGCAAGGATTTTCCCAATTATTTTTGTTTCAGTGGGTAGTAAAGAAATCGGTCTGTATGATGACACCTGCAGTCGGTCTCGATCTGGTTTAGGTATAAGAGCAATATTGGCATCATACATAGATGCGGGGAAATGGCCAACTTCCTGTGAATGTCTAAACATGCGTACCAACAATGGCAGAATAACCTTGCTGAATCTTTTGTAAAATTCTATGCTGAATCCATCAGGGCAGGGGGCCTTGTTGTTAGGAAATTCTTTAATTGCGTTTTCCACCTCTTCAATACTTATATCTGCATCTAATGTCTTTAACACTAGAAGTGCCATGGCGGTCATTTTGACCGTTTTGAATTTTATATCTGCAATAACTTTGTTGAAAAAATAAATAAAATCCTGCCGGTACCTGACTTTTCCTAAAAGTGTCTGTATTTTCATTTAAAATGTTTTTCATATAAATTGCACATAAGGCAAAAAAACAAATGAACATATTTACCTATTTCTGCCATAGACGGTCATATTGACCGCACTGAATTTCGCGGTATTATTATAGGCTATACCAATATACACAACAATAAAATGTGGTAAAAATACACAAAACATATTCAACAACAAATAATTTAAATGTAATGATATTCAGAACAGAACAAGAATGAAAAAATAACTATAAACAAGCCAAAATGAAATACTTTATAAGCGCAAGTGAAAGTAAGCGGCGTTAGGCTCACGTAATTCTCTAATTAGAATCAAAATGTTTCAACATTTGCGATGTATTTGGATGGTAAACTATTTTAAACTAAACTACTTTATTATAGGCTTTGTACTTCACTCACGTTCCAATATCGACGGAAAAAATCATCCTCTTCACACGTGCAAAATGGTACGAATTGTACGAGGCTATACTATATATAAACAGAGCAGTGGAATTTTTATGTTAGGTTGACTATTTTATTATGGCTAAAATGAACAGGCTGCAATGTCAAGACTGCAATGCTGTAATATGGTGTGTGTGTGTGTGTGTGTGTGTGTGTGTGTGTGTGTGTGTGTGTGTGTGTGTGTGTGTGTGTGTGTGTGTGTGTCGGCGGGCGCGATCGAACAGTGGAAACATGAAAACATAGGCTACTCCGTTATTTTGTTCAGGACATCTACAGATATTATTTATAAATGTATAATTAAACTTGTTTAAATGTAAAGTTTGGTGTTGTTTTGTTTTTAAAATATATCCTAATACAATAAATGCATTAATCTCTCAATTGGGTATGTATCATTAAAGATATAGAGTTTGAAATCTAGCGGTCAAAATGACCGCTCGCGGCAGTTCTAGTAGTTATGGAATTCTGGCACTTCTAGTGTTAAAGCCTCTTCGCTTAATTTTGGCAAATGTATTCCTTCCAAAAAACTATCAATATTTTCCTGGTCAGACTTGTCTCTGGAGGTATAGACCTCAGCATAAAAAGTCGCAAAATTTTTATTTATTTCATTTGGATTAGTTATTGTTTTCCCCTCTTTACTCTTAATTTGATATATGGCTCTAGACGCTTGATTTTGTCTAAGTTGCCGTGCTAGAAAATTTTGGGGCTTATCTCCTAATTCGTAGTATCTTTGTTTAACTTTACATAACAATTTTAGTACACTGCCAGATAATAAAGAATTGTATTCATATTTCAATGCAATAATTTCTTTCAATAATTCAGTATTTGGGCAATTTTTGTGTAATCTTTCTAATTTGGTAAGAGTATTTTCTAATTTAGTCATTCTCATCCTAACTTTCTTCCTTTGAGCAGTCTCAAATACTATTATTTCCCCTCTGACTACAACTTTCAGTGTCTCCCATAAGTTTGAATCATGCACGTCACCGTTATCATTGATTTCTATAAATTCCACAATCTTTTTTTCCAGCTCTTTATTAAATTCTTCATCCTTTAAAAGTGTATTATTTAACTTCCACCTAAATTCTCTTCTTAAATTATCCAATCTAAAATCAACTGACTGGGGGGCATGATCTGATATTATAATATAATGATATTGTGACTTGCATACATTCGGCACCAGATTTGAATCCAGCAGAAAAAAATCAATGCGCGAGTATGTCTTGTGCACGTGAGAGTAAAAGGAAAAATCTCTACCTGAAGGATTAAGAATCCTCCATATATCGACAATGTTTAGAGATTGCATATACTGTCTTAACGTTGTATTAGATTTAGAAACAGTGCTGGCAATCTGACTTGGTTGTCTATCGAGCACATTGTCCAGCACACAATTAAAGTCTCCTCCAATAATTACATTTGATTCAGAGATATTGGGGATTAGTTTAAATACATTCTGAAAGAAGAGGGGATCATCAAAATTTTGTGCATATAAATTAACTAAAGTAATTTGCTTTGAATTTATGGAGCCCAACACAATAATATATCTACCGTTTGTGTCAGAGATAGTCTTGTGATGGACGGATGGTATATTCTTATGAATCAAAATAGCCACACCTCTGGCTTTGGTAGAAAAGGTGGACTGATACACTTGTGCAATCCAGTTAGACTTTAATCTATTCTCGCTACCCTTCTTTAAATGTGTTTCTTGAATAAAACCTATATCGGTTTTCAAGGCTTTAAGATGTAGAAGAACCTTTCCACGCTTTGCAGGGCTATTCATTCCCCTAACATTCCAACTGATGAGCCTAATATTGCCCAGTCTATCACTGTGATCATTACCGTAAGTATCAGTTGACATTTATGCAGTTACAATATATACATTTATATATGTATAAACCGCACCATAACCAAAACAAGAACATTTGGACCTTCTTTGAACTCGTGAACTTAAACACAACCCACGGAATACCCACACAAGGTTTCCTTCCCCCCCACCCAAAGCTTCCAGGGAGGCAACTAAGAAACATAGCGCCTCTCTCCCTACTCACCAAACCACAAATAAACCTTACCGGCGACTGTATGTGTTAGCCACCCACACTCCTCTGCTGAAATTCAAATACACTGTCCGCTTTAATGGTACATATAGTCTTGAATAATCGAGTCCATACTATGAACCATAAGATCTCTTACATTTAGCCTCTCGAGGGATTCAATACGGCCTTCGTGCGCCTGCACTGCTTCCTCAGTTTCTTCAACTCGAGCAGTCATGTCAGTCAGCGCCGATGACAAATTAGAAAGCGCAGAAGAGAGTTCACCCAGTCTTTGGTCCACAGTCTTATTCAAGGCACTGATTGCAGACATAAGATCCTCATTTGTAGTCGGCGGAGATTTAGCCTCAGCTTCTCCCGCGATAGACTCTGTAACTTTTTCGCCCTCTTCTGCTCCCCTCTCCGGTTTCTTAACTTTATTTGGCTTCGTCATGTTGCGCTGTAAACCCTAATAACTTAAGCTGCAAAGCACAGTTAATTAATCTGCTGTAATTAGGACTTTTTTAGGTATTGAAGCGGAGCCAAGAAAAACACGTCTATTCCATGTGCGTTCAAACCGGAAGCCCCCCAGTTATTGTATTCGGTTGGGAATATATTTCTGCATCACATCTTGCTCTTAAGGGAAACTCTTCCCCTCACACCGTCCAAGATATATATGACTTTCTGTCTCAGATGAACACAAACAGAGATTTGTAGTCCATGTAATGCAAAAGTACAAGACCGCTTAAAAAAATTAACACAAAAAGTGAAAACAAAGGTAATGTTAATTAGTGTTTCTCTTACACACGCCTATTGTTTCACTTAACTCTTTCCCCCCAATTGAGGAATTTTTCCAGCTTTCCGTGTTTACACTGTTAAATGGTAGGGGGCGCTATGACATCTTCTGAAAGAGTACCGAATCTCCTTATCAAAACACATGCTAAGAAGATGCAGAAACAAGCGATATCATATGTAATCATGTGCATATGTAAAATAACGCGATCACCAACATTAAACGGCATATAAATCAAAACTGCCTAATGTTGCTAAATGAAATGTCGACCCAGGACGAGCTATAAGACTGTGCAAGCATTAGGGGTATTGATGGGCTCGATCTACTCCATCTATGTTTTGATCATCGTTCTGAATTCGATTCAGACGAAGCCTTTGTCAAATATGTGATTTTCTCTGCTTTTTGTTTAAAATGTTGCTTTTTTTATGAAACTTACCCACATTCAAGTGTTGATAAAAAAAGAATGCATGAAGATAGAATAAAATGGGCTGGCAGTGGCAACGTAAAAAAAAAAAAAAAAACGCTGGTGGGGAAAGAGTTAAGAAGACATTGATTCATCAACTGGAGTTGTTTGGAATAACGCTGATTACTTTAGTTGTAGAAGTTTTTGAAGGATCAACTTTGCATGTTCTGTGCATTGTATACAGAGAGAAATTATTTTTCCAAAAATCTTTGTTTTCATCTAAAGAGTCATATGTGGAGAAAATAGTCCAAAATCTCTACCAGTTGACAAATTTCTACCGCAGTGGTTCCCAACCACGTTCCTGGAGGCCCCCAACACTGCACATTTTGCATGGCTACCCAAACAAACACACCTGATTCAAGACATCAGCTTAATAGTAGAGACTACAAGACCTGAAAATGGTGTGTAAGACAATGGAGACATAGAAAATGTGCCATGTTGGGAGGCTGCAGCAATGTTGTTGGGAACTCCTGTTCTACCAGTCCATTGTGTCTGCCGGTATATCGCCCACCTAGATCTGAACATGAAAGTTTGCTCACTTAGACACCTTTGGGCAATGCTTTTTCTTATGAACCTGTAGATGAGATATTTGGATGAAACTTTTCCCACACGAAGAGCACTGGTGCGGCTTCTCTCCAGTATGAACTCTCTCATGATCTTTCCAGTGTTCTGACCGAACAAAACTCTTTTCACAGTGTGAGCACTTGTACGGTTTCTCTCCAGTATGAACTCTCTGATGTCTCTTTAAGGTGCCGGATGCAATAAAGGTCTTCCCACAATCAGAGCATAGATGAGGTCTCACACCAGTATGAATACTCTCATGCACTTTAAAAGCATTAAGTAGTGAAAAACCCTTTCCACAAAAAGAACAGATGTGGGGCTTCACATCTGCATGAATTTTAAGGTGTGCTCTTAAGTTTGATGCCAAAAGAAATGTTTTATCACACTGATCACAGCTGAATGACTTCACTCCAGAGTGAGAGAGCAGATGATCTTTGAGCACTCTTTTCTGAGTGAAACACTTCCCACACTGAGTGCATGTGAATGGTTTTTCTCCAGTGTGAATTCTCATGTGCACACTAAAGTTTCCTTTATGTATGAAACTCTTTCCACACTGAGTGCATGTGAACGGTTTTTCTCCAGTGTGAATTCTCATGTGATCATTTAAGCTTCCTTTATATATGAAACTCTTTCCACACTGAGTGCATGTGAACGGTTTTTCTCCAGTGTGTGATCTCATGTGATCATTTAAGTTTACTTTCTGAGTGAAACTCTTTCCACATTGAATGCAGGAGAACGGTCTTTCTCCAGTGTGTTCTCTCGTGTGTCTCTTAAGGTTTGATTTATGTCTGAAACTCTTTCCACACTCAGAGCAGGTGAAAGATCCTTTTCCAGCTCGGTTTTGTGTGAAATTCTTTTCAGTATTTGAAATGACTTCATTTTCATTCTGTTTGTCTTCCATCGGGTCTAAAATCAGCAAATTCAATAAAGAAGGAGAAATGAGAAATGAAAAGAATATGGTTCAATCACAATTTAGCAGACATCTTGTTTAATGCTAGTATCTAGTTTCAGATATATTATGTCATTTTTCATCGTAATGTTCCTCAGTAGGGGTGTAACGGTTCTCTGTAAAAAAAAACAAACAAAAAAAAACATTCAAACCAATGCAGTATGCTGGAATAAATGCACTCGTTGTTTGTGTGTAGCCTACATATGATGGCATTTTGACCAGCTGAGAACTCGTGAAGAGCTTATAAATTGTGTAAAGGAGTCAAAACAGCGGAAGGAATCCCTCACACACACAAACAAATATCTGCTGTGAGGAGATGCGGTTCTGATGCCGGTACCGAACTGTGATGGGGCAACATCACGACTATGACGAGAAAGAAAATTATATGCATGAGCATTTTGTCCTTTTTAGGGTCTCATCTTCCTGTTTTTGGTTTGTTTACATGTCTTTGGTCCGTGTTGCGTTTATATATAATTCGAACCGCAGCAGAGTTCGTTTGGAAGCGGACCATGACCCATCTTTTCAGCGCTCTTGGTCCACTTGTTTGGTGCACACCAGGGTTCAGATAGCAGCATTCACACTTATTCAAATGAACCACACTAACAGTGCTATTGCGCCAGGGTTTTTTTTTTTATTGAACCAAACATGTCAAGTGTGAACACAAACTAAAACCATGATAAAAACCGAACCGTGAGTAATTTTAACCGTTACACCCCTATTCCTCAGTAGTCTTTGAAGAGAATAATGGAAAACACCAACCAATTTGTTCCTCTGTATCTTCTTCTTTTACTCTGCAGGGTTCTTTCTCAAACTCCATCTTTTCAGTATTATGTCAGTAGTTTCTCCTGGAGTAATTCCTCAAGCTTGCTTCTCCTGTGGGAAGATGGAAATATTCCACAGCATTTAAACTCTCACAAATCTTCACTGACTAAAGGTGTGAATTGGGGTCGCTGTTGCTCATTTAGTAGATGCTCATCACATTTACAATCTATGGGGATAGAATAGTTGCCTTATTACAAATTAATTAATTGAAATTTACAAATAAAGGTAAAGAGTTTCACAAAATTAATAAAATTCATAAATGAATAAAATGAGATTTGAAAATAAAATAAAATAAAATAAATGTACAAATGTATTTTATGTCAGAAACACAACTCTGGCTGGCATTGATTTGTGAATCGCTTCTTGTGCATTTGTAGATCCCCGCACGCATTTGTGAATTTTGAAACATTTCTAGCATCAAGACGTGCAGACAAATCCACAAAATATAGCTGCAAGCAGCGTTGACGGGCCCAAGACTACATATGATGGCATTTTGACCAGCTGAGAACTCGTGAAGAGCTTATAAAATGTGTAAATTTTATATTATTTCAACTTTAGGAAAAACTGTACACTACGTTGAAATAATTTGAATATGCCACATTTACTGCAGCGGCTGTTGCCACTATGACCATAAACCACAACAGCCACATCCATGAGATCATTTAGATGAATATAATGTCATAGGATGTTATAGGTCACTTCCAAATGAGTGAGAAGTTATCATTTGCAGCTTAAATTTTGTAAGTCCATAAGTATTTATCTTAAGTGTTTTATATATTTTATGTATGTTTTATGTATTGTTGTCAGTACACACTACAAATAAACTGGTTCTTGCCTTTATTTTGTCATTCAAACGTAGGAAAAGACAAGGCCTAAGACATTTCTTATCCTTTAACCCTCTGAGGTCTGAGCTGTTTTCTGGGCTCTGGAGGTGTTCTGACATGCTCTGACATTTGTGTTTTTTTCTGTTACTAGTGACATTTTCATAGCTAAAGTCTGATTACACTGTATTCAGCACAAACTCTGCTACAATAATATATCAGCAGCATGTATGTAAAAGTTTGTAGTTTTGAGATAATGACATTTATGCGTGGTTTGTGAAAATACAAAAAAAAAAATTATCACTGAAATAAGGCCATGAAACCCATACTGATTATTTCTTCACAAGACTTTTGAAAATTGTATGACATAGCCTAGAATATTTGCTCCAAAACTATGTGAAAATCACCCTGACTGCTCATTCAGATAAGACAATATATTGATTTAAAATTTCTAAGACGTGTTTTGTGTGACAAAGCCATATGCGAAGAGGCGTGATCATCTCATGAATATGTAAGGTTAAACACCTGAGAAAGACAAAGACACTCCCCTAACTGCCCTATTAGGAGCGATCAGGCCCTGTCATTCAGAGCAACCTTGCACAAAGAATGAGGAGATTTAAAAAAGAATGGCTTTTAGATTGTTTGGATTTATTTACAACACAACACAATCCAAAAATACAAATGACAAAAGAGCACATTGAAAACAATGATCCAAAGACAGAGACCTTTGTGCCATTCCTAAAAACATTGTACATACCTTTCATTTCCAAGGTGTTTGATTTTCACTTTACCATGTTCATGTACAGAGACTCATGTGAATGTTGAAGTCAGCAGGACTCAGTTGCATCTGGTCCCTGAAAGAAAAAAAAAAAGAAAAAACTGTGAACATACTGATATCAAGAGAAACTATAGGGCTGCACGATTTTGGGAATAGATTTTAGATTTTTCTGGTTAAAATTTCTTTTTAAAATTCACAGAATACACACACACACACATGTTTCCAACAATATATAATGAACACCAGGTTTGTTGTGCCTTGTAGGCATAGGCTACGCAGTGCTGCATAAAATAATAATAACAATAAATTAAATCTTCCAAAAGATTTCAAGAACAACTACACTAGAGAAAAATATATTGATTATCATATGTTACTTCAAATGTTTCCATTCGTTATGATGATATGAAATGAGATAATAGTAAAAACATAAAGCCTAATGTTTGGTGCAGTTTTCCTTTCAAACGCAATCGCGCTCCAAAATATGATACATTCAAACGCACAGCGCGCTCCAAAATGTGATACCACAGCGCGCTCCAAAATATGATACATTAAAACCCACAGCGCGCTCCAAAATATGATACATTCAAACGCCATCGCGCTCCAAAATATTAAACATTATGGTTATACATATCTATGTTTGAGCAGATATCCACAAACAGTATTTAACAGTAAACACGGGTCTAAATAGTATAATATTCACCATTTATCTAGCAACAGTTCAACTGCAATGTGTCACAGTGTGAGACTGTTTTGTGTTATTGTATTGTATTAGTGTTGTTCCCTGAGTTGCCACCAGATGTCTCTTCCCCTCACTGTCATATGTATCATGAACTGCATTTCCCATACTCCTGTCTGTTAATCATTGATCATTTGTCACCAGCTGTTTCCCATTAACCTGCATATATAAGCTGTGTCTTTGTGTGTGTCTTTTGCTGGTTCATTGTTTGATGTCACTGGTTGTTCTGTTGCCTTCTCTGTGTCACCTGTTTGGATTATCATTTTGTGTACGGCTGTGAGTTTATGTTTGATATTAAACACCTCACTTTGCTGCACTTTGGATCCTGTGCTTATTACCTTGGCGGTCGTGACAGAATGAACCAGCCATTAAGGAAGGAGCGGGTTATCAGCCACAGGAGTTATCTGTAGCCGGAGTTATTTTTGTATCACTGCTATGGATCTGACACAGGAGAGCAACTTGGAGCGGGTGAGAGAGGCACTGAGTACCAGGGTGGCGGATTTGCAACAACAGCTCCTGTTGTTGCAGAGTGGTTCCGTGTCGCCCACACCATCCATTTCCCCCAACCCCACGGAGTTGAGTGGTCAGCCGGAGCCTAGCACGGACTTCCCTGAGAGATACGCTGGTGAGCCTAAGTTATGTGAAGACTTTATTAATCAGTGTTCTCTGCATCTAGATATGCATCACAGGACTTTCGAAACTGAGGAATCGAAAGTAGCGTTCGTGCTACTGCTGCTGACCGGTCCAGCAGCCACATGGGGAACAGAGGTGTGGGAGAGACGGGACCCATGCTGTGCCTCTTTCAAGGCACTTACCGGGGAGATGATTCGGGTCTTTTCCAAGACTAAGGTGAATTCTTCTCGGAGGTCAGGAAGGAGACCCCGTCCAAGCAATTTTTTGAGGGGAGGTAGTGCGCACCGGTCGTTGTGTGTTGGGACTCTGGGCCTGCGGGAATACACACCCGAGTCATATCACAAGATGGTTGCCACACCTGAGCCTCTTCACAAGATGGCTGCCACACCCGAGCCAATTATGGATGTAGCGAGTGCTAGAGACATGATTGTTTCACTCTTTCCCGAGCGTCGGCCACGAGAGAGGGAGATGGAGAGGAGACCCAAGCCTATTCATAAGATGGCTGCCGCACCAGAGCCACTTCACAAGATGGCTGCCGCACCAGAGCCACTTCACAGGATGGCTGCCTCACCTTTCTCTCCTATCCATGCCAGAACCCAGCGTCTGAGGTCTAGTCTGGCAGAGACTCCATTAGGGTCAGTGCGGAGGGCTGGCCTTCCAACCCCGATGCCGGTTTTCACGAGGGCCACTGCCAAGCCTGCACCTGCCCTCAAAATGGCCGCCGCCAAGCCAGCAGCAGTACCCAAGATGGCTGTTGTCTCAGCGTCACCTGTTCTAAGGAGGGCTATCATCATGCCTGCACCTGTTCTCAGGAAGGCACCAGAGGTATGTTCATTGGACTCAGTATTTCCTGTGTTTACCATGGCTCTGTGGTGTGTGTGGTCTGCTTTCTGCTCTTCTGTTCAGCAAGATGTCTCTCAAGCCCATGAACCTGAATCGGCCGTTGAGTCTGAATCGGAGTCTCTTGAACTTCCTGTCACGGCTGAGAGGTCTGAGCCTGAGTCTCTTGCACTTCCTGTCACGACGGAGAGGTCTGAACCTGAGTCTACTGTACTTCCTGTCACGGCTGAGGAAGATGAACCTGAGTCTCTTGCACCTCCTGTCACGGCTGAGGAATATGAACCTGAATCTCTTGCACTTTCTGTCACGGCAGAGAGGTCTGAACCTGAGTCTACTGCACTTCCTGTCACGACTGAAAGTCTCTCCGTCCTGCCCAAGATGGATGACTCCGAGGTCTCTGAACTCTCTGCCTGGCCCAAGATGGCCGATTCTGAGCTTCTTGAACTCTCTGCCCGGCCCAAGATGGACGTCCCCGAGCTCCTTGAACTCTCTGCCTGGCCCAAGATGGCCGACCCCAAGCTAGTTGAACTGTCTGCCCTAGCTAACCTGGCCCATAGGGCCTCTTGTGCTTTTTTGCCCAGGTTCTTGTTACCGCCAGCACCACCATGGGTTGCAGCTCGGCTCTGGTGTCTGGAGATGCCTGCAGCACCACCCTGGTCTCCAGCGCCGTTCTGGTCTCTGGTCCCGCCTGCGGCCCCGCCCTGGCTCCCTGCACCGCCTGCGGCCCCGCCCTGGCTCCCTGCACCGCCTGCGGCCCCGCCCTGGCTCCCTGCACCGCCTGCGGCCCCGCCCTGGCTCCCTGCACCGCCTGCGGCCCCGCCCTGGCTCCCTGCACCGCCTGCGGCCCCGCCCTGGCTCCCTGCACCCCCTGCGGCCCCGCCCTGGGGTTCTAGACCCTCCATCCCTCCCCCAGATCCACCTCCGTTCCTCCACCCACCTGAACTTTTGTGCTTGGTCTTATGGAGTGTCTGGAAGCCACTCCTTTTAGGGGGGAGTACTGTCACAATGTGAGACTGTTTTGTGTTATTGTATTGTATTAGAGTTGTTCCCTGAGTTGCCACCAGATGTCTCTTCCCCTCACTGTCATATGTATCATGAACTGCATTTCCCATACTCCTGTCTGTTAATCATTGATCATTTGTCACCAGCTGTTTCCCATTAACCTGCATATATAAGCTGTGTCTTTGTGTGTGTCTTTTGCTGGTTCATTGTTTGATGTCACTGGTTGTTCTGTTGCCTTCTCTGTGTCACCTGTTTGGATTATCATTTTGTGTACGGCTGTGAGTTTGTTTTTATTAAACACTGTTAACCTGCAAATCCTTCTCCTCATTTGATACCGTGACACAATGTGAAGTTTATGCAACAATACCATAAACTAATAAGTAAGAATTTCTTACCTTACATTTTTCTTGTCTTCAAATCGCGTTCTTCTTCTTCTGAGGTAAATCCATGTAAGCTCACAGCGTGTCTTCCAAACTCGACGAAAAGCAGAGACTTGTGAAGTGTTTTGGTGTTTTTGCGTCGGCGCGTTTCTCGACCTCAGAGGGTTAATGCAGGCAAAAGCACACAGCAATGAAATGGTTAAACTCCAAACCATCAAGGGTGTAACTGACACACACACACACACACACACACACACACACACACACACACACACACACGTCTATATTACTAACGGGGACTATCGCTCTACACTGGCCAAGAGGGGACTAGTGTTTCTGGTCATTTTTAAGAAACAAAAATGACATACAAAATTTTCTTTTAAGCTCTTTTTTCATAATATAACTTCAAATATGCATTTTTTTATTTTAAAAAAAACATGCCAAGTGGGGACCTGAAACTCTGAACGATCTCTATCTATACTAGTGGGGACTTGATAGCCTGCAATGGAGCTGTGTGTGTGTGTGTGAACAGTGAAGTGAACTGGCAGTGAAGTCTGCCTTCATTATGTAACTCCCTCTCTCTCTATACATATATATATATATATAAAATATATATATATATATATATATATATAACCCATCAGTTATCAAAAATTTTAAAATACGATTTTTTTTAGGAAAGACCATTTAAATCTACAACGGGGTAAAAAATACAGACGGCCCGACAACAACAGTTCAAAAGCAGAGGCGAGAATATCCTCTTATCATTCATAATATAATTTTTCTTATTTAACGCTCTCTCTTCATAGATACTTTCTATGCTTGGTTATGCAGTCCCTAACAATTTACTTGTTACTACTTTTCTTAATAATTTCTTCTGTACCTCAGTAGCAGTTCCATACCAACAAATAATACAGAATATCATAACACTTTCAATGAAAGCACTATAAAACATCAGAAGCTTTATGTTGTGGACATTAGAGCAAAGTTATTGCTTTAAGAAATTAATTCTCTGTTGTGGCCTATTAATTAAAACATAATTTCTACTCTTAAAAAAAAATCAATAGACATGTCCTTATTTTTCTGTTTCCTTTGTTTCTAGGATGTTGATGTACAGAGAAAGTCAGTGTTTGAAATATTGCTCAATTTAAATGCAACCAAACATATGTCGTTCGTTACCATCCAACAGTGGACCTTTCTTTAAGATCTAATTCAAAACTTTTGAGTTGACTTGCTGCATCTGGTCATTTTGAAGAAACAAAAATGAAATCATTTTTTTCATAATATAACTTAAAAAATAAAATAATTGAATCTCAACTCTGAACGATCTCTACCTATACAACAGTGGACTCACAATAGCCTGCAATGGAACTGTGTGTGTGTGTGAACAGTTAAGTATGTCTTTATTTTGTAACTATAAGTTATATATATTTATATATAGGCCTTCATAGATACTTTCTATGCTTGGTTATGCAGTCCCTAACAATTTACTTGCCATTGTTATGTGCCATTGCACTCACACATACATGTCTATATTACTAACAGACCAATGTCGCTCTACACTGGCCAAGTGAGGACTTACTGAACGATCTCTATCTATACAAGTGAGGACTTGTGTGTGTGTGTGTGTGTGTGTGTGTGTGTGTGTGTGTGTGTGTGTGTGTGTGTGTGTGTGTACTCGTCTATCTATCTAACTGGGGACCTTGGTGTCGTTACACACTCACTAACAGGGGACCGTCGAGCCAAGTGGGGACATTTTTCAAGTCCCCTGTTGGTCATGCTTTAAAACATGTTAAAATCAGCCAAAACACGCTCTGGTTAATTTTGTACATTTTTGACCAAGTGGGGACTTACATGTGTGTGTGTGTTTAAGTCCATACTCAGCAGCGCTCCTGTAGGCTGGAGCAGGAACTGCAGTGGCCCATTAACACACGTCGTTCACACTTCTCTATTGTCTGAATGGCTGCTGTCCTAGAGAGGCTCTGAGACTGTAGAGCTGCTGTTTAACTGCTTAGTTCAGGAGCTTTCAGTAACACTTTATAATAACTGCACGCTATTAATCATTGGTTAAGCATTAGTAAACAGTTAATTCATTTATAAAGCATTAATATACACTAATAAGCAGTATATAAATGCAGTTATAAATGCTTTATTCCTGTTTTAAAAGCATATCTATAATGTGTTTAATAATTGTATTTTCATACTTTATTAATGATAAATTTATCATTTCTAAATGAAGTATAGCATCATTTACAAAGCAGTTATTTAGGAGTTGTCAGTGGTTCATAAGATCCCTTAGAAAGTGTGAGTAAATGATTAAACTAATTCAATGTACATTCATACATCATACACTTATTATTCAGACATATAGTAATAGTTACTTAGTGTGTTAATAAATGCTTTATTAACATGTATTTCTACTGTTTTCAGGTAGTTATAAAGCATTTAGTAGAGGTCAGTTCACAATTTTTTGTGAGCTCATCTAAAGTGAGGACTAGTTATGCTAGTTATGTAAGAGATTTAAAGGCTGTTAATATTTCTATGTTCTCTATCATTGTGTTGTGTTTGTTTCCTTTTTCTGTTTAGAAGATAAATGAGTCTTTAAATCTCCTTTATAAATGCTTTACTAGGCATAACTAGTCCTCACTTTTGCTCACAAAATAGTGAACTGACCACTACTAAATGCTTTATAACTCCCTGAATCTATTTACTCACACTTTCTAAGTGATCTTATTAATCACTGACAACTCCTAAATAACTGCTTTGTAAATAATGCTATACTTCATTTAGAAATGATAAATTGATAATTAATAAAGTATGAAAATACAATTATTAAACACATTATAGATATCCTTCTAAATCAATAATACAGCATTTAAAGCTGTATTTATAAACGGCTTATTAATGTCTGCTTTATGAATTATGATTTAACTGTTTACTAATGCTTAACTAATGATTAATTAAATGCAGTTATTATAAAGGGTTACCATATATATATTATATTATATTTTTCAGAATATAACTTCAAATATGCATTTTTTTTATAAAAAATTAAAATAAAAAAAACATGCCAAGAGGGGATCTACAACTCAATGTTATAATTATAATGTAATTATTATTATATTATAAAGGTATTAATAATGCGACAGATAGTATTGGCTGCCTATTAATTAAAACATAATTTCTACAAAAAAAAACAACAACAAAAAATCAATAGACATGTCCTTATTTTTCTGTTTCCTTTGTTTCTAGGATGTTGATGTACAGAGAAAGTCAGTGTTTGAAATATTGCTCAATTTAAATGCAACCAAACATATGTCGTTCGTTACCATCCAACAGTGGACCTTTCTTTAAGATCTAATTCAAAACTTTTGAGTTGACTTGCTGCATCTGGTCATTTTGAAGAAACAAAAATGAAATCATTTTTTTCATAATATAACTTTTAAAAAAATTAAAATTTAAAATTTTTTAAAAAATAAACATGCCAAGATTGAATCTCAACTCTGAACGATCTCTACCT
Source organism: Leuciscus leuciscus (assembly GCF_965113295.1). Classification (NCBI taxonomy): domain Eukaryota; kingdom Metazoa; phylum Chordata; class Actinopteri; order Cypriniformes; family Leuciscidae; genus Leuciscus; species Leuciscus leuciscus. The sequence continues at coordinate 12,598,136 of NC_138740.1, forward strand.
ATACAACAGTGGACTCACAATAGCCTGCAATGGAACTGTGTGTGTGTGTGAATAGTTAAGCATGTCTTTATTTTGTAACTATAAGTTATATATATTTATATATAGGCCTTCATAGATACTTTCTATGCTTGGTTATGCAGTCCCTAACAATTTACTTGCCATTGTTATGTGCCATTGCACTCACACATACATGTCTATATTACTAACAGACCAATGTCGCTCTACACTGGCCAAGTGAGGACTCAATGAGCGATGTCTATCTATACAAGTGAGGACTTGAACAGTGTGTGTGTGTGTGTGTGTGTGTGTGTGAACAGTGAAGTGAACTGGCAGTGAAGTCTGTCTTCATTATGTATATATAGTATATTATATAGTATATTATATATTATGCCTTTTATCATTCATAATATTTGTTTATTTTATTTAACACTTATTTTCTCTCTTCATAGATACTTTCTATGTTTGGTTATGCAGTCCCTTTAGGGTTTATAGGATTAATCAAACAGAAATAGCTCTATAAGGTAACGATTTCAGGTCACTATAGTGACCTATATTTAGTATAGCGTAAAGCATACTTTATACAGTGAATAATGATTTTATTAATCAAAATGAACTTCGCGTCCCCAGTTGGATGGTAAAGAATGATACGTGTTTGGCTGCTTTGTACATTTCTTGCCATCACAAACACACTGTAAAGATTTTGGAGGTCAATCTCAAAATGTTATGTCGAAAAACTAAAGTGCAATAAATAATACACGCTTTAGGGTCTGTTTACACGACATCATTTTCAACTGAAAACTGAAAACGTTTTGGCCGTTCATTTCAACGAAAATGCCATTTTGGGGGCCTGACAATGAAAGCTTTTGAAAACGAGTTTTTGTGAGCTCATCTAAAGTGAGGACTAGTTATGCCTTGTAAAGCATTTATAAAGGAGATTTAAAGGCTGTTAATATTTCTATGTTCTCTATCGTGTTGTGTTTGTTTCCTTTTTCTGTTTAGAAGATAACTGAGTCTTTAAATCTCCTTTATAAATTATTTACAAAGCATAACTAGTCCTCACTTTAGATGAGCTCGCAAAATAGTGAACTGACCACTACTAAATGCTTTATAACTGCCTGAATCTACTACATTTACTCACACTTTCTAAGTGATCTTATTAATCACTGTAAACACCTAAATAACTGATTTGTAAATAATGCTATACTTCATTTAGAAATGATAAATTGATTTAATAAAGTATGAAAATGCAATTATTAAACACATTATAGATATGCTTCTAACTCAATAATACAGCGTTTAAAGGTGTATTTATAAACTGCTTACTAATGTCTGCTTTCTGAATTATGATTTATCTGTTTACCAATGCTTAACTAATGATTAATAGGATGCAGTTATTATAAAGGGTTACCATATATATTATATTATATTTCTCAAAATATAACTTCAAATTTGCATTTTTTTTTATTAAAAAAAAAGCATGCCAAGAGGGGATCTGCAACTAAATGTTATAATTATAATGTAATTATTATTATATTAAGATATTAATAATGCGACTGATAGTATTGGCTGCCTATTAATTAAAACATAATTTCTACTCTTAAAAAAAATCAATAGACATGTCCTTATTTTTCTGTTTCCTTTGTTTCTAGGATGTTGATGTACAGAGAAAGTCAGTGTTTGAAATATTGCTCAATTTAAATGCAACCAAACATATGTCGTTCGTTACCATCCAACAGTGGACCTTTCTTTAAGATCTAATTCAAAACTTTTGAGTTGACTTGCTGCATCTGGTCATTTTGAAGAAACAAAAATTAAATAATTTTTTTCATAATATAACTTTTAAAAAATCAAAATTAAAAAAATTAAAAAAAATAAACATGCCAAGATTGAATCTCAACTCTGAACGATCTCTACCTATACAACAGTGGACTCACAATAGCCTGCAATGGAACTGTGTGTGTGTGTGTGTGAACAGTTAAGTATGTCTTTATTTTGTAACTATAAGTTATATATATTTATATATAGGCCTTCATAGATACTTTCTATGCTTGGTTATGCAGTCCCTAACAATTTACTTGCCATTGTTATGTGCCATTGCACTCACACATACATGTCTATATTACTAACAGACCAATGTCGCTCTACACTGGCCAAGTGAGGACTCAATGAACGATGTCTATCTATACAAGTGAGGACTTGAACAGTGTGTGTGTGTGTGTGTGTGTGTGTGTGAACAGTGAAGTGAACTGGCAGTGAAGTCTGTCTTCATTATGTATATATAGTATATTATGTAGTATATTATATATTATGCCTTTTATCACTCGTTTTGAAAACGATGCCTTTACCATCTGCATGTAAACAACATAAACGTGAATTTGTGAAATTGTCACGTCATTCCAACCCGGTCACACTAAATGCGTCTCTATAGCACACATTGTGTTTATTGTGCAATTTATACGTGCATATGATAGGCATGGGTGGGTTTAGGGTAGGTTTAGTAGTGGTGTGTAATATGTAATATGTATTATATGTTTGGTTAGGATTAGTTTTGTAGGATGTGTGTGTATTACACTCAATAAAGTGCGTATTATATGCATGTAAAAAAATATATTTTCGCGTAAAAATTGCACGATAAACACAATGCGTGCCATAGAGATGCATTTTCATGAGATCAGGCAGGTCATGCACAAGTATATAACATGGTCACATGCGTACTTATCATCACGTGTTCACATGTTCATGAGTATTTGAGTTTTTTTTTTTTTTTTTTTTTTGACAAAGTAAGAAAGGTTTGGGGTGTGCTTTTAGATGGGCCTTTAAAATTTGACAAACAAATATCTTCAGTAACTGGATCTAGTTTCTATCAACTCCGTCTTTTGTCTAAAATTAAACACTTCCTAACTGACAAAACACTAGAGATGGCTGTTCATGCTTTTATTACTTCCCATTTAGACTACAGCAACTCATTGTATTGCGGTATTTCCAAGTCACAAATCGCTCGCCTTCAACTGGTCCAAAATGCTGCAGCAAGATTTATTCACAAAAGTAGTAAATATAATCACATGATGATGATGATACATTTTATTTATATTGCGCTTTTCTGCTTTACATATAGCCTCACATTCAAGCTGGGGGCAAGCTGGGGCCAGTTGTACTGTTAGAGGGGCCAGTTTAGACCTTATTGTTGTCATATCATTTTCTGCACTGCACTATAGGCATTAACAGGCAAAATACCATGATTACCAATCATTCAACAATGTATTTGCATTGCCATTATATTTTTTAAATTTGCATTACATATTCAGAATCAGTCACATTAACTGCATTCTACGATTTTTGTGGTTTTTTTTGCAAAAAGATCAGCAAATTCATCTAGATTTAAGGCCTTTGCCCTCCTTGACTCAATACTTAGAACACCTAAATTGCTTAATCTGTCATCTGACATTGTGGACCTGAGATAGGTTTTCACCAGCTTTAGTGCATACAATATAATATACAATTAAATTATGCTTATTTTAAATGTATTGTGCAGGCTAGGTATAAAAAATATAGGAAAAACCATGATAATATGAAACGCTTCAAAACAGAGCGCACAAAGCGCGTATGCACATCGCGGGTGCAGAATGATGTGCTCAAAGCAACATGGAGTCACAGTGTTCAGCGCTGCACAAGTGCGCATTTAAAAGTTCACGGCACAAAGCGAAGAAATTTCGAGCGCACAAATCCTAGTGTAGCCTATATCTGTCCAACAGTTTATTGATCATTTGTTTCTTCACATAGTGAAGTTTTAAATTCCAGTTATTGTGCGTTTGATGCCGATTCATAGTCCTTGTGGTGTGAACAGGCACACGGTAGCGAGTCGTTTTAAAACAGCAACAAACATAAAATACAAATACACAAAATAAAGTCATTTTATGCAAATCCACAGCCTTTTATCTACAGATCAAGCATTATAATGTGTATATATCATATTGGAGAGAGTTTTACCGTGCATATATATAACATAATATAAATTAACATTACAAAAGTTAATGATAGTACATTTCAAATACCTAAAAATTGACAATTAAGTGATTTTGTTCGAGTCAAAAATATTACTTAACATTAATGAACCAACGGTACACATTTTTTACTTTAGCAATCTTATGGGTTGTGGTCTCTCAGACATTGGCAGTAATAAAAATACAATAAAAACATAGTTTCCCTTTGGACTTAAATTACATATCTTTGTGGTATACGGTAGAAATATTGCACATTTCAGTCTAGCTTAGGTTTTTAAAATAAATAACACAGTCTTGGAAATAATATGTAAGCATGTGCAAATAAGCCTGTATAGTAAATCAAGTTCTGTTGGTCTTTGTGTTTAAAGCCCATGTTGCAGGTTTTTTTTATTTTTTTTTATTAATATAACCTTGTATGAAAATACCATATGAAAAGTAAATGCAGGATTAAAAATTGTTTTGCAAGACATAAGGGCACAAATTTAATAGAAAACGTGACAGTTTCCTTGACCGTGTTGAAAAAACGCATTTTTTCACCATCGCGTCATATGACGCCACATGAGGTAGTCGTTTGGCTCTGCGTTCGCGCTCAGTGCAGAGATAGGTTGGTATTCAGTTGGAGCAGTCATGATTCAGTGTGTTTTCGGTGCTTATTGTATTTCAATTAATCATCGTCGTGGTAAATGATTGTGAATTATGGCCTGTCAGGACATCGAGTCCACAGGTTTCCGAATAAAAGGACGGTGCGATCTTCCGTGCCTGTGTGCGTTTTGTGCCGGGTAAGAGACGGGACTTCACTTCTGCTTCTGCTTTGAAAAACGCGGTAGTGTGTAGCGTTCACTATAGACCGGATGATTATAATCCCGGCGATATGTGGACACTGTCCCGGCTCCTTCATCGGGTCGCCCGCGGTGACGGTCCGCCGTCAGCATGTGGTTCGGCCGCCGGCGGGAAACATGACGCTCACGGATCCGTCAGACATTGTACATCTGTTTTACAAAATGTGCCTTGTCTTAATTTAATTAATTAACATATCCTACATAAACTTGTAATGAACTGCATTTATGTGTTTGTTATTAGTCTGCAGAAGACACTATTATTATTATTATTATTATTATTATTATAAATATAATATATTATGTTCTATAATTCATTTTCAATCTGTAAAAACCGACTTTAATGTTTGTGTTGGCTGTTTCTACATATAAAGTTTTTGTACAGTAAGACAGTTGTGATTGTGATAATTTTTTTTATTCATCGTCACCAAATGGGTCAATTCAAAGCCTTTATAAAGTCCCCCTTCCTCTGGAAACTGTCTCCTAAAGGCTGACACACATAACACATGCAGGTAAGGGTCTAAGTACTAGCTTTGCTATTGCCTGATACATGATGATAATAATCTGTACAGTATTATGATCTGAGCATAGTGTTGTACATATCGTCGGCTAACGTGAATACATCTATAAGCTAACACTGTTCTCTCGCCCTGTTCTCCTCACACCACAACTCACAGTTGTTCTGTCTAACCCTGGCCTGTCCTTCTCACTTGGCTTCATTTCAGGCTCATAATTATATGATATCATCATATATATGAATTATATATACGTTATATATATATATATATATCATACGACATACGAGTAAACATTTAGACTACAATTCCCCCAGCTTTCCGAGCTGTCATGGCGATCCATTGCTTTCCTATTGTTTACTTTGACCGCTCTACCTCATGTTACGTCACTTCCGGTTTGGCGGTTTTCAAATGCGGAAGTAAAAATTTCTCACAAAAACGACTCCAGAAGCCTAAATAGCGTTTTATAAGTATATGTTTATATTTAAATATAGTTCCTACATTATTTTTCTATACATTGGCTTACTGGGTACTCTAACCTGCAACATGGGCTTTAAGTGAGAAATTAATTCATTTAAATTGAAAGATCTCAATGTTTATAAGATCTTTCAATTATGTTTAACAGTTTTGAGCGTATAAAAGAGTGTATAAATCCCTCACAAATTCCTCACTTGTATAGATAGAGATCGTTCAGTAAGTCCTCACTTGGCCAGTGTAGCGTAAATGCCTCTGGGTTAATGTGAATTAGCTCAAGAATATAGGGAATTTTGGCAATATTAATATTTATAACGCATGGTCATAATTCATAAATCGCATATGCATTTACTTTATCAATTATAGGAAATGCCTCGTTCTGTACTGTCTGATCATTACAGTTAAGAAGAAGTATTCCTGTCTACAAAACTCCAAGAGAGTTTGTCTTCTGGCCACGAAGACAAAACCTCTTTGGGTTTATTAATAAAAACTATTCAAAGTAGTTTTATAATATAGAGCCTGTAGCTTTATAGATCTTTTGTTTCATTGACTTTATAAAAAGTGGGTTTTCAAACACAGAGCCAGTTAAAAGTATAAATGGGTTTATTAATAAAATGGCACACACTAGAGATTATATAAACTACAAACATAAACGTACGTAAAAATGCAAACAAACGAATAAACATTTAACCGAACAAAAACATAAACATAGCGTGATCAGAATGAAAATGGAATGAAAGAAAGAAAGATATAGAGGGAAGATAGAGGGTAACTTAAATCACAGACCTAAGACCTAGACACCTGGAACAGCTTTTATAGGAATCAATATACTTGCGAGATGTGGTACTCTTTCAGTGTGATGCTGAAAAGGGGACGCGCGTGCGCGTGTCCGGCTGGTTTGCGTCTAGCTTCTTCTTCTGGGTCGTTTCGAAAAACGATGTAAAGGCTCACTTGAATTTAACGTTACCGGAAAAGTTCAGATTCGTCTCCCGGGATGGGAGAGGCTGGAAATCTTAGTTGCAAAGGCCGGCTGTTACGACTCGAACATGGGTTCGTTCGATGGAGAAGGCCAGGGCCTCCTCCAGATGTTCCTTTGGAGAAGCGCTGCGCCGGGGAGGAGGGTCCAGAGAAGTTGGATGAGTTGGAAGCGGAAGGATGAGAGAGCGAGCGTCTGCTTGTGTTTTGGTTTTAAAGCAGCGCGGGGTAACGCCCTGTTTGATGACGGGACCCAATGGAATCTTTCGGTTCTGAGGCGGGAGCGTTTCATTGTTTGTGAAGGAACGCCTCTTCTGATCGTACCCAGAAAAATGCATTAAAACTTTAATACCACATTATGTATAGAAATATAAACATTTGTGCGGAATATAGTTTATATTTCTGTATAAAGAAGCTCAGTACGATCCGTAGGATATCATACCCGACATTAATATCAGTTAATGAAACAGATACATCTCAAATGTATCAACACACGTGTCCATTACATCTGCAGAGGTGCATAAATATCTCAATTTATCCCATCACAACCCATAGACAAGAAAACTACATAAAAACATTTCATGCGTGTGTGTAACTTGTAGTTTAGGAGTTTCAGAGTGGTTTGGTGTGTGTGTGATTCAGAGCGGGTTTTCTGTTGAGATCGGAATGTCAGTAATGTCTTTGAAGCTCACACTGTCGAGAGGGGGGAAGCGAGTCGTAAACGGGGGTTCAGTTACAGAGTTCGCCAAGTCTGTGGGACTTAGAAAGTGTTTTCACTTTTAATTAGTATATAAATTAAAAGTCAATTTTTTACCCATCGAGCCATAGTCGTTACACCAGTGTAGAGCGACATTGGTCTGTTAGTAATATAGACATGTATGTGTGAGTGCAATGGCACATAACAATGGCAAGTAAATTGTTAGGGACTGCATAACCAAGCATAGAAAGTATCTATGAAGGCCTATATATAAATATATATAACTTATAGTTACAAAATAAAGACATACTTAACTGTTCACACACACAGTTCCATTGCAGGCTATTGTGAGTCCACTGTTGTATAGGTAGAGATCGTTCAGAGTTGAGATTCAATCTTGGCATGTTTAATTTTTTTAATTTTTTAATTTTTTATTTTTTTTAAAGTTATATTATGAAAAAAATGATTTCATTTTTGTTTCTTCAAAATGACCAGATGCAGCAAGTCAACTCAAAAGTTTTGAATTAGATCTTAAAGAAAGGTCCACTGTTGGATGGTAACGAACAACATATGTTTGGTTGCATTTAAATTGAGCAATATTTCAAACACTGACTTTCTCTGTACATCAACATCCTAGAAACAAAGGAAACAGAAAAATAAGGACATGTCTATTGATTTTTTTTAAGAGTAGAAATTATGTTTTAATTAATAGGCAGCCAATACTATCAGTCGCATTATTAATATCTTAATATAATAATAATTACATTATAATTATAACGTTTAGTTGCAGATCCCCTCTTGGCATGCTTTTTTTTTATAAAAAAAAAAGCAAATTTGAAGTTATATTTTGAGAAATATAATATAATATACATGGTAACCCTTTATAATAACTGCATCCTATTAATCATTAGTTAAGCATTGGTAAACAGATAAATCATAATTCATAAAGCAGACATTAGTAAGCAGTTTATAAATACACCTTTAAACGCTGTATTATTGAGTTAGAAGCATATCTATAATGTGTTTAATTATCAATTTATCATTTCTAAATGTAGTATTTAGAATAGTATAGCATTATTTACAAATCAGTTATTTAGGTGTTTACAGTGATTAATAAGATCACTTAGAAAGTGTGAGTAAATGTAGTAGATTCAGGGAGTTATAAAGCATTTAGTAGTGGTCAGTTCACTATTTTGCGAGCTCATCTAAAGTGAGGACTAGTTATGCTTTGTAAATAATTTATAAAGGAGATTTAAAGACTCAGTTATCTTCTAAACAGAAAAAGGAAACAAACACAACACGATAGAGAACATAGAAATATTAACAGCCTTTAAATCTCCTTTATAAATGCTTTACAAGGCATAACTAGTCCTCACTTTAGATGATCTCACAAAAACTCGTTTTCAAAAGCTTTCATTGTCAGGCCCCCAAAATGGCATTTTCGTTGAAATGAACGGCCAAAACGTTTTCAGTTTTCAGTTGAAAATGATGTCGTGTAAACAGACCCTAAAGCGTGTTTAGTTTTTCGACATAACATTTTGAGATTGACCTCCAAAATCTTTACAGTGTGTTTGTGATGGCAAGAAATGTACAAAGCAGCCAAACACGTATCGTTCTTTACCATCCAACTGGGGACGCGAAGTTCATTTTGATTAATAAAATCATTATTCACTGTATAAAGTATGGTTTACGCTATACTAAATATAGGTCACTATAGTGACCTGAAATCGTTACCTTAACCCTCTGAGGTCTGAGGTGTTTTTGGGGCCCTGGAGGTGATCTTTTTTTCAGTTATTTATAAACATATTAATGGCAAAAGTGTAAATTCACTCTATATAACACAAACAGGGCTAGCATAATATCTGATCAACATGCTTGTAAATCTTTGTATTTTTAAGAGAATAATGTTTATGCGTGGTTATTTAAAAAAAAATTCATCAACTTTCTTTTTTTAAGAACACAAAACACATTCTAAATATGTGCCCACAAGACTCTTGACTAATATATGTTGTCGTTTCTAGTTCTGGCTTCAAAATGATGTGAAATTCATCCTGCCTGATCGTTCTCTTAAAACAATACATTGATTTAAACATTGTAAAACAGTTTTTTTTTGTCAGAAGAGGTTTATGCGTGGGAGGGGTAATCGCTCATCAATATTAATGAGATTCAGACCAGGGGTGTGACATAGACACTCCCCCAATGACTAATGGGCCATCAAGAGAGGCAGCCTGAACAAAGAGGAGATTCAAAGGTTTTGTTTTTCACTGTTTTATTGTAATTCCTCTATGAGGAGGAACTAAATGTTTTAAATTTGCAATGTTTTAAACTCAGCTGTGGTCCAGGTTCCCGTGCAGGCAGGAATCTCAGAGTCTGTGGAACCATATCAATGTCAGTCTCTGTTTTCCATGACAGAGTAGACTGCTTGTTGCTTGTCTGAATGTTTGTCTTGGCCCTCTTTGCAACAGGTGTCTGATGATCACCATCACCTTTATAGCTGTAAAACAAACATACAACTGTGAGCATGTTTATTACACAAAATATAACAACTGCATTTCAATCATTATAAGTAACATTGGCCAGATGCAAAGCCATACAGACACATCATGTTTGTATGGACTATGTAAAACCAGAATATGTAAACAGAATTATACTAATATCTGAAAGAAAGGGAATAAGTGTACTTACTTTTCAGTTGTTCTCAAAACTGAACGACACCTGTCGCGTGACCTCCCAGTGCGAGTTGCAGGTGAGGGTGAGAGTGATGCTACCACATTCCTATAAAAAAAATAATATTAATATTAATAAAGGTTGAACAAAGTACTATGCCAGCACATGCATAACTGATGGACAGTCAGCATTTTGGTAAAACAACAAAAATAAGCTCTTTTATACTAACATTACCAATCACTAATTGTAATATTGTGCATACATAACACCACAATTTTTGCAATTGTGTCTGGTAATTGTGTTTTGCAATTGTGTCTGGCAATCCACACAGGCAGGCACATGTACATTTGTAGCATCACTAAGTATAAACAAAATTGGTCTAACATCTGTAAAATAGTGGGTAAATATGTACTTACTCCTCCTGATTTCTGTCTGTGTTGCTGCGTGCCCTCTTAGTGCGAGTTGCAGTGAGAGGTGAGAGTGAGCAACCTACATCATTCCTTTCAAAAAAAGTTGAAAACTATTATTATCATATAGAGTACTATTCCAGCACATGCACAACTGATGGGCATTAGCATGCTGATAAGATAGCACAAAGAAAAAATATGTAACATTATCAACCAACCTCCAAAAATAAATAAACTCATACAGGGTCATATTGTAATAAGTATATAAACAAAATTGCACAAACATTGGTAAATATGTACTTACTCTTTCTGACGTTCAACTGTGTTGCTGCACGCCCTCCGAGTTGCAGATGAAGGAGATGCAGGATTCCTGTTTTAAAAAAAGTTGAAAACTATTATAACATAAATATTTCAAAGTATATTACCATTAGTCTATATGAATAACTGATGCAAATAATTGTAGACACGTGCTGTAGGCATATATTGTGTGTAATGGGCCATTACGGAGATAGCACAACGCAAACATTAACACATTTGCAATTCATCAGCTGGGCATATTTACACATTTCAGCACATACACACATTTGCAATAGATATTTGCAAGCACTCTTCATTTAAATATAAATTACTCTGAATGGAAAGTATGGAAATGGTCCAACCAGTAAAATCTGTAGCCTACGTTTATTTAAAATAGCTTGTCAACTAATTTCTCTGTACTGTAGGCTAATTGGCCTACGTGTTGTAGCCTAGTCATTAAAATTAAATAAAACAATTTAGTTCATATTTAGGTTTAAATAAAATAATTATATATTTTTTATTTCATTTATGTTGATTATATGAAAAGTGAAAAGCATGAGTAAGATCATGCGCAATCGCGAGACAAATGGAGTGGGCAGAGAAGATTTTGACCATTTCATTAAGTTTATTTTTTGTATAAAGCCTTTCTTTAAAGTGAATTTCGTTTTGTATTAATTGTATCTTAATTTTAATAGTTGTTTCATCAACCAAATGCCTGTATTTAAAACATAAGAATTAAAAATAGCAGGAACTGGAGGCCTCATAAATGAACCCAAACTCATAAGCTTTGCCTAAAATACCAGAGAAATATATAGAAAGCTCGAAATGTGTTATTTTAAACAAAACTATTAAAAACGAAAGAAAACAGACTGCATGAAGCCTCTCTCCTACTTTATAAAGCATAGCCTAGACAATTTAAATATAATTACTCTTAATGACAAGTATGGAAATGGTCCAACCAGTAAAATATGTATTATATTTTGTATATTATACAAAATAGCTTGTCAACTAATGCAAGTAAATTTAAAAAGACTTACTCATCCGAAATATCCACGGCTGGATCAAGTCGCTCTTCAAAAATACAAACGTTCGTTGTCAGAGTCCTGTTCTTCTTCTGAGGAAAAAGTGAACTCTTCATTGCTATCCAGGGGTGCGTTTCCCGAAAGCATCGTTAGCCAACTATGGTCGCAAGTTCCCTCGTTGCCAATAGAGTTCAATGGACATTGCGATGAACTTGCGACCATAGTTGGCCAACGATGCTTTCGGGAAACGCACCCCAGGACGAGCTGAAGGGCTGTGTGTCATCTTCCAACGGCGCAGGAAAGTGAGTGAATGAAACTTGCTGGTTTTAAAGCATTTCAGGGGGCTTTTTACCTTATTTTGCATAGATCACCTCAGCACATTATCTTATGAATAGCGCGCTCTGCGAGTGGGTGTGAACTCATTTCAGGGGGCGTTTACCTTATTTTGCATATCACCTCAGCACATTATCTTATTAATAGCGCGCTCTGCGAGAGGGCGTGAACTAATTACAGATAATTAGATGAGATGGGAGAAACTGTACTTCTCTTTAGTTTCATACAGATTACATTGCAGGAGAATATTTGTTTTGAATGTGAACTGTTTTATTTTAAAGTAGAAATTTAAAGCTTTCTTTAGACGCATGTTTCATGGTTGTGTGATAAGTATTCGCTGAGTTTTCCAGACTTGTTTCAGAAAGATTTTTGCGGAGACAGAGTGAGCTGAAAGCGCACCCTGTTTATTTTATTTATTTAAAAATAAAAACAAGGTTTTGATGTTAATGTGAGTGTACACAAAAAAAAGAAGACCCTCTATAGTTTATAATCATGTATTTATTTTATTTATATGACCATAAATGACGGATTTTTTTAAGTTTATGTTGCTGCTATGTGAAAAAAATCCAGCAAAACACGTGGGCGCGTTTCTCGACCTCAGAGGGCTAAAGAGCTATTTCTGTTTGATTAATCCTATAAACCCTAAAGGGACTGCATAACCAAACATAGAAAGTATCTATGAAGAGAGAAAATAAGTGTTAAATAAAATAAACAAATATTATGAATGATAAAAGGCATAAGATATATAATATACTATATAATATATTATATATACATAATGAAGACAGACTTCACTGCCAGTTCACTTCACTGTTCACACACACACACACACACACACACACACACACACACACACACACACACACACACACACACACACACACACAAACACACACACAAGTCCTCACTTGTATAGATAGAGATCGTTCAGTGAGTCCTCACTTGGCCAGTGTAGAGCGACATTGGTCTGTTAGTAATATAGACATGTATGTGTGAGTGCAATGGCACATAACAATGGCAAGTAAATTGTTAGGGACTGCATAACCAAGCATAGAAAGTATCTATGAAGGCCTATATATAAATATATATAACTTATAGTTACAAAATAAAGACATACTTAACTGTTCACACACACACACAGTTCCATTGCAGGCTATTGTGAGTCCACTGTTGTATAGGTAGAGATCATTCAGAGTTGAGATTCAATCTTGGCATGTTTAATTTTTTTTATTTAAATTTTTTTTAAAGTTATATTATGAAAAAAAAAATGATTTCATTTTTGTTTCTTCAAAATGACCAGATGCAGCAAGTCAACTCAAAAGTTTTGAATTAGATCTTAAAGAAAGGTCCACTGTTGGATGGTAACGAACGACATATGTTTGGTTGCATTTAAATTGAGCAATATTTCAAACACTGACTTTCTCTGTACATCAACATCCTAGAAACAAAGGAAACAGAAAAATTAGGACATGTCTATTGATTTTTTGTTGTTGTTTTTTTTTGTAGAAGTTATGTTTTAATTAATAGGCAGCCAATACTATCTGTCGCATTATTAATACCTTTATAATATAATAATAATTACATTATAATTATAACATTGAGTTGCAGATCCCCTCTTGGCATGTTTTTTTTATTTAATGTTTTATAAAAAAAAATATGCATATTTGAAGTTATATTATGAAAAATATTATATAATATATATATGGTAACCCTTTATAATAACTGCATTTAATGAATCATTATTTAAGCATTAGTAAACAGTTAAATCATAATTCATAAAGCAGACATTAATAAGCAGTTTATAAATACACCTTTAAATGCTGTATTATTGCTGTATTATCTATTATAGCTATATCTATAATGTGTTTAATAATTGTATTTTCATACTTTATTAATTATCAATTTATCATTTCTAAATGAAGTACAGCGTTATTTACAAAGCAGTTATTTAGGAGTTGTCAGTGATTAATAAGATCAATTAGAAAGTGTGAGTAAATGTAGTAGATTCAGGGAGTTATAAAGCATTTAGTAGTGGTCAGTTCACTATTTTGTGAGCAAAAGTGAAGACTAGTTATGCCTAGTAAAGCATTTATAAAGGAGATTTAAAGACTCATTTATCTTCTAAACAGAAAAAGGAAACAAACACAACACAACACAGTGATAGAGAACATAGAAATATTAACAGCCTTTAAATCTCCTACATAACTAGCATAACTAGTCCTCACTTTAGATGAGCTCACAAAAAATAGTGAACTGACCTCTACTAAATGCTTTATATCTACCTGAAAAGAGTAGAAATACATGTTAATAAAGCATTTATTAACACACTAAGTAACTATTACTATATGTCTGAATAATAAGTGTATGATGTATGAATGTACATTGAAATAGTTTAATCATTTACTCACACTTTCTAAGGGATCTTATGAACCACTGACAACTCCTAAATAACTGCTTTGTAAATGATGCTATACTTCATTTAGAAATGATAAATTGATCATTAATAAAGTATGAAAATACAATTATTAAACACATTATAGATATGCTTTTAAAACAGGAATAAAGCATTTATAACTGCATTTATATACTGCTTATTAGTGTATATATTAGTGTATATATTGCTTTATAAATGAATTAACTGTTTACTAATGCTTAACTAATGATTAATAGCGTGGAGTTGTTATAAAGTGTTACTGAAAGCTCCTGAACTAAGCAGTTAAACAGCAGCTCTACAGTCTCAGAGCCTCTCTAGGACAGCAGCCATTCAGACAATAGAGAAGTGTGAACGACGTGTGTTAATGGGCCACTGCAGTTCCTGCTCCAGCCTACAGGAGCGCTGCTGAGTATGGACTTAAACACACACACACATGTAAGTCCCCACTTGGTCAAAAATGTACAAAATTAACCAGAGCGTGTTTTGGCTGATTTTAACATGTTTTAAAGCATGACCAACAGGGGACTTGAAAAATGTCCCCACTTGGCTCGACGGTCCCTGTTAGTGAGTGTGTAACGACACCAACGTCCCCACTTAGATAGATAGACGAGTACACACACACACACACACACACACACACACACACACACACACACACACACAGGCAGAGTGAGATCTAAGGATCAGCCGGAGACTGACCAGTTAGTTGAGCCAGATGATTCAACAACATTTTAAACAAAAAAATATGTACCGTGACAGAAATTAGTCTTGATGATCCCTAAATATATACATCCAAATTTAATACAGACTAAAAGTATTTATACCTGAAAAGTGTTCTTTGCAATAAGTTTTCTCCAGCCTGTTTAAAAATAGACATATGTCAGGATTTAGAAAGTATCATAGTACTGAGACTGCTCTCATTAGAGTTACAAATGATTTGCTCTTATCATCCGATCGTTGTTGAATCTCTCTATTAGTTACTTGATCTAAGTGCTGCATTTTATACCATCGACCACAACATTCTTTTGAATAGACTTGAAAATTATGTTGGCATTAGTGGAATTGAATTAGCATGGTTCAAATCATACTTATCTGACCGTTATCAGTTTGTAGCAGTAAAAGAAGAGATGCCATATCGATCACAAGTTCAGTATGGAGTACCGCAAGACTCAGTACTTGGACCGTTGCTTTTCATCCTGTACATACTACCCTTGGGAGACATCATTAAGGAAGCATGGCATTAGTTTTAATCTTTCACTTTGCTCTATATTTCTTCACGTCCCGACGAAAACTTACCAATTCACAAAATTAACGGAATGCATAGCTGATATAAAAAAATTAATGACTAGTAATTTCCAACTACTTAATTCTGAAAAAAACAGTCCAAAAAATGAAGGCCAGTGCAACCAGGAGCAACGTCTTTAGAGAGAAGATTTTCAAGTCTACTGATTGCAAAGGCTCAAATGGGGCATTCTGGAGTGCTCTGAGCACCAGGCACAATTCCCAAGAGGGTAAAGAAGGAGGGTGGAAGTGGATTTAATCTCCTCGCCCCCCTAAGGAACCTGATGAACAGGTCATGCTTCCCAACTGACTTACCCTCCACCAAGTCATGGTGGGCTGAGATGGCAGCATAGACTTTCAGGGTGGAGGGAGACAGCCTTTGCTCCAACTCCTGCTGCAAGAAGGAAAGCACGGCCCTGATCGAGCAAGTTCGGGGATCTTCTTGGTGAGAAGAGCACCATTCAACAAATAGCTTCCACTTCAAGGCGTACACCTGTCTCTGAAATAACTTCAGTGGGGCCGCTGTCCTGCCTTTGAACGAATTCAAGAAGTTCAACACTGACTGGACACACTCTTCTGTGAGGCGTGCCGACTGTGTGACCGAGTCCAGCTCCATACCAAGAAAAGAGATCCTCTGCACAGGGGCGAGTTGGCTCTTTTCTCAGTTGACCCGAAGACCCAGTCGGCTGAGGTGACTGAGCACCATATCCCTGTGTTCGCACAACTGATCCCCGAGACTGTGCTAGAATAAGCCAGTTGTCGAGATAGTTTAGAATGCGAACGCTGTGTTCTCTCAGGGGAACAAGGCCTCTGTGACTTTCGTGAAGACACGGGGAGACAGGGACAGGCTGAAGGGCAGGACCTTGTACTGATATGCTCAACCCTCGAACGCAAAGCGCAGAAACGGCCTGAGTCAAGTGAGAATCCAGACATGAAAGTACGCGTCCTTCAGGTCGATCGCTCAAAACCAATCTTGGGGACGGACGCACTGAAAAATTCGCTTCTGCGTTAAAATCTTAAACGGTAGCCTGTGAAGGCTCCGATTTAGGACTCGCAGGTCCAAGATTGGCCGTAACCAACCGCCTTTCTTGGGTACAATGAAGTAGGGGCTGTAAAACCCCAACCTCATATCGGCTGGAGGGACCAGCTCGATCGCGTCCTTCGCCAGTAGGACTGCGATCTCCGCTCGCAAGAAATGGGCATCTGACATTCTCACAGATGTGAGAGAGTGAGGGAGTGAAGCTCCAACTCCGGGTCGCCCGTCTTAGGGCCGCTTCGCTTTACGTTTGCTGCTCGGCTTAGCAGGTGCCTGGACAGGCTCCTTGACGCAGCTTAGGTGGAGGTTGCTGCTGCGCGAGAATGGGGATAGTCGCAGGGGACCGCCCTCGGCGACGAGTAGTCGGAGGGGCTGCAGCCGGTGGACGGGTGGAGGCAGCAGCTGGCCACCGTTGCAGCACATGTTTTATGGCCTCAGTCTGCTTCTGGGCGCAGCTCTCTACCGCGTCGCCAAAGAGGCCGGCCTGGGAGACAGGGGAATTTAAAAACCGAGTCTTGTCGGCATCCTGCATGTCAGCCAGGCACAGCCAAAAGTGGCATTCCTGGACAACCAGTGTGGACATCGCACGGCCCAGAGACCGCGCCGTAACTTTCGTCGCATGAAGCACGAGGTCTGTTGTGGTACGGAGTTCTTGGAGAACCTCTAGGCCGTGACCACCCTCGTGCAAATCCCTCAGTGCCTTGGCCTGGTGGACCTGCAACAACGCCATAGTGTGTAAGGTAGAGGCCGCTTACCCACAAGCCTGATAAGCCTTATCGGTCAGAGCCGACGAGTACTTACAGGCTTGGGAAGGGAGACACGGATTGCCCCCTTTGGTGTAGTTAGGGCCCAGTTGCATAGCAATGGCCCACTCCACAAGAGCAATCTGCTGTACCCCTTAGCTACCCCGTCATAAAGGGTAACGAGGGGGGATTTACCAAGGTGGTTTCGGGCAGTGAAAGGTGCCGTCCACGACTTGGTAATCTCACCATGCACCTCAGGGAAGAAAGGTACTGGGGCGGGGCGCTGAGAACCAGCACATTATTGACAGTGAAACAATTAGAAGAATATTACTTGTTAAACAAGTGTTTGAAGTTGCTTTTGATTTTCACAGATGGCAGAGTTGTGCTGCGTTCGCGAACTAAAGACTGTTATTAGGCCTATATAATTTTAGTGGTATTATTATTATCATTAATATTTTGTAATTGTATTGTTTTTAGTGTTATTAGTGTCATTAAATGTTTTGTTAATGTGCTATGGAAACAAAATACCGACGAACAACGATGCCGTCTTCATCTTGGCTCTGTATAAGAATGATGCGTCTGTTAAAACAAGCACTCTTGACAATTTGTGAATGGATATCATACGTACGTCGGTGATGTCGCATGTGTGGTGATGTCGTTATGAATTTAGGCAAGGCAAATTAATTTTAGTTCCTAATTAATTTAATAACAACACTAGCTTCATAATAATAATAATAATAATGATTTAATACATTAATGGGAAAACTAGCTAATTATCGTATTGATATCGTCAAAGGCATCTGCCAGCAGCGATATCTCTGACTATCGTCGATACACGATGACATAAGAGCTGTGACAACAGCTGTTGGTAATTTGCTCAGTGTCTGTCCGCTGCACGCGAGTAGTATATATGCTATGGCAAGTGTCAAAATTTGATTGATGGCTTCCGGTTGTCATTGACCTTTCCGGTTGCCCTTCCGGTCACTATTGTTATGGATTGACCTATTGACCCTTCCTATCCGTCGATCATGTGGTTTTGACAGTTAGTTTTTACCTATTGCCCCTTCCTATCCCTTCGATCATGTGTTTTGACAGGTTGACCTTCCGGTGTCTATCCGGCATATGTTGTTATGGTTTGCCCTATTGACCTAGCTATTCTTTGATCATGTGGTTCTGACAGAAAGTTTTGCCCTATTTGAACCTTTTTAGTCCTAGATCATGTGGGTTTGACAGAAGCTTTTGCCATTTAACCTTTTTAACCCTAGATCATGTGGGTTTGACAGAAAGTTTGAAGGCGCTGTTAGGATATGTGTCAGCATCTCCTCCGCATTCCAGATCATTTTATATAAATGGGGTCAGTGTGTTCTACAACCACCACCACCACTAGAAACATGATCTACATGACCATGGACGGTTTATCCACCCCTCAATCGTCAGATGCGGGGCTGAGCAGCAGGATGATGGAAAGTCTGACTATGGCTCCTAGAAACCTTTTGGTCACATCCGTTTGACAAATTTTCTCCATGAAATTTCGGAATGGACTAAAGCTGAATTTATGATGTGTAGTAACCGTGTATTCGGGTACAAATTTCACAAACCAACTCGAGTTGTTACGCTCTACACCACTGATGGCGTCGGTGAGTTTCAGGCTGGGGAAGACGTGTGTGTGGTATTTCCTGAAAAAGACTGGTCTCTCTTCTACAAACGTGTCTGGAAGGATCTGAACGACGGCGGCGAGGAGCCTTTGTACGTGGCGGAGTGGGACGGGGTGAGCCCGAACGTCCGGTACCGCGTGATAGGTGACCATACTCAAAAGAAGCCGAATGATTCTGTTTACATATTCTGCTGCAAAGACAAGACAAAACTCAACAACACTCGGTCAGGGCACATCCTGCCTAACGAGCATCACGATCAGTATGAAATGCAATTTTTGTTCAAGTGGTGCGATCTGGATTTGCTGAATAGGGTTTTTTCAATCATCAACAAAATGTTCAAATGGTGCGACATGCATGACGGATACAACAAAATTAAAGTGCAGCTGTTCCACCCTGAGAGATGCTCACGTAGCAGTACATACGCTCTGCCGTCCCCGCCCATTCACTACAGCCATCATAAAGCTCGACGGCCAGACCTACCCAAGCGTCGTTTATAAATCAGGTCTCAAGTGCTACGGCGTCTCCACCCCCTTTACGACAACGACCATAAATTCCGGCGACCAGACCCCCCATACTGCATTTATAAACCATGGCTGAAGACGGTGCTTCAGAACCCGATCATGTGTGCAGCTGCGGAATCTCTTTCGACAGCATTCTCGACCCTCCGGACGACAACGCCCGTGGACCCACTGATCATCACAAAGACTGGGCTCAGGCTAAAACTATCAAACATCGCATAGACTTTGAATTGTGCATTGAAAACGATTGGGGTCCAGGTAACATTATCAACCCTGAACCATCGGACCTCCAAAACGACCGGAGTCCGGCTAACGTTATAGACTTGGGCCCGTGCTGCGATGTATTCTACTACGGTCCGGGTAACAATATCAAGCCCAACAAAGACTGGGGTTCGGGGATCGAGTGCGACAAAGACTGGGATTCGGGGTTCGAGTGCGACCGTCCCCACGAGCCAGACAAAAGTTTCGGGATCCATAACGATCGGGAATCGCACGACGCATCTACAATCGACCGGACCCTGCATCATGCTAATCATGGCTTCGACGTCACAGACGGGTGTTTCAGTGACGTGGGGTTCAAAATCATAAAAGCCGCGACCGTGGTTTTGCTCCAACATCTTATCGGCAAGAAGCTGAAGAACGACTGCGAGGGGTGTGAGATTGATCATCCCAGTCAACTGCAACATTCCTGCCTGTTCGACCCCCCTAACTACTACTTTGACACACATTTTGATGAACTTTCAGCCAAACTGTTTAGACCCTATTTTCATACCATCATCGGTATCCTCCTAGGACGGTTGGGGTTAAAATCTCACCCCCACCGTATTCAAGGAACAGTCGTGACTATTCTGCACGAATTAAAAGATGAACCATTCATCGCCGCTAAGCTAGAAGAAATCAGCGCGAGACTTCTGGACAAACCCTGCGAGGAAATAGTGCACGACGTCGTTGATCTCTGGGAACGTCTCTCGATTGTGAATGGCGAGTGACCAAGCCGTCTCCAACATGGGTGCAGCCTGTAGCCTAAAGAGTTGTATGGAATTCCTGTTTAAAGGACATTACAGACGACAGATGACCAAAATGATGAAAAAGATTATTGCGGATGCATCACGCGATGGTCATCCATTTATGGAAGACACTACGCGTGAAACAAATTTCAAGAAACAAATGGTGTATATAAGAGGACTGGCTAATTCATGGGATAATTTGACGGACAAATGCGTTCATGGTACCGATCCGCCCGGTGTAATGATAAAACAGGTTCTAGATATGATGTGTGAATCACAATCCCCACTCGGGATCACCGATCTGCTGTGTACTTGTATGTATGTGACGGATGTGTGTACTGAGATGAGCTTGAGTTCAAAAGAATATGACGTCAATGATGAGAACGATGCTATTAAAATTATCGAAATGGATGTCACCATCGGCGAAATTGTTGAAATGTACGTCGATTACATCCTAGACAAAAACATGATGCCCTGTCACGATTTTCTTTTCTGGTTAGACTATCAGTGATCCATTTTACTTAGACTATTCATGTAACGTCGTTATATCCAATTGTACTATATTCAATTTTACTTAGATTTTGTTGTACTAACATTATTATTATTATATCCATTTTTACTATCTTCTATTATATCCATATTGTATTACAATAATTTTTACTTATGTTATATTAACATCATTTATCCATGTTTACTTATATCATGTATCCTGTAACTTTTTAACCCCCTGAGGTCGACGGTATCGCCGGCGATACCAGCTCGCTTTTTTTTTATCAGTGTAAAAGAAACTCATAAATACTCTGTTGACTTTGATTTTTCATAGGAGTTTCGTACATCAATCGATTCTGTTAAATGTGTATTATTTTTGTGTATACTCATAATAAAAACAAAGTGTTGAGCTTTTCGCCAAATAAAGAAAAATAAACACGAAGCGAGTTCTGCCTTCTCTCTGTCAGTGTAGTCCATTCTGAAACGCGTCCGAAAATGAACTGTAACTCACCGAATACTTCTCATACAGACACGTGAGATATGCCTTTATGAAGCTTGAAATCTCTTCTTTTAAATGAAGTAATTTATATAAAAAACAAATGTTTTCAACTCATGTAATCCGTTTGAAAGCAAGGAGAGGTACCGTTTTTCCTTCTGCCTCATTATCTCTATAATGAGTTGAGGCCGCCCCACCCCCGGCGCTATTCAAATGGTAAATAGTTTAGGTGATCTAGTATGCATCGCATACGCCCCCCGATCAATGCCATAAAAACACAGTTTCTTCATCAGACTTACTGATAGTTCATCGCGTTTTGAGTATGGCACGCTTCTCCAGTAAAGACGCCCTTCAGATGATTCTGGACAGCGAGGAAGAATGCATGATACCGGGTTGTTTCCTCAGAGGAAGATTGTATCTCAGACTACGAACGGCAGCATTTTGAAGAGCGAATTCCGCCGAGGACACAATTTCGGAGTAAGTTTTACTTAAAAGTCTTTTGTCTTTGTTCGCATTTATGTTCGCATTTATGAGGAAAAAACAATATTACGTGACAGTTCTCCATTATGGACGCGAGCGCTCTGAAAGCGCACTAAGGGTGTACTCACACTAGCCAGTTTGAACCGTGCCCGAGTGCGTTTGACCACCAAAGCGCGGTTCGTTTGACTAGTGTGAGTGCTCCGAACCGTGCCCGGGCGCGGCTCGATTAGCCGGCCCTGGCCCGCTTGGAAGAGGTGGGCCAGAGCACGGTTCAGTTGGACTCAGGCGCGGTTCGCATGCAGTGTGAGCGCTAACCGTGCTGGAGCACGGAACAGGACGTAATCAAAGCTACAAAGTCCTTGCTGCACTTCAGCTGGTACCTTGCAAACCTCCTCATACGAGCAGCACGATTACATGAACATTTTCGTGCCACAAAGGCGATAGATCTGTTTAACAACAGTCTGTGAGAGGGCTGTGGACCACCGTGGACCAAACGACTCAAAATTATCCACAAAGTAAACAGAGCGATGGACTCCATTGCGTTCAGTGAGAGCGCCGCTCTTCCTGTTTATCCCGAAACCGTCGCACCATAATGACGTAAGCGTGCTCCGGCACGAATGCTGAAACCCTATGTGAGTGCAGGCCAGAGGGGGAGTGGGGAGGGGGGACAATCGTACTCGGGCCCGGTTCATGGCAACCGTGCCTAGTGTGAGTACACCCTAAAAGACTTTCAAACTTTCACAGAGACCTCAAAATAGAAACTACAAATCCTTTCTTTAAAACGAATTTCGTTTTGTATCAATTGTATCTTAATTTTAATAATTTTTTCATTAACAAATTTCCTGGATTTAAAGTAAATATAGGCTAGCAATCACAACATAAGGTGCTTGAACTGGAGATCATTCAGCGAGGTGAATATCTCCGGGCCTTTTTTTTAGAAGGTCTAACAGGAGGTGATGCGGGCTCTACAGGTTTACTCTTTAGAGTTAATCGTGAGTCTGACCTGTTGATTCGGCACTGTAGAAAATGGGATGTTTAATTCGGTGAAGGCGTGTAGAAACTCTGACCATCCTAGAGGTCTCCGGTCATCCCTAACTTTGTGCGAGGCCGTAACATTTCTTAACAAATCGAGCATGTGTGAACCTTGTATGACTTTACCCCTGAACACAAACTCCCCCGATTCGTTCCATGCGCTTAGTCCTTTAGCTTTAGACATCTTGTCTAATATGTATCTGCTGTTTTTCACGCTTCTCGAAGGTACATTCTTCAGAACTTCGTCGACAACAGCCTCCACGGCTTTACCGTCTTCGACGTTAGCAGCAGTTGGTGGTTCATCTTTATAAGCGAGGTCAGGATTGGGTAACTATAGCGTTAAAACACTGCTCTCGCGATCGCCTTGTTTAACGATGGTCAAAAACCTGCTCAGGGTATTGGTGTAAAGTTTGGCTTTTTCATAAGTATTCAAATCAGTCCGCTGTAAAATATTTCTTATGGACCCGTCCAAATCGTTCTCCACGACCCGCTGAATGTTCTCGCGAACATTTTCGCTCTTGATCTTATCCAGTTGATGGTGCGGGACTAAATACATCTTCTCGGCATACTCCATCCTATCGATTTGCTATCAAGCTCGAAATAAAGGGTACAGCGACGCTTAGGAGCGGTAACAGGAATTCACCCTTCTGGTTGAAGACTCGTTTCTTGGCCGCTATGCCAATTTTTTTATCGGCTACAAATTTAATATCCACTTTTCTCTTTTTCAGTTTTTGGTACTGCTGCCTGTTGACCGGAATTGTGCCATATAGGATGTTAAGAGCCACTTCACAGAGCGTTAAAATGAATTCGTCGGACGCCGATTGTAAAATAAGTCGTCGTTGTTTAGGAGTGGCTTTATGTAGCAGTTTTAACTAGTGTTGTCACGGTACCAAAATTTCAGTATTCGGTACCGATACCAGTGAAAATCCACGGTTCTCTGTACCAATTTCGGTACCAAAGCTTAATTTAGATTAAATTTACATAATTATATTAAAGTGTATATCACAAAGATGGAAACTGTAGTATTAAAAACACTTTACAATAAGATTCCATTTGTTAGATAACATTAGATCAAATGACCTAACAAAAAAAACAATAGTTATATACTGTCGCAATTATTCTCCTTTAGGGGTTAATTTAAAAATACATTTTTAAAATCAAAAGTTAACATTATTTCTGTTAACATTATTTAATGCACAATGAATGAAGTGAACAAACATGACCAATCAAGTGTTTTGTATTAAATAACATTCACAAACATTAATTAATGTTGTAAAAATATATTGTTCACTCAATGTGTTATGTTAACGCATTAAGTGATGTTAATGAATGGTATCTTATTGTAGCATTACCAAACTATACAGGAGATAAAATATGTTTTATTTGACTTGACTATACTTTTATTTATTCCAAAACTGTATTCATATTTAACTTTAAAAGGGCTTTTTAAACCTGCTAAGAGTTATCCAGCCAAGAATAAGACTAGAACTGCTTTTCTGACGGACTGATATTAATGACGGCTTTTTATTTCTCATCTCCATAAATATATCTAGTTGTAAAGCTAATGCAAGGGCTAGAAATCAATTAATAGGTCTATGTCACACTTCCTCGTCGTCATGGAGAGCGCAGTTCGCACAAGCGTTTGTACTCCCGTGGCGTCTGTCGTTGCTATGCATCCATGAACGCACATGGAAAAGTGAGCGCGCCGCTTCTATTATGAGCGCGCTTGCCGCGCGCCATTTGAAATAACATATCGGCACGCGCAAAAACATCAGCACCACATCAGCAGCAGCAGCACCGCCGATCGCCATCAGCGCTTTTAATGAAGAGGACGCAACTGCACGCGCTTCGGGCATGCACGCGCATCAAGTACCGGGTTTGAGAAAACCTGGTACCGTGACGTTTAAAAAAAAATTAGTACCGACTTGGTACCGAAGTACCGGGTCTTTTGACAATACTAGTTTTAACACAGGTAGATGTTTACAAAGTCTGGCGGACATGGCAATTTATCACGTTCTTCTTTTTTTCGGAATATAAACCACTTGACGGTCGGAAAGCAATCCTGTTCTGAGACGGTACTGCTCCGGAGTTTTTGCTTTATAGTCTATCATTAGGTACCCTGAAAGGACGGTCGACCGCGTCGTGATAACACTCCATAAAGTATTTTGTGTTTCCCGGGTACATTTGACGTCCTAGCATCGCCACTTGATTGACGTCCCGAGGATTTTTAAACAGAATCATATAATTGGCGTTTAAGCTTATGGTTCGGCTGGACTTACCCTGGGCAAATACATTTTGCACTATGTAAATAGAGCTGAGATTGCGGTGGTGGCAGTATTGCGTGAAAACACGTTGAAGTTCCAAGTTAGCGCTAGCTTGCTCCATTAAATCATCCACCACGAGCAGGTTTGTCTTGGTGACAGGCAATAAATCATCATCATTCAGAGTCTGTGGTATTCCTTGCACAAATTTTATGTCATACAATTGAAGTAAATCATCGTACAAAGTCTGCCAACAATCATACAACCAAACAATGTTTTCAATTTTCTTGGAAATGATATTCAAACCTTTTTCCAACAAAAGTTTTACAAAATAAGACTTTCCAGAGTTGGACGGCCCACTCACGACACAACTGAAAGGGTGTTGAAGTCTGAAATCAAAATCGGAAACATCCTGAGAGCCTCTGTGCATCATCTGATCAGTAGCCATAAGGAAGAGTACTGAAGTCGCGTAAAAGTCTACGTTTATTGTACACTACCTTAAACCTTTTAACGACTGATTTGTTGTGCAATGTGAAAGTCTTCTTATTCCTGACAATGTCTTCCGTCTGAGTCAGGATGTATTTGGATCTATCATGCGACGTCACATAGCTGTCAACCAGACCAATCAGGGATTCGAGACAGATAGCTCGGGAATTTTTAGCATTCAGGGTTATCCCCTTAGTTTTCATGCACGATTTACCTTTGGCTGTTTCAAAAGCATACGATTTGGGGCCGCTCGACGAAAATTGAGTTATATAATCCCCATCGTCCAATTCGCTAGTCAGCTCCCCTAAATGATCACCCAGAGGCGGCTCCCAGTCCCCCTCCCTAGACACAAATACGACGCTGTCTGTGTCAGAGTATAGCAGTCGGTCGCCGAGCTTGTCCATCAATTCGTACAATTCCAGTCGGGCGTGTGCGGTGGTAAAGGCACCTACAAAAACATTCACGTCGCGCGCCTTGCAAACATCCTCTTTGGGGGGTTTATGCTGGACGAGAGCCACGTCTTCTGAGACGAATGAGAAATACGTCAACGTGTCGGTATTGCCGAAAACGATTCTGGTGAAATCTTCGGGGTCGCTCACCAGAGTCGTTTGAGGCAAGTTCTGCCTTAAAGAGAAGCGTCCCCACAAACTATTCAGAATTAATTTCGTGATTGCCCTCTGGGCGGCGTTGTACTTGATCTTTTAGGGGTTGAGTTGAATCCCCTCTTTTTCAAAATACTCGCGAATGTAAGTCTCTTTCTCCGCATCCGTGACGACATTGGACGGGTAGCCGGACGCTTGTTGTTTCAAACGCAAAAAACGTTTTTACGTATTCGGCGAACAACGTGTCTGACCGCTGTGGAAAATGCCAAACCTCGTCTATCTTGGCTACCACATAACCCTTCTCGATGGCTTTTAAAAGCTCGATACTGACCCAACACCCCGAGAGCGATCTTTCTTCGTTCGTGTGGGTACAGCTCGTGGTCTGGTTTTGGTCGTGAGCGCAGGTTCTACATAACGGAAACATGAGTTTTCCTTGGCATCTGTAAGGGAGAACCGGGTGCAGTAATTTGCGGGGTGGGTACACGGTCGCTTTGATAAGCCCGTAATAATTTTCAATCGGTTCAAAATCTGTGAAAATGATTTGGGGGTGTTCGATCGGGTAGCTTTTCCTCGCCTGACAATACGGGTACAGATACCTTTTTTTCTCATCACCGGTCACTTTGTGATATAGTTTATAGGCGTTCGTTCGCCCGCCGTAGAGGGCATGTCGTGGGTTCAGTCTCTCTGGGGCAGAATAATCAGCCATAAATTCTATCACAGAGGGATCGGTCTTTTTCATGCGGTTCCATTCGCATTCCCAAAGAACCTCGATTTGCAAACCGTACGCGTTCCGCAGAATTTCAACCTTATCGTCAAACTGGTTCCTGAGAACCCCGTAGGGTACTCCGGACAGGGGGTGCGTCTGATGGGGTGCAAAGCGACAGCAATGACCATGGAAGATGCACCCCGCGTATTCTAATCCTCACCTGACACCGTCCTGCTCGTAGTAGCCGTCTAAAAACTTACCGATCGATACTTCGCCGTGGTTTACGGCGTGGTGAACGTCCACGTTTCTAGTCTTTTTTACATACTCGAGCCATTCGATCGAACCGCTTGAGTAGGACTTATTTTGATGGACGTACGCTTTGTTATGCGTGAGGGCGAGCGTGTTTCTGGCGAGATAATGTGTTTTGAAGACCCCCATTGCGCAGCTGGCGATCATCGTGAACCCAAAAGGGTCAAGTTCGGTGCAGTGTACGAATGACTCTCTGTATTTCATGCACCCTTCACGTAATAAGACGACATCGTTAACGCCGTACGGGTACAGTTCTTTCTTGAAGTCAAAGAACTTACCCTCAACCGTGCGGTACCACGCATCAAACTTTTCTCGGCCTTTATCAGACATGTTATCGTAGTTGTAGAACTTTTTGTCGGGGTATGGTCCGAAATAGTTCTCATTTTCCACCCTGTTGAAAAGATGGGGAAAGTAGCCTTTTTCAGTCGTCGTTAAGTCTAACGCCGCAGGCATTTTGGCAAAAGCGAATGGGAAAAATGAGTAACTGTCGATATATCGCTGGGCAAACGTTTCATCGTACATAAACATTAATTTGCACCCTTGCATTATGACCTCAAGCTCGATCCCGGCTTTGCAAACATACTCCAGGATGAGAAAGGAGTCAAATCTGGAGGCGTAATGAGCTATGAAGCAGTAGTCTTTGTATCGGGGTTGTCTGAAGCGGTTGATTAGCTTAGCGATGCAGTTGGCACCATGAGCAGTAAATTTCTCCCCTTTGAATGTGATGGCGCAGACAAAATTAGCCACGTGCCGACCGTTTTCGTAACGCGTTTCAAAATCGTAGAAGATGTATTTCTCACAGGGTTCCTTAGGTGCTAGGGGTTGTATGAAGCATTGGTGATCCCCATCGTCCGTCAGACGCTCGCGACAATGCACGCATTTGTCCGGGGGGCACATGTGTTTGGTTTTCTTGGCGCCCGGTTTAACGTCGTAACGTCTGTTACATGGTTTGCAAAATGTTATAATATCACAGGCTGGGTATTCCTGACCGGGAGGCGAGTTTTTTTTATGCATTTCGTAGCAATAACTCGATTTACAGAAACGCAAACAATCCGGACAATGTATGGTTCTTACAGGGAGCGTGTAACAATCGGCGTCGAAACAGATGTTGCAGGCGTGCTTACATCGGTGGTTTCTGCGGTTGGTGAAAGATTTGTAGCAAAATGGACACACGTATGGCGAACCCATGAATGCTGTCAAATTCAGTATCATGTAGTAATGATCATTGTGGAGATACAGGAAAATCGTTTTTGGATGGGGTTCGTCAGAATTTTTGTACGTTTCTAAGACCATGGCGTTAGATCTGTGAAATACAACAATTTTAATGTCTAGCGCACGTTCAAAAGAGGCTATGTCGCCGAGACCGATTTTGTCTTGGATGGAGAAGCCAACGTTGTTTTGGATGATGGTAGCCAGTTTTTCTAACTCGTTCTCGGGTAATTGGGGTCTAAGAAAACGCACGAGACAGATGGAGAAGCACAAATTATTTGAAATATTTGTGGGGCAAAATAAACTCGTCTTTTTTCTTTTAATTACCTGATCGACGGCCAGGTCTGTGAGTTTACGACGCTGACCGCCGCCTCCTTGTCTGTTCATGGTTACTGAAGCATCAATTTCAACGGCCTCGTCGGATAGTAACCGATTGTTGCTCTGTAAAATTTTTCAATTTGATCGAAAAGCGAATCCACGTCGTAATTATTACCGTGAGTTAAAACTTCGCTGACTGGTGCTTGGAGACTGGAAGCCGTCAATGTAATATTGATTACGGGGGCATTGTGGTCGAATTCTCTAGCAAAGGAAACAATCCCACTGAGCATGCCATGTATGCAAGTGTGATAAGAGGCCAAATCTGTAGAGTTAATCTCTCTCAGATTCATAGTCCTTCTCAGCGTCACGCTATTGAAACGAGGTCGTGGTAAAACATGATATCTGTTTACGTCGCCACCCTCGCGAATCAATCTATCAATGGCCGTACGGCTTAATCGAGTCTGTGTAGTAGGGTCGACATTACCTGATGTCGATGGTTGTGAAGTATCATTACCGGGAGGGTGCTCTGGTGGTGGTTGGTTGTTTAAAACACAGCCGAATTGCACAACAGGATCGTTGTCTACGCTTAGCACATGATCGTCCAAATTCATATTTGGATTTACAGCTAATTCAAAAAGATCCAAATTAGTGGAGGATTGTGAAGATTCTAAATTAAACAAATACTCTTCTAAAGAATCCGGAAGCATACTTAGCATTTCAATCTCGTCCGGCGACAGTTCTGCGTCAAAGCTTTTAGCAGCGTCCATTTTAGATTTCAGACCAAAACATGAAATATAAAAAGCATACGTGAAATAGTACAAAATCAGAGTATATGTAAAAAGCATACATGAAATAGTACAAAATCAGAGTATATGTAAAAAGCAAAAAACATGAAATAGTACAAAATCAGAGTATATGTAAAAAGTATAAAAAAGCATACATGAAATAGTACAATATAAAATCAGAGTGTATAAAAATCGTTACATGATTTAATGGAACACATCTATTTTACTCATCTGACTGTTCGACGAGAATGAGAAGAAGATGATGGATCAAAAGTACCAGTTCACGATGGTATTCGGTGAACATGCCTTCGTTTCTATTGATACGTCGAAATATTTCATCGGCCAGATTTTGAATAAATCGATCTTGCGCATCCACTCTGCTATGTACCTCCAGCTGAGAGCTGCGAAGATCACCGCTCAATGCGGCTAATCTACTACGTGTTTCGATCTGTGCGTCGCGAACCTGAACGTGCAGTGTCTCTAAACGGTTTTGTGTTTCGCTGTGTGCACGAACCTCCCCGTGCAGTGTCTCTAAATGGTTTTGTGTTTCGCTGTGTGCATCGCGAAACTGTTGTCTCAATGATTCTATTGAATCAATAAGCGCATACATCAGAGGAGTAGCACCGTCATCATTAACTGTCTGAGACCCTGCTGCTGGTGCTACTTCTTCATCCTCAATGACCGATACCTCGTCGTCGCACTCACTCGCCCAAGAACCACACTCCCATGTTTCCAGTTGATCGCTATCCCAAGCCGTCACATCATCATGCTTTCCGGCTGAGCCTGTTGTGTAGAAAATAACAAAAAATCTTAATGGTCTGGTTCAATTTGGATTTTTAAACTTACGATAATGTAGTTAGTCTTACCGTAAAACACAGTCGTGTCAGGACTGGGCTGCTGACTGCTTGCCCCACTGGTAGATGGATCGGGTGACTGGTTGACAGGCGGGGTACCAGGGGAAATGGCAGGCGGGGTGGCAGGTGGAGTGTTAGGTAGAATAGCCGGAGGGGTGGCAGGAGGTGTGACTGGAGGGCTGATAGGACTGGGGGGTGGGACGGTAGGTGGAGTACCGGGTGAGCTGGAACCAACGGTCTTTCTGACCTTTCTCATAGGTTCACCACTTGGTCCAGCACTCTCACCGTCATCTTCATCTTGCGTAAGATCTACCACGGCTGATACTGCAAATTAAAAATTTAGTTAAAATAATTTAAATAAAAATAAGTTCATTTAATTTATAAAACAATATTAAAAATAAGTTCTCACATGCATCATTAATGGATTGGAAAGCAACCAATTCAATATTCGGATATTCGTGCCTGGGAAAATATAAAACCTGTTTATGCATGAAAGACAATTTGGTGAGTAGACATGTGCCGGTATTCGGTAATGCGATAAATCGCGGTAATGAATATGCACGATATTGTTATCGCGGGCACTTCAAAATACCGTGAAAAATAATAGATCCGAAATTAGATTTTTATTATAGCTTATTTTCCATCAGCCGCTTAAACAAACACTGCGTATATGCTGCGCGAAACACGTGCGCACTCTGATGTAAACAATCGCCATGTGTATAAGCATGCGGCCGGTGCGCACTTCTAGTCTAATGTAAACAGTCCTCACATAGAGAAGCAGCATGGTGGAAGGAGGAACGCCGCCGCCTACAGTCTATGGCCGCCGCCGATCTATTCGGATCCATCCCGCTTCTAAAAGCAGAGCTGCCAACTCGACGCATTCAGCGCGAGACTCTTCACACGCGACACATCAGTTTTCTCACGCAGAGAAAAATCGCGGAGCAAAGAGGACACGAAGACCGTCAAACAAGACAGAGCAGGTTACTTTTGATATGAAACAGGAGAACAATTGTGTCACAGAACGTTACATTTAAACCATTTAATGACCAGCAGCATGTTAGATGACTAAAACAAATAGATAAAGAGGAGTATTTTGCTGAATATGTGCACTGCACTTTTTTACATATTTATTATATTTTTACTTGTCTTTTGGCCTACATAATTGTTATTATAATGAAAACCACATTATATTTGATTTAATTAGTTATTTGTAACCTTTAATAATACCAGCTGATAGGGCTCTATATGGTTTCATAGCATTATGTGAGATATTTTTTTTCATGAGAAAAAAATACCATGTGGGCTATCTACTGTAGCCTTCCTAATATTTATCCAAAATTAGTCAATACTGAATCAAGATTGAAATCAAATCCCAAGTATTGAATTGAAATCGTTAAATTTGTGTTAAGCAATACAAACAGTAGCCTACCAGTCATTGTACCATGTAATCATTGTAACATGTTGTCACTAAACTTAATAAAATTCAGTTTAGTTACCAAATGTTTTGACAATCACAATTACACCTTGTGATGCAAGTTTTATTTTATTTTTTAATTAATTAATTAAAAGCAATTAATCGCAGCATGAAAATGTGATACCGGCACATGCCTATTGGTGAGTTGATTTTATAAACATCAACCGTGAATAACAAAACACATACATATATACACATATACACACACACACACACACACACACACACACACACACACAGCATGTAATGTAACCTGGATCTCCACCCTTCAGCCTTGAGAGGGCGACTGGCGCTTGAATCTAAAATGCTTGTTCTTTTAGCAAAATTTAATGACACACCCACAGACACACACACACACACACACACACACACACACACAGACACACACACACACAGCATGGCCTTAAAAATAAAAAATAAAAATAATAATTTTAATAAATAAAACTAACTTAGTTAAACAGATTATCAATCCTAAAATAAATCAAAACAGCATGTCATAGCAATAACAACCACAAGATGGCACTATTTCAAAAACAGCATGGCATAGCAATAACAACCATAAGATGGCACTATTTCAAAAACAGCATGTCATAGCAATAACAACCACAAGATGGCACTATTTCAAAAACAGCATGTCATAGCAATAACAACCACAAGATGGCACTATTTCAAAAACAGCATGTCATAGCAATTAAAAACCACGCGATGGAGCTATTTCACAAAACAGCTTGTCATATCAATAACAACCACAAGATGCCACTATTTACAAAACAGCTTATCATATCAATAACAACCACAAGATGCCACTATTTTACAAAACAGCTTGTCATATCAATAACAACCACACAATGACACTATTTCGCAAAAACGGGCCTCATACCAGTTACAACCACAAGATGGCACTATTTTACCAAAACCAGGATGTAGTTCTTACCTCCCCGGCGCTAGGGGGAGCTATGTGACGTCGGTTTAAACATCAACAACAACAAACATGGCGAATGGACCGCCTTCACCATTGTACAGTGTTAAAACAGACTTTTATGTTTTTAAACATCGCGTAAACAAATCGACCTAGCTTCAGAAACCATGTAGATGGCCGAAAAATAATAACACGTAGAACTCATAGAACATAAACCCCAGTTAGCAGGGAGATGATGCCACGAAGTCTAATAGGATGCAGAAATTAGATCAGATGGCTAGAACATTGTGACAAATAAGTGCTCTTTTAAATAAACAATGTTGCAGGGGGTAAAAAATAAACCATGATTAAAACACTAATGTAACAACAGGATGGCAGCGTCTTTTCAAAATAATAGCCGAGGGAATCCACGTGTTTTCATAATAAAAGTCATGGGTAATGCGATGTGGAAACGCACAAAATTATAATTGTGTTTTTTCTGAAACATGGACCAAAACTAGATGACGATCAGATTTATGTGCCTAGAGTCTAATAACCGAGAAATTATGATATGATAACCCATCAGCCGTCACCCGGACGTCTTTTTGACTAAACAGTTTTTTCAGAGCAGATTAATATCATAACAACTATGAAAATAATATAACTATAAAGATTTTAACAGATGACCCCTGCAATAGCAGACAACGGATAAAAACCAGCAGACCGTAGTTAAAACAGTAATAGCAGCCAACAGATAAAAATAACAGTTACAAACAGCAATAGCAGACAGCAGATAAACACAGCAGATAAAAATAACAGACAAAGCAGTTAAAAACAGCAGAAAGCAGATAAAAATACAATAGTTAACCCCCTGAGGTCGGCTGTATCGCCGGCGATACCAGCTCGCTTTTTTTTTTATCCGTGTAAAAGAAACTCATAAATACTCTGTTGACTTTGATTTTCCATAGGAGTTTCATACATCAATCGATTCTGTTAAATGTGTATACTCACATTAAAAACAAAGTGTTGTGCTTTTTGCCAAATAAAGAAAAATAAACACGAAGCGAGTTCTGCCTTCTCTCTGCCAGTGAAGTCCATTCTGAAACGCGTACGAAAATGAACAATAACTCAGCGAATACTCAGTCAAACAGGCATACAGACACACAGGCATGTAGCTTGAATTCTCTTCTTTTAAATGAAGTAATTTATATAAAAAACAAATATTCTCATCTTGTGAAATCTGTATTAAAAGAGAGCGATTCCAGTCGAGCTCATCTCAGCTCATTACGTTTTAATCGGCCCCGCCCACGGAGAGTGCGCTATTCAAACGCAAATGACTGAGACGATCCCATACAAACTGTGAACGCCCACATATCAGCTCGAGAAAACACATCAAGTTTATTCAGATCAGTGTACTTGTCTACACTGTCTCGCAGCGCTGTGAGGAATAATAATAATGGAAAACGTACCTCAGAAGTGCTGGTATTTCGAGGAGCAACGGATGGAATACTGTAGTACTTTTTTTTTTCATTCTCAAGTAAATCGCGTTTCTGTGTGAATGAATGAACGGCAGAGATGCGCTGTTTACCACAACTCGCAAAAAGACAGTTTAAATTTGAATTGCGTTTCTGTGTGTGAATGAATGATCTGCTTTTAGCAAACTATTTTGCTATACTGAGTAAAAATCGACTGAAATATGTTGAAATAAAATGTATTTGTATAAGCAACGTATTAAACTGCAAATTAACATTTATATTCCTTATAATAAAAACGAAAGACCTATGTTACAGACAAATGAAAGACAACATTTTGTTGATTAGTTTTGGATAGATTACACATTTTACTGTAAAATATCTGCCACCTCAAATAAGCTTTTGTTTGCCAATGTTTGCTAATATGTTAAATATAGTATGTTTTGTCAATGTAGGCTATATTCGAAGTAATGAATCCTTAACTTTGAAATATGTATGATAAAATGTAAAGGCTACTTTAGTTTTTACAAAGAAAGATTACACTTCAATTGTTGTTGTAATTGTAACCTTTTTAATAAAAAATATATATTTACAAGGTAGATGTAAACAAATTTTAAAAGGTAAATATAAGCCTTTTCTTTAAATAATTTTTATTGTGTTTTATTATTGACAAATTTGGGGAGAGGATACATATTCCAAAACTGAAAATACAGTATGAGAATTATCTGCACAATTACTAGACATGTTTTCCTTGGATATTATACAATTTGCAAGCAAAATTTGTGAAAAAATTAATTAAAATAAAGAAATTGACATGCTTCCAACTGTGAACCAATTTGGTAGAATATATATTATATATATATATATATATATATATATATATATATTAGGGGTGGGAATCAATAAAAAAAAAAAAACTAATTAATTGCACAATTTCTGTCATTAATTGCGTTTCCCCCAAGCTTGTAATCATCAATATTTAAAGGAATAGTTCACTTTAAAATGAAAATTCTGTCATCATATACTCACCCTCATGTTGTTTCAAACCTGTATGAATTTCTTTCTTCTGCTGAACAGAAAGGAATATAGAAGAATGTCAGTAACCAGACAGTGTCTGGTACCATTGACTTCCATAGTATATATTTTTCCTAAAGACAATGGGACCCAGAAACTGTCTGGTTACTGACATTCTTCTAAATATCTTCCTTTGTGTTCAGTAGAAGAAAGAAATTCATACAGGTTTGAAAACAACATGAGGGTGAGTATGATGACAGAATTTTCATTTTAAAGTGAACTATTCCTTTTAACTTAGAATCACCTAATTAAACAACACAGGGGGGAAAAGGAACAGAAAATAGCCCTATATTAAAATATAATCAATTTAACAGATTATTATTATTATTTATTTTTTTAACTAATTATCAAAATAAAATATAGTCCTACTATTATTAGCAGAGCATGTGATCAAAGCAGGTCATAATTTTACCATTGTAGCCCAGCATGGCTATACCAGCTCAGCAAACAGAAGTCTACTGAGAAATTTCACGTTATTTGAGCGGACTTTACTTTTCCAGTGCTCGGTACATGATTGAAGCGTTTGGGCCGTTAACGACAGAGCCGCCGACACACACACACACACACACACACACATACACGGAACTGAGAGCGCGCCGCTGGGCCGTTAACGACAGAGCGCGCTGACACACACACACACACACGCGGAGCGGAAAAGACCCGCTCATGAAAGCTGCGCGAGAATGAAACCTGATCGCCGAACACGGAGAGGCGGGACGGCATATTTCAGTCTTTTCAATAGCAGCCGCAACAGGAAATCATTAAAAAAAAAAAAAAAATAAAAAAAAGTGCTGCGTTAATTGCGTTATTTTTTTTTAACGCGTTAAACATTTCAAATTAATCGCAAAGATTAACGCGTTAATTCCCCCAGCCCTAATATATATATATATATATATTGCTCTTGCATTCTTTCTTGTGGCTGTAGGTGACACACCTGAATGAAATGGCTCATTAAGTATGCGGGCCCCATTGTCTCCTCAGGTGTGAACCACTACATATGCATGATGCTGTTGAATGGTTGACGCCCCTTGCGCATATTGCCTTTACAAACAAAAAGTGTTTTACAAGATTTAAATCAATGTATTGTGTTATGTGAATGATAAGGGCAGGATGATTTTCACATCATTTTGAAGAAAAAACTCTAGGCAATGACATCCATTAGTCAAAAGTCTTATTGTCACATATTTAGTATGTGTTTTGTGGCCTTATTTCAGAAACTTTAGTTTTTTGTTTTTTCAATAACCATGCATAAACATTATTCTCTCAAAAATACAAACATGTACATGCATGTTGCTCACATATTATGGTAGCCCTGTTTGTGCTAAATAGAGTGTAATTATACCTTTGCCATTAATATGTTTATAAGCAACTGAAAAAAGCACAAATGTCAGGGCATGTCAGAACATCTCAAGGACCCCAAAAACCCCTCAGACCCCAGAGGGTTAAAACAATCTTTTTAAATAAAACACCGTAGCAATAGCAGGCCAGCAACTATTCAATCAATGCTTAAAAAGTAATGAATTATTCCTAATGTATAAAAACAGCGGAATAATATAACATAAAACACTTACTTTTTTGCATCTTGAAAAGGTGGGCAGAGATGGTCAGGGTAGAGAGTTGGCAAAACTGATGGTTTGGCTGGAATCCAGACGTTTTATTTATAGGCCTGTTGGCTGTAGTGAAACTGTAGTGAAAAACGATACTTTCGCCACGAGATGGAGCTATTGTATAAGGAATAAATTCGTGTCCCAGGAAATGCCTTATCACGAGGCAGAATCCCCACATCCTAGTGAAGAGGTAATAATTTATTTCAAACTGCCAAACGACCGGAAAAAATGATCAGCATCTGTGTTTTTAAACAAACGCCAGTCAATACGAGAGAAAATATGACCGCTGTGTATCAGTGTTATAGTCGATTCAGCGAATACAGACCTCAAAGTCAGCATACATACATAGTGAAAGGCAGGATATAGACTAACTAACTAACTAGCTATAATTTATTTCAACCTGTCGAACCATCCGCAAAAATGTCCATCATCTGTGTTTTTTTTTTTGATGACTACCATATTCAACCCAGTGCACCAGAGATAATGATTGTTTTACAAAGTTTTTGTTTACATCAGCGTTAAGTCACGAAATAGTTGTCTTAATATCCTATTTTATATTGAGTATGTTTTTCAACTTTAGTTAGCGCGATATTTAGGAGAACCTTTTCTCACTATCACTGCTCTGGAATGCGAGGTGGGGGTCAGAACTCAGCCAGAGAGAACACGCGCATAGACGCATGCACGCGCGCCACTCTGAGTGCTCTGGTGAGCTAGTACAGGAAAAACAGTGTTTTTGTTTTACCAGTTTTAATAATGTATTGAATTTAAAAACATTATTATGACTTTTAATAATATATTACATTTAATAAAAAAACATTTTATAAAGATATCATTTAAACTTTGAAATAAATGTACCCCTAACACATTGTCTCATTCTGATCGCTGATTCAGAGAGAGTCCAACAGATGGAGCTGTGACCCCGTTTCATACATTGCATTTTTGTGCACATCCATGGTATGGATGGCTTCTTCAACTCTCTAAATAATGTAAGATGAATTTTTATTCTTTTATTCATCTAAAACTGAATGAATTGGTTTTAGTAAGCTTTTTTTATTTTTATACACTTTTAAAGAACAGAATGTTTTTCAACCTTAGTTAAATTATTTTGTAACCATTTCATTTATACTTTTAAAGAACAGTATGTTTTCAACTTTTTTGTGGTAGGTTTTAGTATGATATTATATATTGTGTGTTGTATTCTTTAATCCTTATTCATTTATTCTTTTGTGTGATAGACACCACACTGATTTCCATAACCTGTATGTTGTTTTTCTTCAGCACTCTATAAACATTTAACTGTTTGTATAATTGTTTTTCAATGGTCGTGTGACACACTTACACAGTCTTTTTTTCTTCTCTCATTCCAAAGGGGCACACAATGTGCTCTGGAATGCGGAGGAGATGCTGACACATATCCTAACAGCGCCTTCAAACTTTCTGTCAAACCCACATGATCTAGGGTTAAAAAGGTTAAATGGCAAAAGCTTCTGTCAAACCCACATGATCTAGGACTAAAAAGGTTCAAATAGGGCAAAACTTTCTGTCAGAACCACATGATCAAAGAATTGCTAGGTCAATAGGGCAAACCATAACAACATATGCCGGATAGACACCGGAAGGTCAACCTGTCAAAACACATGATCGAAGGGATAGGAAGGGGCAATAGGTCAAAACTAACTGTCAAAACCACATGATCGACGGATAGGAAGGGTCAATAGGTCAATCCATAACAATAGTGACCGGAAGGGCAACCGGAAAGGTCAATGACAACCGGAAGCCATCAATCAAATTTTGACACTTGCCATAGCATATATACTACTCACGCACCCTATCTCCAACACCACGTCAAGCTTCTTCTCTCTTCTTAGAAAACACTCTTCAGAGACATACACAAGCTCGGCTCCGAAGCGAAAAGCTGAAGTGCAATTGCACCCTCTGCTCATTATATACCCGCGCTGCGAGGCAGAGCAGCTGTTGCAAATGACTGCACGCCAATGTGCATTGGTTATTTAGTTAATTTATTAATACAGCCAGTCTGGTAAAAACAGATGTCATCATCCAGCTCAGTTCAGTTCTTATATAATGGTGCCAATGCAGGCAGATCAGTAATATTGTTGTTGAATATTAAGTGTCCCATACTAAGTAAGCCAAAAGCCAAAGGTGACAGTGGCAAGGAACCAAAACTCCATCAGGTGACAGAATGGAGACAAAAACCTTGGGAGAAACCAGGCTCAGTCGGGGGGGGGGGGGGGGGGGGGGGCAGTTCTCAAGGAAAG
Organism: Leuciscus leuciscus; assembly: GCF_965113295.1. NCBI lineage: Eukaryota > Metazoa > Chordata > Actinopteri > Cypriniformes > Leuciscidae > Leuciscus > Leuciscus leuciscus. The sequence continues at coordinate 12,637,862 of NC_138740.1, forward strand.
TAGATTGGCTCTCTAACGAGATTCCCACAGTCGCTCATCGACGAACGTCGAGAGTGAACGAACTGTAAGGAAACTTAATTAAGTTGGACTATGACACTATTTTCTTATAGATCTACTGTACAGCCGAAACAAATTTTGTTGCATTATTTTACTGTTATCACTGTAAAGCTGCTTCAAAACTATCAGTATTGTAAAAAGCGCCAGGGCTCGAGACTAACGGCGTCCTATCGTCCTGGGGACGATAGAAAATGTGTTTAGGACGAACAGAAATATTCTCCAGGACGCCTACAGGACGAAAGACATTTTGTGTGTTCATTTATTACTGGCCTATTAGGGTCACAACTTAGAAAATGCCAAAATTAACCGACCAAGCGCTGACTACAACGGAGCGCGTCTTCTAATGCTGTTACTATAGTTACTATCACTGGCCGGCTACTCACCCGGAGACTTGTTTCGCGGTACATCTATCACATGGCTTATTTTCACAGACGAAAACGAGACGATAACTAAATAAAAACTAGTTTTGAATGACAAAAACAATGACGAAAATCTATTGACATTTTCGTCAACGAATAAAAACTAGACAAAAATGTTAGATAGTGAATATTTGGGAAGCGATCCAGTCAGAACTGATGTCCTGCGTTTGTGGTAGATGCGCACATTTGTACTGTGACGTGCTGATCTACCCGGCGGCACACGGGTTGACATGCGCTGAATGTCTCATAAAACGTTAAAAAAGTAAACGTCTGGGAGAATGAGTAGAGCAGACATATAGATCTGAATTAGAGTGACGACGCAAAAAAAGAGCTCTATTCGGTACTGTTTTCTGTGCGCACACACCCGACCCGCCATGCACAGATACCTATACAGCGCGCGAGTACGGAATTGAGCTCTCTTTCGTGTCTGGACAAATACACACAACATTATGTCTAAATGTTCGTTTTGGAGAGTTCACTATAACTATGTTGGTTATGTCTTAAACAGTTTTGAGTGTATCGGATGTGCATCAGCGCACGTCATTGGACATGATCCGATGTCTTAAAGTGAATGCGGTTTGTGTCCTTAATATTGATCAAGCAACAAAAGAAAAAGAGAAAAGCATTCACTGTTCGTTAATAGCTTTAATAAGGATTCATTATATTTAATTCATACAAATAAATATGTCTGCTGCTTGAAAGAATAAAGAATGATGATATTTTTAAGATGTAGTCACCAGTATTTATTTGTTATTTTTTAATCCAACCAACTCAAAAACGTTTTGAGCTGTATGTATTTTTATCTTATTTTTCGTATATGTAAAAAAAAAGAAAAAAAAAGATTTGTTCTGCATGAATACAAAAAAAGCATTTAACTCATGTTATTTTTTATTAAATCTGTTTTTTACCTGTTTACAGATAACTACTTTGAATGGAGCTAAATAAATATAATAATATATCGTAAAATTTTAATGGTGTTTTTATTATGTGACTAACAACAACTTACAACTATAGATGATAATAACAAAGTACAAAAATAACATGTTTATTTTGGGACGGTTGACATTCACTTTAGGACGGTTCAAATAGTTTTTCAGGACGGTTCCAGGACGGAGGTGAAAAAAGTTAGTCTGGAGCCCTGAAAAGCGCAATAGGTGACTTGACTTGACTTATTTTGAATTTAAGTTGAAAGAATGTGAAGAATGTGCTTAAATTATATTATTTATTGATAAAATCTAGCAATTTAAAGAACCTCCAAAACAAACTGCATTACAATATATAAAAAATATTATAAAAATGAAATGATATAAGCTTTCTGAAAAAAAGGAGTGCGAGGGAAGGAGTTTTGCGATTAATTAATCGTCACATCACGTAAGTAATTAGATTAAAAATTGTAATCGCTTGACAGCCCTAATATATATATATATATATATATATATATATTAGAGGTGGGCATAGATAATTTTTTTTAATCTAGATTAATCTAGATTAATTTTGAAATTAATCTAGATTAATCTAGATTAAAATGGCTCATTTGAATTCTGCCGAAGGCATTCAGAATATGTGTGCTACCCAAATAATGACTATAAAAGTAAGTCTTTGAGAACGGGTTTCTCAAGCCAGGTGGCGCATTAGACCAGGGGCTCATCTCCTGTTTCCAAAATGCATCACAAACTGCTTGAGAAAGCTGTTCTACTCACTGTAAAAGGTTACTACTGTACTGTTACCGTCCGTAGGCAACATTAGGTAGGCCTATGTTATTATCAACTACTATAGGCTATCAATTAGGGATGGGCGATATGGCCTAAAATCTATATTGTGATATACATTGCAGCCTCTTGCGATAACGATATACAGTATATTATAATAAACCATTTCAGAACAGATTACACAGACCCTGCTAAACAACTGCTAAATGTATTTTTTTTTTTTAAAGGGTGTATGTAGTTTTGAGAACATATATTGTGCAAAACTGTAAGTATACAACATAATTTTGCAGATAAATAAAATTTAAGTACACTAGCTGCAGAGACTTAAGTAGGTCTAATGTTTATTATGGCTTGGAGCTTATGAAACCCCAAATTTAAAATGAGAATATTGTCTAACTGATGTCTTTTCAGTTAAAAAGAAACACAACAACGATTCTTAAAATCGGGCGCAGACAGAGATTATGTGCTAGCCTACACCACTATTGGAATGGGAATAATACGCGCGCGCTGGTATTCAGTGATATCATGTTTCGTTTTGAATTTGAGGTGGTAGAACGGATTAGTCGTGTGTTAACTTACCGAACTGTCACTCCACACACTCTGTCTATAGTTTGCTGCTGTTTGTCGGACGGCTTAAATCCGAACCAAGTCCAAATAATGGATGTTGCACAACTTGCACCGATCTTTTTCAGCAGCTTTCACTTTCAGCCGTGTTTACTTAAGATGACGACGAATATGCGTTGCAGCCGGGTTTACCTCACGACCGCGGGTAGATTGCGTCATCATAGCCATCTCCCAACCCAATTTGCAGAATAGATTAACGGCGATATTTTTTTTTATCGCGCGATAAGAGCACGTTAACGCCGATAACGGCCCACCACTAATATATATATATATGTGTGTGTGTGTGTGTGTGTGTGTGTGTGTGTGTGTGTGTGTATAGTATGTTAGTCTTGCGAGTAAACTAAAAAATGTACTAGCCAATGGCGATTTTATTGCCAAGGTGTGTGTAGTAGAGGGTTGGTAGGGATCTACAAATACACAGGAAACGATTCATAAATGAATGTCATGCAGAGATGTGTTTGTGACATTTGTACACATTTGTAAATATTTTGTATTAATTAATTTTAGTTAGACTCTATACATTTGTGGATCTTTATTTATTTGTGAATTTGATAAATTTTAGTGAATCTCTTTACATTTATTTGTGAATCTCAATCTATTTATTTGGTATAATGAAACAATTCTTTCTCCATTAACAATCACTCTCAATTATCCAGCTTTAAGTGTTTTGCTCAAACAACTGTTTAGAAACATTTCAACTCCTCTAGCTGATTTTTATGTTTCTCATTGATTTACATGCATTTAAACTCTGTTTAACAGGTTTCATTTGTTCATTACATAAAAAAATAAAAAATAAAATAAACCTCATCATCTTCACAAATTGTAATCTGAAAAACCATTAACCAGAGCGTAATGTACAACATCAGTTGGTTCACTAAATGAACTGACTCTTTAGGGTTTAGATTTTTCCTATTAAATGATTAAATGAATGTACTCACAGTCTGAAGAACAGCAGATCAGTCTCAGCTGCTTCTTCTTCTAAGGATTTATTGGCGGGTCGCATACCAGCTTTTTGGTAACACCGCCACCTCCTGTGCTGGAGTGTGAAGTGATTTCAGTCATGATGAGATCTAGATTCTATTCTTAGGTCCACTATTCTTAATACATTTTAAAACTGTCTTTATAATTTTTACCAGATCCTGGTTTTGTGTTTAATATGTTGCTGATTGTAAATTATTTGCATCCTATGTTCTGTAGTTCTCTTTGTAGTTAATTCCTTTCCTGTTCACAACACATGTCCAACTGTTTCCTTTACTTGGCATAGGTCACATAATCCAGTACGCATGCTTTCCAATTATGTGAAGTGTAGAATTCTTAGCCTTGTTAAAATGTTCCAATCTTCTATTTAAGTTTTGTATCATTTAACTTTTTCTTACGCTTTTTTGTATTTTATAAAAATGTCTTCCTGTTTTACAGTCATTCCAATTTCCTTACCATTTCCAATTGCAAGCTTCTTTAATTATACTTTTTCCTTCCATCCTACTTAATGAAACTGTAATAGTAGGAGTGTTCAGTTTAAGTGACTCTTTAGCCATTTTATCATATTTTTCATTTCCTGGTATATCGGGAATTAAGGCAGTTGTCCTTCCACACATATTTTATTAAAAAGATCCATATTGCTTGAAGTATTATATCATTCATATGTTTAACCATAGTAAAGCAAACTCTATCTTTTCCTGGGGCAGTAGCCTACTTCTAACCCTCATCAATACTCGTTTTAATTCCCACATTTTAAAGGTGGCATCTAAATCTATTTGATTATTTGTTTTTGTTTTTTATATAAATATCTTGCTGTTGCTTTAAAATTTCTTCTCTCCTTCTCTTATAATTTTCTTCTAGATTATCTGTGCTGTGTGCTTTGTGAAATATGTAGGCTTACAGTTCAGCTTTTTCTTCTCCAGTCACTGCTGTTTTCCCTTCATCTATATTGAATATTCTGAGTTCTATAAACTCCAACCATCATTGTTTTAGGATACTCCATACTTCTCCCAATTGAGTTTCCTTTCCTATTGTGGAGCAAAATGATTGCCAGTATTTTCTTTTAGCTTGCTTAATCATTGTCCTTGCCTGTGAACCGTTTTCTCTGATATTGCAGCAATTAATGTATTCCTTAGCTCCCTAAATGACTTCTATCTTTAACTGCTTTAGTACATTCTTAATTCCACCAAGGAACAATTTTCTTCCTACCTTTACCCTCCGATTTAGGAATGGATTCTTCAGCTGCATTTCTAATAATTAAATTTAATCTGTCAGAACATAAGTCTATTTCAACTTCAGTACTATAATTCACCATTCCATCAATGCATAACTTGTTAAATCGATCCCAGTCAGCTTTATCAAACCTCCACTTCATTTGCTTTATTTTATTTTGTTGATAAATTCACCTTTATTCCCCTCCATGTGTCCATATACCTCTACAACGACATATTCACTATGATTATCTAAAATTATTTCTCTAAAAGCTACCTTTAACAATCTTTAACAAAGATTCCACATCCCCCACCATTTGATCCAATTCTATCCTTTCTAAACAACTTGTACCCAGGAATGATCAAATGTAATTGCGGATGAGGCCAAGTCTCCTGAATACATATAATGTCTGGTAACACTGTTAACTGATGTACACATCTTTTAAATTCTTGGCCATTCGCAATTAAACTTCAGGCATTCCATTGTAGTATTTTCATTTCATAGTTTTACTTCTTTGACTTCCCAAAGGATCACATATCACTGCAGTTCTACCAGAAAGACTCAGAAGGCAGGTGAATGTTTGCATGGATTTTATTCCATAAAGTATTAACAGATAGTAGTGCGCTACAATGATTCATGTTTAGTTGTATAGAAAAGTTATTTTGCGTAAGTCCCGTTCTTAGTTCAAATCCTGGGGATGCAGATTTGGCTGATCCTGCCTGAAGATGAAGGTAGGGGTGGAGTCTACCCCCAATGGATGGACAGGGCCAACCTGATGGTGGTGGGGAGGATGGAGGGGAACGTCAGTGTCATCAACTGCGAACCTGAAACAAAGAATTCAGTTCTATAGGACGGACAACAACGTTTGAAATGGGGGATATGTAGAGACTGAGACAGATCAGACACATGGGGTTTGGCATATGTATTAATTCTCTCTTTTGAACTCTATTGTATTATTGTTTCAGAGTTGCATACTATGGTTAACTAAAACACGTGTAGCATGTTTGTTATCTATGAAATCCAATCTTAGTTCCCCATTTGTTAATTTACATCACATTTTGCCAACTATGTGACGCATTCATATTTTAAGAATCTTGAAGGTTCTTCTCTTAAACACCCAATCAACTTACATATTCAAATGCCCTGCTAGAACACAAAGGATTGTAAAATTTCCCTCCAAAGGGAAAACTTCTTACTGGCTCACTCAAATTCTGAGGGTGTGACATCTTCACACTTTAATCCTCTGAGGTCGAGAAACGCGCCCCCGCGTTTTGCTGGATTTTTTTCACATAGCAGCAACATAAACTTAAATTACTCCGTCATTTATGGTTATACAGAAAAAAGAAATATAAAAAAATAATCTGTGATATTTCTACTTTTGTATGTGTCCACTTACAATCAAATCAAAACATTGTGCTTTTGTAAAATAAAGAAAATAAACAGGGTGTGCGTTCTGCCTCTCCATCGCGGTGAACTTTTTTTTCTTGAGCACGTCTATAAACTGAAACAAAACTCGATGAATACTTCTCACACATTTATGATCCATTTACCTTTATAAACATTTAAGTGTGTACTTTTAAATGATCGGATTCAAACTGAAAACAAATATTCTCTGTTTAAGTAATTTGTATAAAACCAACAGGATGTTCAGTATCTCAAACGCTTGCTAATTACTTTTTAATTCGACACGCCCACTCGCGCAAAAGAGATTCACATGCAAATCTCCACATGGGACGCGAACGCCCTCGTTACCTCAAACACAAAACACCAAAACACTTCACAAGTCTCTGCTTTTCGTCAAGTTTGGAAGACACGCTGTGAGCTTACATGGATTTACCTCAGAAGAAGAAGAACGCGATTTGAAGACAAGAAATATGTAAGGTAAGAAATTCTTACTTATTAGTTTATGGTATTGTTGCATAAACTTCACATTGCAGTTGAACTGTTGCTAGATACTGTATATGGTGAATATTATACTATTTAGCCCCGTGTTTCCTGATAAATACTGTTTGTGGATATCTGCTCAAACATAGATATGTATAACCATAATGTTTAATATTTTGGAGCGCGCTGGCGTTTGAATGTATCATATTTTGGAGCGCGCTGTGGGTTTGAGTATCATATTTTGGAGCGCGCTGTGGGTTTTAATGTATCATATTTTGGAGCGCGATTGCGTTTGAAAGGAAAAATGCACCAAACATTAGGCTTTATGTTTTTACTATTATCTCATTTCATATCATCATAACGAATGGAAACATTTGAAGTAACATATGATAATCAATATATTTTTCTCTAGCGTAGTTGTTCTTGAAATCTTTTGGAAGATTTAATTTATTGTTATTATTATTTTATGCAGCACTGCGTAGCCTATGCCTACAAGGCACAACAAACCTGGTGTTCATTATATATTGTTGGAAACGTGTGTGTGTGTGTGTGTGTATTCTGTGAATTTTAAAAAGAATTTTAACCAGAAAAATCTAAAATCTATTCCCAAAATCGTGCAGCCCTATAGTTTCTCTTGATATCATTATGTTCACAGTTTTTTCTTTTTTTCTTTTCTTTCAGGGACCAGATGCAACTAAGTCCTGCTGACTTCAACATTCACATGAGTCTCTGCACATGAACATGGTAAAGTGAAAATCAAACACCTTGGAAATTAAAGGTATGTACAGATGGTGGACAACCAGAATGAGACTTTTACCGCCGCCGTTCCCGCGGCGGCAAAATTGGGATGTGTATTTGCTGCCTTTTACCGCTGAGTGGCGCTGTAATCACAGACTTTGAAAAGTGTCAGTTTATTCTCTTTATGACGTAATCTGCCGCGGCAGTAATCTGAGCTGAGGTCACAGATAAATTCAAGATAAATATTGTGGTTAAACGAATTCAAATTCATTACATTTAAACAAAGTAGACACACGTTAACATTGTGTGCCCAGTTTTTCTATCATTTAGAAAGGCTATGTCAATAGGTTACTTGTCATTTACTTCATGTTATTTTAATGTGTTTGTAGATTTATTAACTGAAACATAACAGTGAAATAAATTAAAATAACTTACCGTAAAATTAAAACATTTTCAGGACTCGCAGTTACTAACCGATGTGAGTCGGTTTAAGCATTCTTTGTTATATTCAGAATTAAATAGGCTTACATGTTGTTATGATTATCAATTGAATTCTTTAATAAATAATCAACCACAATGCCTATTAGCCTACTGCCGCAGCAAAAATAAACCAGTCGAATTTCAAAGTCATTCGCGAAATGACTAGGCTATACCGGGTGGCGCAAGTGACAGGGCAAAACAGCAGCAACTGCGGCATTTTAAAAGGTAAGTTTCCTATCTGTTTATTTAAAAAAAAAAAAAAAAAAAAAAAAAAAAAATGGCGCTAGATCTTGTAAAAAAAACAAAACTTTTTTCATTATTTGAACAAAAATGAGACTGATTGAATATGTAAAAATATAAACAAACAAAGCAGAGAATAAAACAACTTTTAGGGAAAAAATATAGGCCTATTATGCTACAACAGAATTGGTTAACATTAACGAAAGCAAAATATGTAAACATACATTTCAAACAAAATAAAACAAAACAAATTTGTGGCCGAGTTGTAGTGTTACCTTTACAGCTTCCACGCTCCGAACCGTGGTTGGGAGCGAGCTGGTCTCAACATAATAACTTGGCTCGTGGCAGGTAACTTGCCAATAGTGGTCCGGGCTAACAGAGCCGAAGCACAAAACAGTCAAGTGTCGGATGGTTGCAGCAATGAACTCGGGCTTTATTACTCACAGTGCAGTGGTACACATAGACGGGCATAAAAGGCACTTTTATGCTAGCATTCAACTGGAAATTATCGACTGCGTCACTACTACATTCGCACCGTAAACCTTTTTTTTTTCTATGCTTTTTGTTTTCACTACGGAAACCCAAAAAGCTCACTTCGTCACACATACGCGTTTCTTTTTGTCAACAGCAGCCAGAGGGAGGCAGAGATTGCAACACTACCCCCACTCTGGAGAATGATTAAACCTTTAACATATCTCCAGAATCATTACACTGTACACAGGGAAATATTAATTAGACAGTCATAATACAAACATCCCCAACCATGACCCGTATTTCCCACAGTCCTTGAAGGACCCTCCTCCAGTGGAAAGTTAAGGTGAAGAGGCAACGTCCATTAAAGCATCTTGCATACTCCTTCGCATGTAAGCAAATGTCCTAGGCAATGTAGACATGACACTTATACATTCCCTGAGAAAAATGGGACTATTACTTTAACCACTCAACCCAAAGTTAGCGCAAAATTACCCAGGGGTGCAGGATTTCAAGTGCAAAACTGAAGCAAAATATTCTGTTAAACTAAGTTCTTAGCAGTAAACATACCCAGGATGCTATAACAAAACTATGTAGCCCATTAGTATCCAAATTACCGACTGTTGATAGTAAACAATTATATTAAGCCCAAACTATCTTCACATTTTTAACAACATAAACAAGTTACTTTTGTAATGATACAATACTGGAACTCTTTTGTTTTGACAACACATGAACTCTTTTGTTTTGTTGTCTTTATTTTTACTGGAACTCTTTTCCTCTGAGGAGGGCAGCGATCCGCCTACACCCAACCTCAGGCAGATGTGCTCAATAACCAATCCAGTCACCAAACATGTCAGGAGCTCTGCGGACCCTCCGGGGTTGACGCCGAGGGGTGGAGTTCAAAACAGGGCGAGCAGCTTGTCCCCTTGCCTCATGCTGGGTCCCAGCCTCAATTAGTGAAGGCTCAGCGGGGTGGCAAGGGAGCTGGCTGCTGCTCGGTGAAGCTGCCGATGATGGTGGTAAAGAGAAAAGACCCGGAAGGGAACCCACCACAGGGTCCTCTGCCTCTGGTGATTCGCCCCAAAGGTCAAGGGGGCTAATAATGATTTCTGAAGAGCTGGGGTCTGACAACGGGGGTGGTGCCTCCACTGGTGCCCACGTTTCAGCCTCCTGAAAGACCCAGTCATTGTCAAGTGTTGTCCTGGAATGGAAAGCTTTAAGTTTGTCGTGATGAACGACTTTCATCTTTGTCCTCGGGCCCCTTTTAATCCGATAGACCAAATCGTCCAGTACACCAACGACGAAGTATGGGCCCTCGTAGGAAGGCAGGAACTTTCGCACTTTATTCTGTACTCTCTTTGTGCCTTTGACCAAGAGCCATACTGCATCACCGACTTTGTGTTGGACTCTGCAAACATTTTTATCGTACTGTCGTTTAGCACGCTCCACAGATTTTCCCAGCGCCTCTCGGGCCAACTGGTGAGATTGCTCGAGCCGTTTCCTGAGCTGTACAACATAAGATGGAGAGGTAGTAGTGTTGTCTGGGTCAGGTGGCAGCCCAGCAACAAGATCCACTGGCTCTGTAATTTCCCGTCCGAATAACATCATATTAGGCGTCAGGCCCGTGGAGCTGTGTTTAGTAGCGCGGTAAGCCATGACTGCATATGGTGTCATAATGTCCCAGTCCCAATGACATCGTTCCGCAGTGGTGGCTATGATTTCCTGCAGGGTGGCATTGAAACGCTCTACTTGGCCATCTGACTGTGGGCGAAACGGCGTGGTCCGCGTCTTGTCGATTCCCAGCAGCTCACACATTTCCTGGAACACAGCCGACTCGAAATTGGTACCTTGGTCGCTATGTAGGCACTGTGGAGCTCCGTACCTACACACCCACTCGGAAACAATCTTTTCAGCCACTGTCGTTGCTTGTTCGTTGGGAACAGGATAGGCTTCCACCCATTTGCTAAAGTAGTCCTGTACTACTATTATGTAGCGGTTGTGCCTTTCAGTTTCATTTAATGGTCCCATTAAATCAACTGCGATCCGTTCAAAGGGGGCACCAACTCGCACTGTGCCCATGGCGGCTTGAGGTGTTTTCCTGGGGCGGGCTTTCGCTGCACAGCTGGTGCAAGTACGGCACCACAGGGTGACGTCATCTCTCATATTGTACCAGTAGTACCGGGCCTTGAGACGTGCGAGGGTCCTTTCTCCTCCAAAATGGCCACCGACTGGGCCATCATGCAATTGTTCTGTCACTGAGACGCGGTACTCTTGAGGCAGCAGGATCTGTGGATAGAACACCCTTCCATCCGTACAGTAAAACTTCCTTAACAAAACTCCGTCTTTCTGGTAGAGCCTTTTCCACTGTGACCAGTAGGCTTTGGTGGCAGGGCTGTAGGGTGCTATGTCAACCCAGGATGGCCTGCCCATCCCTTTGTCCATCCACTTCCTTACTGGTGCTATATCTGGGTCAGCTTCTTGGGCACTGATTAGCTCCTCCCTGGTCCAACCACTGAACAGGTTGGTTTGGGCTGGCTCACTGACCCTGTAGACACCTGGACGGAACGAAGAGGCAGCTGGGTTGTCACTGACAGCTTCCACTACCCCCACTGAAAGATACTTAGGCTCGACTGCAGGGCTGCCTCCATAGCTACCTTTGGGCACCACTACCCCCACTGGAGGTTGCTCTGCAGGAGTTTCCCCAGCATCCTCTGCAGCTGGACTCTCTGCCATGTTGCACTGAATCCCTTTGTGCTGAAGCTGGTTATGAAGGCTAGGCTCTGGCACTGTGCATGGGCAGGACATCCCGCAGGGTCTTCTGGAGAGCGCGTCTGCATTTTGGTGGTGTCTCCCTGGACGATGGATCACCTGGAAGTCGTACTCTGCCAGTTTTTCCAGCCAGCGAGCGAGTTGGCCCTCGGGCTCCCTCATCCGAGTCAACCAACGCAGGCTGCTGTGGTCAGTCCGTATGATGAATGATCTCCCTAGCAGGTACTGCCGGAAATGAGAGGTGAATTCGACAGCTGCCAGAAGTTCTCGTCTGGTGGTGCAATAGTTTTGCTCAGTGGCTGACAATCTCCTGCTCCCATAAGCGAGTACTCTCTCCACACCTTCTTGCACTTGGGAGAGGACTGCTCCAACTCCCCAGTCACTGGCATCCGTGTCGAGGAGTAACTGGCCACTGTCGAGGGGATAACCCAACACGGGTGCTGACGTCAGACGGCTTTTCAGCTGTTCAAACGCCTCCTGGCATTCGTCCGTCCAGTTAAAACGTGCATACTTTTTGGTCAGTTCATGGAGGGGCTTGGCAACGGAGGCGAAATCTTTAACGAAGCGTCGGTAATACGATGCCAGGCCGATAAACTGACGCACTTCAGATACGTTTTGGGGTGCGGGCCACCCAGCCACTTTTTGGATCTTTTGGGGGTCGGTGGCGACACCTTTGGCGGAGACAATGTGCCCCAAGTAAGCCACTTGCTCTCGGAACAGGACACACTTTGACGGTTTAAGTTTCAGGTTGGCTGCGCGTAGTCTGTCAAACACTTGACTCAGTCGCTCCAACATTTCAGTTCCGTCCCGCCCCAGGACAATGATGTCGTCGAGGTAGACCAAACAGGTCTCCCACTGCAGCCCCACCAGGACACGGTCCATGAGCCTCTGGAACGTGGCCGGCGCGTTGCACAGTCCGAAAGGCATCACGTTCCATTCAAACAGGCCCTTACGGGTGCAGAAAGCAGCAGCTTTTCGGGCTCTCGGCGTCATCTCCACCTGCCAGTACCCTGATGTTAAATCCAGCGTGCTGAAGTACCTGGCAGTGGACAGTGTGTCTAAGGTGTCCTGGATGCGGGGCAGTGGATAAGCATCCTTTATGGTTCTCTCGTTTAGGGGCCTGTAGTCGACACATAACCGCAAGGTCTCGTCCTTCTTTCTGACCATAATGATTGGTGCAGCCCAGCTGCTGTTGCTGGGTTGGGCCACACCAGTGTCCAGGCTCTGCTGCACCTGCTGGTCTGCTGCAGTTTGTTTGTCTCTAGCCATCCTGCGTGGTTGCTGTTTCACAGGTGGACCCGGGGTGGTGAGGATATCATGCTGCACGAGTCCCGTACGGCCCAGGTCAGTGGGCCCAGAGGAAAAGACATCACTGTAAGACCGTAGCAGGCGGGCCAACCTCTCCTGGTCGCCCTTGGACAGACTACCACAGCTCTCGTTATACAGGACCTGCAGGTGGGTCGGTAAAGAAGCACAGACAGAGTTAGTAGGTTCAAGGGCCGGTGGGGCCAAGGTTGGCTGGGGCTCCACCTTCCCCAACACCGTGGCTGGCTGTAGAATCCCCGCCACAGCACCTCTCTTCAAGGTGACAGGTAGGGCACCAGGGTTAAAGACTCTGATGGGCACATTGGTTGACCGCTGCGCCTGTACGACGATGTGAGCCACAAGAACATGGTGCTTTTCTATGAAACCCTTGGTTGGGCTCAGCATCAGGTCTCCCTCAGTAGCATAGCGCAGATGGGCGGTGCCAGGCACTACATACTCACACCCAGACTCCAACACTGTTGTGCGGGCCACTCTGACAATGTGCACCCGGGACTGATGGCTTGGGTTAAAACGAGGTACCTTTTCACCGAAGAGGGTTATCTCACGGCGACCATAGTCCAGCTGGGCACTTGTCTGATGGAGGAAAGGGTGCCCCAGAATTACCTCTGTGTTCTCTGTTGTGTCGGCAATAATAAAGTTCACATTGGTAGCTCTGCTCCCAACTTGTACTGGTAGGTTGACTTCCCCCAGCACTGCCAAACCACTGGGGCCGATACCCTGCAGGACCTGTGCGACAGATGGCTCCATTGGGGTTCTGGACTCTGTGGGAATGGAGTTAAAGACATGGAGGGGCAACACATTCCTCCTAGCACCAGAGTCAAGCAGAGCACACATTTCCAATTCATATATCCATATCTTAACACACATGTCATCTTCCTGACTCGCAGTACAGGTGACCACTTTACCTGTGTCGGGTGCTGTGTTCTTATTGACTGTCCAGCCTTGCTGTCTGGGTCGACGGGGGGAAGGGCAGTTCCTCTGGATATGCCCCAGACCGGAGCAGTTATGGCATTGGACATCCCCCATAGGCATTTTGACATTTGTGTCTCTCTTCTGGCGCCGCTGCTGATTAAATCTTGGAGCCCTCTCTGGCGAGTCGATGGAACAAACAGCTACCCCCACTGGCTCCACGCAAGCTGACCTGCTGCTATTCTCACGTACTGTGGCGGCCCTGGCTCTCTGATTTACGAAACCACGTTGGCCAGGCTGCATGAACTGTGTGACCGTTCTGGCGGCCCTCTTGGTAGTCTCGTAGCTGTGTGCAATGTCATACGCTCTGGATAGGGTGCGCGGCTGCTTCTCCAGTAGTTTTTGCACCACTTCAGGGTCGGCCAGGGCGTTGGTGAAGACCTCCACACTGATGGCGTCCTGCTCCAGCTCTGTACGGTCAGCATACACAATGGACACTTTCTCGTATATGTCATCCCTTAATAGGTGTAAGGCTTCGTTTTGCCCCCTAACTCTCTGTCTCAGTTCAATGCCGATGGCTGCCGCATGGTCAGAGCGCGGCCCGTAGGCGGTCTCTATTTCAGTCACAATCCGCCGGTAGCTCCAGCGGTCAGATCTGGGGTTTTTATGGACGATAGCTCCAGCTGCGCCAGTCAGGCTGAATCTCAGTTGAACCGCCATTGTCATTTCTGACCAATGGTTTGCCCTCGCACAGCTTTCAAATCGGTGAATAAAGTCTTTCCAGGAGCCCGTTCCATCGAAATGGCCTGGCTTTAATATTGGAATTCTCTCTTTATGCCCATAATACTCATCATCACTAGTGTCCATTATTTCAACATCTGGCTCTTTGTGTGATATATGTGGCGCCGACTTGGCCCTTTGCACAGCTGACTGACCATATTGATATCGATCACAGTGTGAGGCATAGTCATCTTCATAGCTTATTACTCTACTACGTTCCACGGGCCGGGGCATGCAGGGTGGAAAAGGTGTCGAAGTGAACTGGGAGAGCAATGCGTGGGCCGGGGAAAATGGGTTTTGTGCCGTACAGCTCATGGAAGTGAACGGGTTAGCTAGCTGGTTTGCACTGCGAAGGGCAAACGTTGGAGTGGGGCTATTTTTCAAACTGTACGATGGAGCTGCAGCTGAGCTGGATGTCACACGTTTTGAACAGTCACATGTTTGCTGATAAAAGTATGTGGACTCACCATCTGTTTTATCCTGAGGTTCCACGGGCATTAGGAACGGGTTAGTCAACCGTGATGACGGTGGTGTGGGGGGCGAAGCCAGGTTGAATGACGGCATCCGGCCGTAAACAATCGCGCCGTCCGCGGCTAACGTTCGTTCTGTGCCAGCCGCGAAAGGGTTGGTGCTGTCGGCATATCGGCCGTCTCCGTGATTAACTGAGTCCACATTAATGTCTCTTATATCCGTTAAAAACGGGTTGGTGCTTACATTTGGGGTTTCCATCTCAACAGACCTCGTAGTCCTAGCGCTAGCATTAGCTCGAGCCCCGAGCGCCGTCATTACGCGCCCGATGAACCTTTTTTTTTTTTTTTTTTTTTTGCTTGTTAGATCCCGGACGAAGCCCCCAGTGTTACCTTTACAGCTTCCACGCTCCGAACCGTGGTTGGGAGCGAGCTGGTCTCAACATAATAACTTGGCTCGTGGCAGGTAACTTGCCAATAGTGGTCCGGGCTAACAGAGCCGAAGCACAAAACAGTCAAGTGTCGGATGGTTGCAGCAATGAACTCGGGCTTTATTACTCACAGTGCAGTGGTACACATAGACGGGCATAAAAGGCACTTTTATGCTAGCATTCAACTGGAAATTATCGACTGCGTCACTACTACATTCGCACCGTAAACCTTTTTTTTTTCTATGCTTTTTGTTTTCACTACGGAAACCCAAAAAGCTCACTTCGTCACACATACGCGTTTCTTTTTGTCAACAGCAGCCAGAGGGAGGCAGAGATTGCAACAGTAGGCTATAACTTACGTTTCAATAATTCAGATGACACGGTTTCAAATCCCGAACAAACATGGGCTACTTTTTTATTATTAATGCAGAGAGATTTGATAGTTCTAAAATATTGCTACACTATATTGTTTTTTTTCAGTAAATTGCCAATGTTAAAAAAATAAAAAGAATATAACAAACTTTTAAAACAGAGAAAATAGTAGACCTAGGCTATTCAGGCGATAGCTATGTGGTCAATGCATTAACAATAGCCTCTCGGAGCTTCAAACGATCTGAGATCGAATCTCAGTGTAGCCGACAGTGTTTATGTTTTTCCGTTCTTGATGCTTAAATATGCATCTGTTTATTAAAGTCAATCATCTTGTTTAATTATCAATTGTACATTACAACATAAATTTGCTACATTCCAGTTGAGCCGCTGCAAAGACGACACATCTGATGAAGGAAGACCGTCAGCCGATCGCACCAGAAAATGAAGATGATGAAGCTCGTCTTTAATCTGCTAAATTATTTTTGTTGTGTGTGTGAATCATTCACGAGATTGAGATGACTGACAGTAATACCCGGCCATAGCAACGGAAGACATTTTTCAAAACAGATCGAACAAATCAGAAAAATACTTTCAATACAGTATAGCTTTCAATTAAAAAATAAACAATGAAAATGTAAAAGAAAAAGAAAATTAATTAAGTTTGAAAACCCATCGCACATTTCAAGGTACGAATAAAGTGTCGGGACAGTTTATTTATTTAAACAGGGTTGCATCGATAGAGTTTATTCCCTTTGTGATGCAAAATAAGAAACACAGAATCTTATTCTTGCAACATTTAAAGCAACATAAATTAAGAACAGGCGGGTTTTTTTGCCTCTCTCGCGCTGGATATTTTTTTAAGTTTGGTCCGTCTCCCTCACTGCGCGCGCGGGTCTTTCTCGAAATGAAGCATTTCATCGTAAAAAACCACCATACAGCTGATAATACTGTATATGTCGCTGTGTGTCATCCACACAAATCACGAAAGAAAAAAACTGTAACAAATAGCTTTTGTTCCTTCAAAGATACAACATGCCTTGCTGAATTCACCTTACAATAAAACGAGGTGGGTCGCGAATTAAAGAGCTCTGTATCTGCTAAATTGAAATTGTGTGTGGAAAACCTTTAAATACAATCAATAAAACTACAATATTTATAATTTAATAAGATATAGGGCCTACATATGGACTTTTGGAGATTTTGAGATTAATCCTTAAAAGAATTTTGCCTTTGCCTGCATCAGGCTGGCTCCGACACTCTCCATATGAAAGACGGAACATTAACACCTCTGTCCTGCACCCCCACGATAAAGCAACTATTGCCTTCTCCAAACCCCCCACAGGCTAGCTGAGTTTGCAAAACAAAACAAAGAGTTTGCCACTCGTCGTGGTGTGCCAAAACACTTAATTATTAACTTCAATATTTCATTCAAAACAATCTCAAAACGCTTTGTGACATTTTGAAAAGCCGTGGATGCATTACTGCCACTGGAACCATGAACGCAACAGAATACTGGTTCTGATTTTATTGTTTGTCGTTTAAACGTCATATATACATAATTATATAGGCCTATATACATTTTTTTTTAACAGAACTGCTTTTGAAATTACGATTGGAATTATTATAGGCTACAGAAGTAAAGTCATTGTATAATATTTGTTCCTTAGTGTAAAATGGAAATGCATGGTGATTTTATTTTGTAAATAGGCTATAAGCAAAAAACTATGTTTTAGAACTAGACAAATAGACTATACAATGCATTAATAGGCTAATATACAAATATCAGTAGTCCAAGTTAGTTCGGGATTCGAACCCGTGTCATCTAAATGATCGTAACGTAAGTTCAACCACTCTGCCACGATTCACTCGTTGCGACATGGCTTAACGTTCCAGTGTGTGTTCGCTCACACGAGCGAGAAGCGCTCTTCATTCAAATGAACGCGCCGCCGCGTTTGTCGAACACTAATAAAACCTGGCTTTAGAACAATGCATAGCGCCACTCGTCGTGGTGTGCCAAAAAATTTACAATAATTTAGTTTCATTTATTTCAGTGTTAATGTTTGAGTTAAAAAAAATTCTCTACAAATTATATTAACACAAAGTCGGCTATAAGAATCCTTTATAGGCTACGTAAAAAAGCAAAGTGCTTACAGTCTTAACATTTAGGCTACTTTGCTTAAATTCGATACATTTATTTTCAGTAGGGCCCAATACATTTGTAGGGATGTAATTTCAGTATGCTTTACCAACGCTATGTATTCAATTAAAGTTCCAAGAGGTCTGGTCTCTATATTTCCTTCCCAGCTGACACTAATATGCAAGTGCACAGCAAAAATCACAACTTGTGCTTGCTGCGAACGCAAGTTATTTAAGGTGTCTCAACTGTACACAATCTACCCTACAGTGTGAATTCGTTACAAGGTTTCATTTAATTAAATTAATGTGCAGCAATTTGTACAAATAGAGTCTATAGGCCTATTATACTGTTGTAGACATTAAATAATCTCATTTAGTATCATATTTGTTAAAATACTATAATGTTATTTTTTTTCCATCTATGTTGAATATGAAAAGTGAACAGCACGAGTAAGATAGGATGCATTATATCGAGAGATGGATATGGAGTGGGTCAGACATGATTTTGACCACTTCATTAAGTTTTGTTTTGTAGAAAACCTTTCTTTAAAGTGAATTTCGTTTTCTATAAATTGTATCTTAATTTTAATCAATTTTTCATCAACCAATTGCTGGATTTAATAAGTAAGAGAAGCAAATATAACAGACACTAATCATGGAGGCGCCCGCGCGGTCACTTGCATTGCACGTCAGCTGGAGCGCATCTCATCCTCCTAACTTAACGAAACTCAGCGTATGCCTCACACAGACATGATAAATACATCAAATACACAAAGCTTGAAATGTCTTCAAACGAAATAATTCAAAACGAAAAGAAAAAGGCTACTCTCTGATTATGTCTTTATGTGCATTTCTCTCTAGGTGCGTTCACTACAAATATGGCGATCGTCAACTTCATCTTTGCAGTCGACACTGTCAGAAAACACTAGTTTATTGATAAAAATTTTGCACGCATCACCGGATTTACAAATACACATCTTGCTTGTTGCACGCACATATTATGTCGAAAAAACGAAATATTATGTTGAAATAACATTATTATTAATAATACATCTTTTAGAATATTTGATTAAATGCTGATTGTTGCGCTTGTTCAATTGAATAAAATGAAAACTTTAATTGTGATAATTAAAATAACTGAAAATTAAATATTTAGTGGCCAAGTTTTGCTAATTTATTATATAGGCTATTATATGCCTATTGCCTATATTAGGCCTAAGTAGGTCATATTAAGACAAGGCATATATTAAGTTATTTTAGCTGTTATGAGAAAAATAAATCTAACGAAATCTAAAATCTAAATCTAATAAATCTAAAACAAAATTCTAACGCCAATTCAACATGCCAGAATAAAACCTTATTTTTGAACAATGCGTAACGCCACTCGGCCTGGTGTGGCATAAGACTACATTTTAAACTTCAATGTTTAATTCAAAACAATCTCAAAACGCGTTGTGACATTTTTTTAAGCAGTAGCCTAGCCTATATACATTAAGGGCATTGAAACCAGGATCTTAACTAAAACGCGTTCCGCGTAATCTCTCAAAAATTATGCCTAACTACTCCATGTATTTTTTTTTTTTAAGGACTGCTTTTGAAAATCACTATAAATTACTATGCAATTGTATCGCTCACGAGAGCTCTTCATTTATCTAATTCCTCAATAGAATAGTAAAAATATTCAGCGTCATTGCTCCTAATATCGTCTCTATTTTTAACTTTTGATTCTATTTTTTCAGTTCTAAAATTGATTCTATCTTTGGTTCTATTCTGTTGTAGTCTAATAGGCCTATATATATATATATGAAAAATATGCCTATTAGGCTTAGGGTTTTATATTTAACCCACTTACATTTTAAAATACGGCAATTGCTGCTGTTTTGCACAATGTCCCTTTGCGCCACCTGGCGGTCATTTCGGGAACGACTTTGAAATGCGGCTGGTTTATTTTTGCCGCGGTGATTTCGCCGCGGCAGCTGGCGCGGCGGTAATAGGCATTCTGGTTGTCCACCATCTGTACAATGTTTTTAGGAATGGCACAAAGGTCTCTGTCTTTGGATCATTGTTTTCAATCTGCTCTTTTGTCATTTGTATTTTTGGATTGTGTTGTGCTGTAAATAAATCCAAACAATCTAAAAGCCATTCTTTTTTAAATTTCCTCATTCTTTGTGCAAGGTTGCTCTGAATGACAGGGCCTGATCGCTCCTAATAGGGCAGTTAGGGGAGTGTCTTTGTCTTTCTCAGGTGTTAAAAACCTTACATATTCATGAGATGATCACGCCTTTTCGCATATGGCTTTGTCACACAAAACACGTCTTAGAAATTTTAAATCAATATATTGTCTTATCTGAATGAGCAGTCAGGGTGATTTTCACATAGTTTTGGAGCAAATATTCTAGGCTATGTCATACAATTTTCAAAAGTCTTGTGAAGAAATAATCAGTATGGGTTTCATGGCCTTATTTCAGTGATAATTTTTTTTTGTATTTTCACAAACCACGCATAAATGTCATTATCTCAAAACTACAAACTTTTACATACATGCTGCTGATATATTATTGTAGCAGAGTTTGTGCTGAATACAGTGTAATCAGACTTTAGCCATGAAAATGTCACTAGTAACAGAAAAAAACACAAATGTCAGAGCATGTCAGAACACCTCCATGGCCCAGAAAACAGCTCAGACCTCAGAGGGTTAAAAATCACTGATCACAAGATCGCGCCTGTTTCCGTTTTCTAGAAATCCTGATGTGAAGATGATGCTGAGCTAGAAGTCTTTGAAGGACCCCTAAGTTTGTGCCAGGCTGCGGCCTTGTCTTTTCATTCACCAAAGATCCTCTGACTCCAACTGGTTGAGACAACATCAGCAAAGATCAACTGGAGCCTCAACAAATTGCATCAGAACAGTTTTATTCAAATGGGTGAAACCTTTATAGAAAAAATATTTAAAAAAAAATTCTCAAGAGTTTTCACCCACAAGATACTCAGCCCCCAGCACATGCACTGATACTCTTTCACTGTCTTCAACATACCATGAAGAGACCGAGAGAGCAGTGCAAGCTCAGGCAGCAAGGGCCAGCAACAATTTTAGCATAGACGTTGAAAAGGCAAAACGGGTATGTATGCATTTTTTCCCATAATGGTTAATTTGTCCTTTTATAATGATATTTTACCATTTTAGTAGTCGTCAAGATTTCATCTGTATTGTGGTCATGTTGAATCAGATAGTCCAAGATGCCCTGGCAAAAAAATCTGGTGGTGAGTATGTGCTTTAAGAATATCAGACAACCAAAACTTTAAAGCCCAGCACCAGATGTCAGCTTGTTTATATTGTTGTTACATGACAGAGATTCATGGGTAAGACTTCAATGCACAGATGCAAGAAATACACACAGCTCTGTCAATTTGTGTAGATAATAAGGTTAAGTTTAGCATAACCATATTTTTTTACGTTGTAGGAGGATCCCCACCCTCAAACAGCAGGAAACTTGTGCCTTGGGCATTATTTCTCTTTTTCCTAACCTGAGAGACCCGATTTCAACAAAGGGCTATGTAAGAATTTTTGGTCTCGATGTACTTTTAACACAATCTAGTTTGAAATGAAATGTTGTGCTCTTTTTTGTTGTTGTTTGTAATGGCAGTTAATCTATTAAATGTAACATAATGTAATGACTGTTTGGATGTTACAAAAATGTGTTTTCTTGTCTTTCTGACAGGAACATTTCTACGATCCGGAAAAGGGAATAGGGTCCATCTCCTGGCGCCTTAAAACTTTGTCGAGGAAGAACCCAAAACGTGTTCGCATGGAGATGCCTGAAAGAAGAGGACCAAGTCGGCGAAGAAGGATAGATGATGGGCAACAACTTGAAGGAGATTCACGCAGGGAGGCAATTTCCTTTCTTGTCCACACAGCTGATGAAGTTGAAGTTATGCAAAAGTAGAAGGAAACTTTTAAGCATAGACAAGAACTGGTACATAATCCTGAAAGATCAGCTGATGTCCTTGATATCTTTCCAAGATTTTTGGAAATAAAAGGATTGGTAAATTTTTTTTTTTTTTTTAAGTTTCAAAGATTGTTTTATGTCTGTTTTAGATATGCCTGCTTGTAATTTAAGTACCTACTCTTTGACAAATCCATAGATTTCACTCTCTCTAATACATACCTTTTAGATGTAGTAATTCGTTTTAAAATAAATTCAAATAAGTTCAAATAAATACTCTGCTTGACTCATTTACACAATCATGATTTCTTAGGACTTTTTTCATCCTTTGCCTCCAAATTGGATAGTGTGTGCATGTTGTTTGATAGACTAAGTAACCACTTTGAAATCTGGTAATATGCTTTCTCATTAGATAAATCAGGATCTGATTGCTCTGCTGTCAGAGATTTCGGCTCTGCTGTTCAATGCCGAAACATCCAACAAGTTTCTTGAGAGGTGGTAGACGGCATTCTACCAAAAAATCACCAATAGGCCAAGTCACTTACTTCCAAAGCAGAAATTCAGTGTCTTCTCAATGCAGGTGGACAATGATCTGAAAATGGTTGCCATTATTTGTGAGGATGTCAATTTCATGTTTGCTCTGGTGTCTTGTTATTGTGAGCACTAATTCTTTTTTTCTTCCTTAAATGAAGAAAACCCTTAACGCGCTCCGACCTGCTCATTCGCACAACAGCAGTGCCTGGTGGCTCAAGAACGCAAACCTTGAAATAGGTTCCAAGGTCCCAACCTTGAAAAATATTTTTAAAAAAGTTATCTCTGCGCAAACTTCAAAAACGCAAACCTGTGAAAACGCTGATGGCGTACAGTATATGTGTGTATTACGTGTTAAGTTTATAGATATGCGCGTTTGAATATATGTCCGCAGGGGTGGAATCTTTCTTTACAAATTGACCTCAACAAATTACTTGTCTGGCCTTAAAAATGTATAATACAGAATTACTTATCGCTTCCATGTAGCCATGTGAACTGGAATTATTTTGACAACGTTTTAACTATACAGAGGTAAAGGGGAAGAGGCCTTTACGGGGAGAGTCAAGTCAAGTCATCTTCATTTATATAGTGCTTTTAACAATGTAGATTGTTCCAAAGCAGCTTTACATTGATAATAGGAAATTAAAGTAAAGTGTTTTGGCTTTATAGCAGCTCTAGAATAAAGTTATTGTCCAGCTAAAGTTAGTTTGATTGATTCACGTCCGTCGCAACAATCATTAGTTATTACCTTAGGGGCCGCTAACACGACACCATTTTAACAGAAAACTCTTAAGTTCTTTCTGCGCAAACTTCAAAAACGCGAACACCGATGACGTGCACATGCGTATTATGAGTTCAGTCTATAGTAGGGGTGTAACGATTCGTTTTAACAACGATTCGATTCGATTCGATTCACGATTCATGGTTGTCGATACGATTCAAGGACGATATTGGTTCATTTAGAACGATACGATCCGAAACGATTCAGTGACTTGAAATCGATTCAGTGACTTTTTTTTTGTGATCAATATTTTTATTTAAAGTTATCATACCAGAAACATATCAAAGCTCACTGAACTATATACAGACAGATGCCATGAAACTGTCCATATATAAACAGAAAAAAAAGAAAAGAAAAAAAAGAAAAAGGATTACAGAGAGAGGGAGATGTAAGATGTCAAAATCTCAGTTTATCTAACAGAATGTCCACAATCTTTGTCCAGCTCTGAATAGTATTGTCCTTTGCGCCATTGACCTTGGCAGTGGTACCTTCCAGCAATACAATGTCTCTGAAATAAGATAGCCAAATGAAAGTTGTTGGTATGGATGGCTCTATCCATAGCTTTAAAATAGTATTTTTGGCAGCAGTACTTGCTGTCAGTAAGATCCTTTTTTGATGAGCATTCAACTGAAGAGCGGAATCATCTAAAAGTAGAAATAGCAATGGGTCTTGAGGTATATCCAAATGTAGGATTTCCGAAAGGGCAGTACTTAAAAAGGTCCAAAAAGGAACCACCGTTGGGCATTCCCAAAACATGTGCAAATAAGAACCTACTGTAGATGTGTTGCATAGATGACAGTATGGATCAGATCTAACCTTCATCCTATATAATACACTAGGAGTAATATAAGCTCTATTAATACATTTATAAAGAATCATCTGGTGAGCCAGGTTCTTAGATGCAGTGAAACATCTGGCCCATACCACATCCCAATCAGGTTTAGCTAAACCATCCCTTTCCCAGGACTGGACAGCTGGAATATATGAGTATTGCAAAACAAGAATTGAATTATAGATCTTAGAAACTAAGCCACTAGAGGAGGTATTAGGGTCCAGCCATTTCCACAATGGATGTGGTAAAATGTTGGTGGTCCAAGGAACGCCATATGCTTTCAGGGCTGACCTCAGTCTCAAATATAAAAAAAAAGAAAATCCAGGTAAAGAAAATTCTGAGCTTAATTCCTGAAACGATTTGATGCCTTTTTTACAGAAAATGTCCTTCAAGGTATAAATACCAGCACCAGACCAAGCTTTAAAGACAAAAGGTTTGTTACCAGTACACAGACAAGTATTGTGCCACAATGGTGTTATTTTGGTGTATAAGAAGGGGCCACCCATACTTTTCTCAACCTTTTTCCATACCTCAAGGGAGTACTCAATGATTGGTCCATAATTTTTCTTAGAACATTTCGAAACACCTGCAAAGGGTAGATCTTGTAGGCGAACCGGGTGGGTGATATTCACTTCTAAATCTCGCCATGGAACCCGGGAATCAGGATTAACCCAGGTTTGGACTGTTCTTGTTTGGAAGGCTAGATTATAAATCTTAAAATCAGGGAATGAAAGACCTCCATCAAGTTTCTTACGCTGCATCGTCTCTAGTCGGATTCTGGGTTTTTTCTTAATCCAGATAAATCTAGAAATAGCCGTGTTGAGTTCTTTGAAAAAAAATTCAGGTGGTGCTAGCGGTAACATAGAGAACAAAAATTTTACCCTTGGAAGTACATTCATTTTAATAGTAGATAGTGGTGCAACGGATCATCATTGATCCGTGATCCGTTCGGATCAATATCTTCGGTTCGGCACTCACGTGATCCGCGGATTGATTTATGAAAAAAAAGTTGTGCGCACAGCGTGGTCATGGCGAGCGTTATGAACCGCCGAGAGCGTGACGCCTCATTCGTGCCGCAAAACCTCCAGACGTGCGTAAACGCGTCTTTACATTGACTTCACATTGAAATCACTCGCGCCAGACGCTCTATTCGCGTTTGGTGTGAACGCAGCATGGGTGACGGCGAGAGAGAGAGAGAGAGAAAGAGTGCCTGCGAGTGCGAGCGAGCAAGGTAATACGTTGTCAAATATGTTTAAACTTAAATGAACTACATATACAAGTAGTTATGTCTCTTTGTATTAATTTGTCCTGTTATTGACATAGGCCTAATGCGCGTCATTGACAAAATGCGCAACCAGATGTTCGAATAATTCGAATATGTGTTTTTTAGAGGGAATATTCGAACGTCATTTTTGAGCAATTTTGACAGCCCTATATGACAGTGGAAACACATAAAGCATTGGTCCATGTTTAAAGGAAGGAGATGCCTTTTTATGTTGCACTTTAAGTTGTTTTTCATTAATTATGTTAAAAAGAAGATATTATGCCTTGTGCACTTTAAGTTGATTTTATATATTTTAATTTAATAATTTAAAAGTGTTAATAACATTTTTTTTTTTTTTTTTTGCTGATCCGAAAAATGATCCGATCCGTGACTCTGATCCGAGAAACGATCCGAACCGTGAGTTTTTTGATCCGTTGCACCCCTAATAGTAGATATTCTTCCATGAAGAGCTAAACATAAGGGGGACCACCTATCTAAATCTTCCTTGATCTTATTCAGGAGAGTTTGATAGTTAGATTTAGGGATGAGATGAATTGAAGGGAAAATAATGATGCCCAAATATGTTAACTGTTTAACTATGGGGATCAGAGGAGGTAAGCTACTGGATTCCTGCTTCGCTGCGTCATTAAGGGGCATTAATGCTGATTTATTCCAATTAATTTTGTAACCCGAGAGAGTACCAAATAAATTAAAAAGATTTAAACATTCAGGAACAGACTCTGAAATATTGGAAACATAGAGCAAGATATCGTCTGCATAAAGAGAGATTTTGTGCGAGGTATCTACACAGATAATGGGTTGTATAGTTGATGACTGACGTACTGCTGATAATGGACAGCCTTGGCGAGTACCCCGACCAAGAGAAAAGGGTAAGGACATTAAGGATCCCGTAAGAACACGAGCTGAGCAGCTATTGTAGAGTGTTTTAACCGTTTTAATAAATCCTTGTCCGACCCCTACATATTCAAGGACCGCCCAGAGAAAGCTCCATTCAATTCTATCAAAGGCCTTCTCCGCGTCCAGTGAGATAACTGCGGAGGAGGCTGGATAAGAATCGGATCTATGAATGATATGTAATAGTCGCCTGATATTATCGGACGCCAATCGGCCTTTGAGAAAACCGGACTGATCAAAGTGAACGATACTGTCTATGCATTTATTCAGTCTAAGAGTTAGAGCTTTGGCGAAAAGTTTAGCATCGGTGGTGATTAAACTAATAGGACGGTAGCTAGCAAATTCTAAGGGATCTTTTCCTTTTTTAAGTAAAAGGGTTATCAGAGCTGTGTTTTGGTCCCTATGTAGGGCTCCATTTTCAACTGCAAAATTAAATGAGTTTAAAATAAATGGTGATACTATATCCCAAATAACAGAGATTAATTCAGGGGGAATTCCGTCAATTCCTGGTGATTTTTTCTTTGGCATAGAGTCCAAGGCCAACTTCAATTCTTCAAGCAACAAGGGACAGTTTAACATCTCCTGATGATGTTTATCAATTTTAGGAAGATGAAGCTGTTGAAGAAAGGATATATGTTGCTGGTAACTTGAAGAATTCGAAGTGTATAGTTGTTCATAGTAAGTTTTAAAAGTCTGATTTATATCTTCGGGTTGGGTGCATACAGTGTCTTCATTCTTTATAGCATGTATGATTGATCTAGATTCCATCTGCTTGATTCGTAAAGCTAATAATTTACTTGCCTAGTTCGATGCAAAATGAATTCAGCTCTGTGCACAAGCAATCCTTTTAGCTCATATTTAATTGCAGAAAGTTCTTCCTCCTTCCGTTGACAATAATTGTTTTTAAGATCCAGTTCCAACGTCTGAATTTGTTTCTCCAACTCATTTATGCGGCTATTTCTAGATTTTTGACGAGAAGAAGAGAAAGAAATGCATTTCCCTCTAATAAAGCATTTTGTCACCTCCCATAAGGATTGTGGATTGTTTGAAGAACCACTGTTCAAATCAATAAACTCAACTAAGGAGGTACGCAATTGTGATATAAATTTTTGGTCATGGAGTAAGGATGTGTTAAATCTCCAACGTTTACGTCCAGAGGGAGCGGAAAATGGGAGAAGACATAAAGTTACCGGGGAATGATCTGAAAGAAGAAGGGGTAATATATCAGCGTTGTCAATAAATGGAATATAGACAGGAGATACGAGCAGATAATCAATGCGTGAGTATGATTTGTGGCGAGCTGAAAAGAATGTATAGTCCTTAGCGCTATCATTCTTTAGTCGCCATATGTCACACACATTGACCTGTTTTATAAAATCATTAAACAACTTTGAGGAGGTTAGAGATCAGAGTGAGATATTTGGGACCTATCAAGTAAGGGATTATGCACAGCATTGAAGTCACCGCCTATCACAAGATGATAGTCACTAAAACTTAGTATCATACGAACAAGCTGTTGATAAAACTCACTATCATGTTCATTAGGGGCATAAACTGAAACAAAAGCGCATTTAATATTGGACCATGTACCGAGTATACAAGTAATACGACCTTCTGAGTCACTCTTTGAACAATGTAAGGAAAAGGGAAGGCGCCGAGCTACCAATATCAAAACCCCTTTCGTTTTCTTAGTAGATGAAGAAAAAGAAACTAATTTATAGTGCCTATTCTGAAAACGATGTACGTCACAAGCTTTCAAATGAGACTCTTGTATTAATACAACCGATGCTTGCTTAGTTCGTAAATAATCCAAGCATTTTGTTCTCTTAATGGCGCCATTTAACATTCCAAGATACTACTTTAAGAGCCATAAATCATTAATAATAAAGTATCTCCCTTTGAATATAAAACAAACAATTGTGGACTTACATGGAAAAATCATGGCATCTGAAACTCTAAAGGAACAACAACAGGAACCGAATGAGAGGGCAGAAAGCAGAGAGTTAGAACGAACTCTCCTGCCTGCCAAAACAGAAACCTCGTCTGGATACGTGGCCAACATAACAGTCGATCACTCGAGTCCAAGGCCTACTCGGCATCACAGTTCACCAATGAAGTGCTCGGCACAATCGCGGCGTTAATAGAACCTTTAAATCCGTTCCAAGAGATTACGGGCTGTCGGCGTCCGTTAACATTCCCGCAGGTGTGTCATCAGATACGGGCAGAATGCCTGTTGCTGGGCAGCATACGATTCCACTTCTGCCGGCGTCTCGAGAAGAGAGGTTGATCCGTGATGCATCACTTTGATCGTAGAGGGATAAATCATGAAGGATGTGATCCCAAGTTGCGTGAGTTTTTTCCTAGATTGGTTCATCTCGCGTCTTTTCATGGCGGTTTGGTTACTGTAATCGGGGAAGAAAAGAAGCGAGTTACTCCTGTGGAGAATTTGACCCACAGATCGGGCTCCTTTAAGGATCGCGTTTCTGTCCTGAAAGCGTAGCAATTTGAAGATCAATGTTCGCGGGCCCTTTCTGTTGCTGTCCCCGGCATAAATGCGATGTGCCCTTTCTATCTCTATCGGTCTATCTTTAAGAGAGGGAATCCACAGGGATAATTGAGTCTGCATGAAGCCCACAGCGTCGCTGCCCTCGTCCCCTTCTTTAAGACCAACGAGGCGAATATTGCATTGACGACTCTTGTCTTCCAGCCTCGCCATCTTATCTTGAAGCATATCTACGGCCGACTTAACTGCAGCCGAATCTTGCTTAACTTTCCGAACTGCCGTCTGAATGTTATCAAAGTTATTGCTAATCATTCTCATCTCCTTCTCCAGGGAACCAATTCTTTCTGCGATCGGTTGAAATTCCTCCTTAAATATTTCTCGCACGACACCAAGCTGTAGTTTCAGCTCGTCGGCCACCATGACACGCATTGCGTCGTTATCAGGATCCTTCAGCCGTTTTTTCTCCGGAGAGGCTGGTAAAAGTTGACGTTTAGCCATCACCACTGGTAACAAACCTATATGCTGCGATAGTGCCGAAGTTTAAACTTAAACGAATGATTAATCGACGCCGAGTTGGGGAGCTCAAGACTCAAGCAGCCATCTCTGTCAGAGGGTCACGTGATCTCGATTCAGTGACTTTTTAGCCAAAAATTATTGTAAGTGAATCAGGTATCAATTATGGATATAAACAAACAAGTAAAACACAAATGAATGTCAAATGCATTCACATTTTATTTTAATAGGTAGGACTGAACAATTATGACAAAAATGATAATTGTTGATTATTCCCTTGAAATTGTAATTGGGATTATTAATTACGATTATCACAACATTGAATGATGTTTTGAATAGTTTGGCTATGGGACCCACATTTCCCCATGGTCATCAAGCCGCGACCCACCTTTTTAGGAATTATATAAGCCTATTATAATACATTTGTTTACACAAAAATTGTTGACACACAAGTTCTGTCCCCCTT
Organism: Leuciscus leuciscus; assembly: GCF_965113295.1. Taxonomy (NCBI): domain Eukaryota; kingdom Metazoa; phylum Chordata; class Actinopteri; order Cypriniformes; family Leuciscidae; genus Leuciscus; species Leuciscus leuciscus. Next base: position 12,667,613 of record NC_138740.1, read on the forward strand.
TACTTAACAAATTTTTTTTTAAGAATATGACAAATACTGATAAACAGTAGGCACTGCGAGGTTAAGCTATTAAATAGCAGTCCCAAACTAGTTTTTGTTAATACAATCTTGGTATGAGCCACCACAGTCATATAAAAATATACAAAATAACCAGTAAGTGGCATTTTGTTATGGAAACAAACAACAATTAGGCTACCATGGTGATACACAATACTTAGAAGCACTGGTAAAGAAACATGGAAACTGCTCCTGATAAATAGCAACACACATGGCGTACCAATAACGTAAATAATTGGTATTTATTTCTTAACTTACTAATTTACGACGTTGCATGCTCGTATGACTTTAGTGAAGTGATACAACGCGCTCCGCCGCATTTGCGCGTGCAGTTGAAGAGTGCGCGCTCCTGCAGTATAGCGGCTGAGAGGACAGGAAAGTCCGTTTTTCTGAGGTGAGAGACTGCGCTGCTTGACTGTTGTCGCGCTGCTGCTGGCGCGTCACGCATGGCGACGACGACACAGATAGGCAGACTGAATCAAGTCACGTTTAACGCCTTTATCATTAAATGTGCAAAGAAAAAACATCCATATAAAGTCTAACGTGCTTAAATCCAATGCGCTATTTCCTAGTATCGATACAATCGTTTCATTACCTTTTAAAATGATATTAGATCGATATATGTCGTCCGGAAGGCCAACTTGCCGAGCACAGATCGATCCAGTTGGATCGTAGGAATATAAATCGATACATCGATGTAGTTGATGAATCGTTACACCCCTAGTCTATAGGTATGTGCGTTTGAATATATGTGCGCAGGCGTGTAGTCCTTCCCTACAAATCAACCCTCAACATACTACTTGTCTGGCCTTAAAATTAATAATACAGAATTTGTATCGCTTCCACGTAGCCACGCGAACCGGAATTATCCCGACAACGCTTTATCTATAGATAGATAAAGGGAGGGAGGCCTTCACAGGGAAGAGCCTAGTTGACATTTCAGGACTGCGCTGTCGTCGCGTCCAGGCGCAGGTCCTTCATCAGATCTGGATACAGCCTGGATCCGGCAGACTGCTGTAAACCTCGGGATAAACAGAGAGACTAATATTAGCGTAGACGCCATTCTTCTTATGATGTAACGAGTACATCAGGATTTATGGGAAGTGTTCCTGGTTCCGGCTGACCTAATCTATGCAGCCTAAGATTGAATTCTATAATGTGTTATGTGTATGCTAGGTCAAAGAGATGTGTTTTAGTCTAGCTTTGAACTGACAGAGTGTGTCTGCTTCCCGGACAATGTTAGGAAGACTGTTCCAAAGTTTGGTGCGAAATAGGAAAAGGATCTACCGCCAGCAGTTGATTTTGATATTCTAGGTATTATCAACTGGCCGGAATTTTGAGATCGCAATAGACGTGAAGGACTGTAATGCGCTAAGAGTTTGCTCAAGTACTGCGGAGCTAAACCATTTAGTGCTTTGTAAGTAATCAGCAATATTTTAAAGTTTATACAATGTTTAACAGGGAGCCAGTGCAGTGTTGACAGAACTGGGCTAATATGGTCATACTTCCTGGTTCTGGTAAGAACTCTAGCTGCTGCGTTTTGGACCAGCTGTAATTTGTACACACCAAAGAGCACACCTAGGTTCCTAACCGACGACGAAGACTTGACAGAGCAACCATCAAGTGTTAGACAGTATTCTAGATTATTACGTGAGGAAGAGAGACTAGTTGACACTTCAGGACTGCATTGTCGTTGTGTCCAGGTGCAGGTCCTTTATCAGATCTGGATAGGGCTTGGATCCGGGGACTGTGGTAAACCTGGGGATAAATCAAAGACTAATATTAGCGTAGACCAGTGGTGTAGTCTAGTTTTTTGTAGTGAGTATACTGTAATTTCCCGTTCTCGTGAAGTGACTTTCATAGCAGCTCTGTGATGAAGTGCACATATGTAGCCTACATCATGTCTCAATACAGTGAAACGCTGAAAACACCACGAGCGTGAGTCACGCGTGCTTCAGTGTGTGTGTGTGTGTGTGTGTGTGTGTGTGTGTAGTGGAGCACACATTGAGCGCTCATTCCCAGAGACGCGTAGAACAATTGCAGTCTCTTTTAACTTTAATATTCACAGACACTATAGTCCATATCGAGATTTGATTAATTGTACAGCCTTACTTTTGATTTAATCATTCAAAAATAGCCAAATTCCGTGACTGGATTCCGCGATTCTATCCGTGTCGCTTCGCAAACACAGACGGGGTGAATTTATGAATGAAAGTGTGAAAGTTCTGACACAAAACAAAGTTGTTACGTATCCTCACGCTTTTTTTAAGTGGGTATACGGAAATCCTTGGCCTTTTCTAGTGGGTATACGGCGTATACCTGCGTATCACGTAGACTACACCACTGGCGTAGACGGCATTCTTCTTATGATATAACAAGTACATCAAGATTTATGGGAATGCGTTAAGAGCTTGCTCAAGTACTGGGGAGCTAAACCATTTAGTGCTTTGTATACATTTTAAAATATTGCTGATTACATACAGTGTTTAATAGGGAGCCAATGCAGTGTTGACAGAACCGGGCTAATATGGTCATACTTCCTGGTTCTGGTAAGAACTCTAGCTGCTGCGTTTTGGAACAGCTGTAGTTTGTTTATTAAGCGTGCAGGGCAACCACCCATAATAGCATTACAATAATCTAGCCTTGATGTCATGAACGCATTAACTAATTATTCCGCATTTGTCATTGAGAACATATGACGTAATTTAGATATATTTTTAAGATGGAAAAATGCGGTTTTACAGATACTAGAAACGTGACTTTCAAATGAAAGATTGGTAACCCAAACCCAAAAAATTCAGTTTTTCCTAAATAACTACCTGAACCGTGGCACCGAGGATGAAGACATTTTTATGGTATGTTGGTCTTAAGGGCCCACATCAACCTAGGCCATAATCGATTGTCAAAGTTTTTTTTTTTTTGTTTTTTTTCATCTACTGAATTTTTCGTCAACGATACCAGGGACACCGAAACACCGGGGAACATGAAATTTGGTGGGCATGTAGCCCCACTAGACTTTTACGGAAAAATTTCGTTTGGTCCCCGGGGGCCACTCCCCCCCCCCCGTGCTGGGCCCCCCCAAACCCAAAAAATGCAGTTTTTCCTAAATAACTACCTGAACCGTGGCACCGAGGATGAATACATTTTTATGGTATGTTGGTCTTAAGGGCCCACATCAACCTAGCCCATAATCACTAATTTGTGATTTGCGCCCCTCCCATAAAAAATGAAAATGCAATATTATTCTGCTTTAATCGCCCCTATCTTCAGTTGAGATGTTCAGAACTGCACCATATTTCATGTGTATGATTAACTTGACATCCTCTGGGGGTATGCTAAGTTTCGTAGAATTTCATCCATGGGGGGGTATAAAATAAATTCATTTATGTGCACATTTAGTGACTGTACACTCATCGGCCTGTAGATGGTGGTGTTGAGCGAAGGGTTGCTGGTTTAGGATGATACTGTCACACACACACATGCGGGAATACAAACAAACGCAAGCATGCACACACACTGACATCCACACGCACAGACACACACCCATACACACACATACAAATCCACATGCACAGACACACAAACACACACGCACACACACATGTACGCACGCATACATACACGCACAGACACACACACACACACACACAGACACACACATACACAAACACACACACATACACACACACACAGACAGACATGCACATACTACTACTTTTTTTAGGTATATACATAAACACGCAATACAACCAAATTGCTCCACGTCATTTATTTTTGTGGAAAGCCAGTGCAGGCCTGAGCGGCGGTCATATTTTGTACCGCCATGCGGTACATCTAGTTTTCTTGACAAATGAGGCGTAGTTGAGCCTGTTGAAATTGTGCCTGGCATGAGATACGACATTAGGAGAAAAAAACAAAACAAAACAGATGTTATGACCAGGTCCCAGTGAAAGATACATGTGTATGTCCCAATTTTTGAAACATTACAATGTATGTGTCGAAATGTAGATGTTTGTACAAAGCTGACAGAATTTACAGGAAGGCACAAATCACATTTTGAGGACTCTGTGATGGAAGTTAATTCCAAAATCATCCATTATTCTCAAAACATCCCAGTGCTTTACAAATTGCTTCACAGAGCAAAGTCTGGCCTCCTCACTACTGCCACTGATTGGCAACTGGAAGTGGATATTGGAAAACAGCTAAAGATCCCAACCAGAATAATATCCACAAGGCTTCGTCCAGACATGATTATATTCTCAGATTCTACCAAGCAGTTGATCTTGTTGGAGCTCACTGTGCCTTGGGAAGAGCGCATGGACGAGGCCAATGAGAGAAAGCGCGCCAAGTTACACACACCCATACACACACATACAAATCCACATGCACAGACACACAAACACACACGCACACACACATGTACGCACGCATACATACACGCACAGACACACACACACACAGACACACACATACACACACACATACACACACACACAGACAGACATGCACATACTACTACTTTTTTTAGGTATATACATAAACACGCAATACAACCAAATTGCTCCACGTCATTTATTTTTGTGGAAAGCCAGTGCAGGCCTGAGCGGCGGTCATATTTTGTACCGCCATGCGGTACATCTAGTTTTCTTGACAAATGAGGCGTAGTTGAGCCTGTTGAAATTGTGCCTGGCATGAGATACGACATTAGGAGAAAAAAACAAAACAAAACAGATGTTATGACCAGGTCCCAGTGAAAGATACATGTGTATGTCCCAATTTTTGAAACATTACAATGTATGTGTCGAAATGTAGATGTTTGTACAAAGCTGACAGAATTTACAGGAAGGCACAAATCACATTTTGAGGACTTCTGTGATGGAAGTTAATTCCAAAATCATCCATTATTCTCAAAACATCCCAGTGCTTTACAAATTGCTTCACAGAGCAAAGTCTGGCCTCCTCACTACTGCCACTGATTGGCAACTGGAAGTGGATATTGGAAAACAGCTAAAGATCCCAACCAGAATAATATCCACAAGGCTTCGTCCAGACATGATTATATTCTCAGATTCTACCAAGTAGTTGATCTTGTTGGAGCTCACTGTGCCTTGGGATGAGCGCATGGACGAGGCCAATGAGAGAAAGCGCGCCAAGTACCAGGAGCTAGTTGAAGAGTGTAGAAGGCAGGGCTGGCAAACCCGTTGTGAGCCTCTGGAGGTGGGCTGCAGAGGATTTGCAGGGCGATCACTCTGCAATGTGTTTAAAACCCTAGGCATCACAGGGGAAGCTAAAAGAAAGGCGATCAGATCCGCAACTGAAGCTGCAGAGAAAGCCACATGTTGGCTGTGGATTAAGAGGGCAGAACCGTGGGCAATTGCTGCTGGGACACAGGCCGGGGTCTGATCAACTCCGGTCGGGTCGCCTGGGCGAGGGTTTCTGAAGTTGAAAGACCCGAAACACCCAATGACCCCAGGTTACATCACTGAGGATGTGTCCCAGTGCATCTGCATGATGTATCCTTTACATTTACATCTGGCGCAGCCAGTGACTCCCAGGAATAGACTGGGTGGCAACCAAGGATAGTTTGGTGACTACTGGAAAGACAGTTGGCAGCCGGGAAGAAGGCACCCGGGACAGGAAGGGCCAGCTACCCAACCTGAATCTTCTGTGAGGGAGAAACCCAAAATTGCTACGGAAAAACCTTCTGAGATATACCCCCAGGGGAGCCCGAGAGGGGGGGAGAATGAGAACCCCAATAGGACGGATTTAATGTTATCGACCCAGGCAAATGAAATTTCGACAATGCAAGCAAGATGCATCTGCGGAAAGGTATGTGTAGCGGTTGTCCCTCTGCGTTGTGTAATTTTTTTTTTATAATAAAGGACTGTCCACACAAACTAGTTTTTGATGCGGGTGATTTAATTGTAGTGCCTGTATTAGTAAACAAAACACACACAGGCACAATCAGCGTTGCTCGTTCTTCCACTAACACCATCGCCGGAAAGAGCGAGGGCACCATTCATAACATTTACATACACACATTTACATTATATATAACAATATTATAATATCATATATAGTATAATAATATAATAGTATAAACAATAATATAAAGTGAAATTCGTATGCATTTTTGTACATTTATACCAGAAATACAGTGTTTAAGACATCAATTAACATACCTGTATTAGTAAACAAAACACACACAGGCACAATCAGCGTTGCTTGTTCTGCAATGCCTGTTAACCACAAAAATGTACGTTAAATGTACCAGGTAGTTAATCATTAAAACACATATACTTTCACTTTTTAATATAAGATTCGTTATCTTCATAATACAATACATCTCATTATAACCATATACATACATCTCTTTATATATATATCATCTATCTTTATATCTCTCACACGCGACACATGTCTCGCACACGATACACACTCGGCGCCGCCATTTTGTATAGTTCGCTGTTCACCCGATAATTAAACTCATAAACTTAATTTAACACACTGATAACTCGAACGAACAGTTTGACATAACATCAGCTTGAATACTTTCACATATTTTATCGTTTAAACATGAAGTGAACACTTATGAAACATACTGAAACATGAAATGTACAGAGCTCGTGAGATCGTACCTCTCTCCACTAACACCATCGCCGGAAAGAGGACGAACCTAGATTGCACCGCAATTTTCTTCTCTCACCTACGTATGACGTCAGCCGACGTGCATACTGTGATTATTACTTTTAATATGAGCTCACAATAGTCTTTCAAAATAAAATACCCCATAACAAACAATAATAACGAATAAAATTAAATACTATAAACAAATAAAATGAATAATCTGGTGTAACAACATATCCCTGCTACATCCACCCCCACTGTTTTACACCAGATTATGAATCACGTACAAAAACTTTGCAAGTTAACAATGTCACATGTTCTGAGATCACATTAGATCCGATCAGCTCTCAACTATCTCTTCTGAGATTAAGGTAACCCAGGGGTAGCTAATCCCTAAATTACCTATAGAAAACTATGTCTTTTACATAGTTCAATACATGACATCCAGAATTGTACCCATGAATGTACATCATACAAGGTATATGGCCAAGAAAAAAAAAAAAAAAAAAAAAAAAAAAAAAGTCTTCAAACAGTGTAACATCACTTAGTTTTCGTTCAACACTTTAAATCTCATGAATTGCGTGTACTCTCTGTGTAGACATTGACTGTATTAGCCTGTTTACTGGTCTAATGAGCCTTCCAAATCTTGACCTTAGGCCTTCTTGACCATTTGATTCTCTTTCAATCCTCTGATCTTGCACACTTGACACGGGAGTTTCTGTAACAGCTGGATTATTAGGCTCATCGACTTTGGAAGCACACTCATCACTCAAAACTGCTGATACAGAAGAATCATCAGACACCATTGAACATACTGACAGAACTGAACTGGGTAAGTTGTCGGAATTTCTCTCACACACAGATTTTCTGTCCATCTTAGTGTCACATTCTGCAACCACGTCATCAGTTGCATCACTCTGATCAACGTTGAAACACTCAACAGACTCCTTTCTCGTCACATTCGAGGCATCAGTAAGATCGGCCACCCAACGAGATGTACGATCTTCACTCTGAGTTTGATTGTCTACTTCACAAGAAGCACAGACAGTGGAATTCTCAACACTGTCACCACTATCACTGCCTTCATTCCAAGCAGGCACTGGCAGGAAGTTGACAGGCATCAACAGATTACGATGTACAGTCTTGATTTGACCTGTCCCAGGATTTCGTATCTTATACGTGTTCAAAGTGTCACTTTTACCCACAACAACATATACTACCTTCTCCCATCGATCTGCTAACTTTCTTTTCCCACGTTCCCCCTTATTCGCAAGAAGCACTCTGTCACCCAACTCAAGAGAATGCCCTTTTCCTTTTCGGTCATAATACTCCGCTTGTTTAGTCTGTCGCTGTTTGGCATGTTCTTGCGCGACTAATATTGCTTCCCTCAGGTCTTTCTTAAGTGACTGAACGTACTTATGAACATCAACAGTTTCATGATCCACGATGACACTTTCAAAAAGGACATCCACTGGTAATCTTGGTGTTCGTCCGAACATCAAGAGAAACGGTGGATACCCAGTGGTTTCATGTCTTGTACAATTGTACGCGAAAGTAAGAGTGTTTAGCATCTGTGGCCACTTAACTTTGGATCTCGGAGGAAGTGAACGGATCATATCACCCAGGGTACGGTTAAATCTCTCAGTTTGTCCGTTCCCCATGGGATGATATGGAGTTGTGTGTGATTTTCTCACACCGGACAATCTCAATAGCTCAACCATCAACAAGCTCTCAAAGTTCGCACCTCTGTCGGAATGTATGCGACCCGGGAATCCATAAATGCAGAAAAACTTGTTCCATAAAACACGGGCAACTGCTTCTGCAGTTTGGTTCGGGCGCAAGAAAGCTTAGTAAAATGGTCAGTGACCACTAACACATCGACCGACTTATTGTTCGCATCTTCCGCTGACCAGAAGTCAAGGCACACCATTTCTAGCGGAGCAGTTGTCTGAATTGATACGAGTGGAGCCCTCGCCTCTGGCTCAGGTCGTTTACTCAAAACGCACCTCTCACACTCATTAACGTATTTCTTTATGTCTTCCTTCATAGACTCCCAAAAGAACCGTTGTCTAGCCAACCAGAGGGTGCGATGCTGACCTTGGTGGCCAGCAGTATCATGCACACCTTTCAGAACAGTACTCCGGAGAGCTGTTGGCACCACAAATTGATAAGTCTTTTTCTTAGACACCGGATTCTTTGAGATTCTATAGAGAATACCCAACCTCAAGTTAAGTTTGCCCCATTGCCGCAGAATTTTTAAAGTTCTTTTAGACTCAAACACTTTTTCTCTGCGAGATGGACGTCTTCCTCTCTCTACAAAGAATTTCACTCTGTCAATTACAGGATCCTGACTCTGCTTTTCCAGCAACTCATCATGAGTAAGACTGTGAAGCTGACTCTGCTCTACATCCGCCAAGCATTCCAAGTATTGCACATATGCCATACTCCTAACGGCTGCACCATGCTCCCAGTCCTGATGAGATCGAAGAACAGCTGACAAATCTTGACGAGAGACTGTCCCAGTAAAGTAAGTAGACCCAACATACACATTTTCACCACCATTTGTACGTTCTGAAAGCCCATCCACATCAGTGCCATCACACTGCCTTTGCTCACATGTAAGATGGAACGTATCCTGCACCTGCTCAACAGCAACAGACTTTGCCTCATGCAGCAAAACATTGTATGGTGTTCTAGTCAGTCTATGCAGAATTTTCGAAGTCGCAAATGGGTGTCTGCTTAACGCGTCCGCCACTACATTTTTCGGTCCTGGGATGTATTGAATGTCAAAATCATACGGTGACAACTTCGCTACCCACCGCTGTTCACATGCATCCAGCTTGGGTTTTGTGAGGATGTACTTAAGTGGGTTATTATCAGTCCACACAGTAAACCTGTGTCCCCGGAGCCAATGACTGAACTTATCACTAATAGCCCACTTCATCGCCAAAAACTCAAGTCTGTGTGCTGGGTACTTTGATTGTGCATGATTTAAAGATTTAGACGCAAACGCAATGGGCCTAGCCACAGCACTCCCCTCCTGAACCTGCGACAAAACGGCACCAAGCCCACTAGTAGAGGCATCCACAGACAACAGAAACGGCTTCGAAAAATCTGGGTGAGCAAGCAAAACTTGACTCACCAAGACAGTCTTCAAATTTTCCAGGCTTTGCCTGCAATCGTCAGTCCAATCAGATGAAGAGAGGGCTCGGCTTCTTTTCAGTCGCTTCATTTCTCTCCCCATCCTAGGTCTTTTCTGTCCCGTCAAAAGCTGAAACAATGGTTTAGCCACTGAAGAGCAATTCTCTATGAAATGCTGGTAGTACACTACCATGCCTAAAAAGGACCTGATTTTACTCGCTGATGGTGTTACGCCGTCATTCTCCATCAAGTCTTTCTCAGATATATTCACAATAGCTTCAATTTTTGCTGGATCACTGGCGACCCCTTCTTCAGACACGATATGACCCAAAAATTTTACTGACCTTCTCAAAAAACGACATTTTGAAGGAGACAGTTTCAAATTGTGGTCTTTCAGACGCCGAAACACCATCTCGAGCCTTTCCAAACTCTCCTTTTCAGTCTTTCCGAAAACTAATAAATCGTCCAAATAACACAAAAGACTCAAGAAATTCTGGTCCCCAAACACAGTCAACATCATTCTCATAAATGTTGCTGGACTGTTACACAATCCTTGGGGTAACCGATTATACTCGTGGAGCCCCAAAGGTGAACAGAACGCAGTGAATTTCTTATCGTCTTCGTGTAAGGGAATGTTGTAGTACCCGGAAGTCAGGTCCATGGTACTAAAGTATGCGTTCCCCCCCAAAGCCGCCAGCACATCAGCTTGATGTGGAAGAGGGTGAGCATCCTTCACAGTGCGTGCGTTTAACCATCGGAAATCAGTGCATATCCTTAACTCACCATTTTTCTTCCACACCAAGACCAATGGAGACGCAAACTCACTGCTCGACTTTCTTATGATTTCTTTTTCTTCCATTTCATCTAAAGTCTCTTTCAACTTCAAGTAATGTGCGGGAGATAGACGACGATACGGAAGACGAAAGGGCTTGTCGTCTGTAACTCTGATACGATGACAAAACCCCTTCGCTTCGCCACAGTCCAAACTGTGCCTGGAAAACACACTTTCATATTTCTCAATGAGGTCAATGAGCTTGTTCTGCCAAAAGGAAGATACTTCACAGTCCCTGACATTCAGATCGCTCAGCCCCAGGTCACACAACCTACGGTCACCTACTGAGCTTGCTGCAGATGAAGAGCCACTCGTCATCACACTACCACTTGACCTATCAAAATGTACTTCACCTGAATTTTGGCTAACCATCACATCTGTGCTTTGAGCGAGATCCTCCAAAGCAACACAAGGATACACGTCGGCCACCTTCGCGTTTCTCCTCAGCACAATTTCTGCACTGGTCGGATTGATCATCTTTACAGGAAGCCAGCCATCACCCCACAAAGGTGACACAACCCTCCCAACCAACACATTCCGATGCACACAACGCGAAGTACTTGGTTCAACGACCACTGTGCTCCCTGCTGACAGTACTGACCCTGGAGGCAAACGACCCCAGACAAGGTGTTCACTCATAGGCTGCAGTGTCACGGATGACCTCAGTCTCAGCGTACCCACCCTGTCAGGAATTGAATCACCCCTCCATCTCTCTATACATGAAAGCATTCGCAAAAAGTGGCTATTCTCAGATGGTACAGCTGCGTCAGGTCTATTCACCACTCTCCAAAATTGGTCTGTACGTTTCATCTGACTTATTAGAGGTTTCAGAACATTAGTTCCGAGGATGATTGGGTCCTTTTGACCACTCACAATTAGAACAGGGACACTGAAACTAACCCCGTAGACTTCAAGCTTCAGATTACATACACCATCAGGACTAGTTTGTTTTCCACCGCAACCTACCAAGACAATATCTGAAGAACTCAGGATATCTTGGTCCAGCACCCCAGCACTTCTGAGCTGCGGAACTACATCAGCGCTCAGAGTAGTCGCCATGGAGCCACTGTCCAACATCCCCTGAAGTTCAACTTTGTCCTGTAATAACACACTAGCATAAAACAAACTGCTACTCTGATCAACTTGCATGCTATTCTGAAAAATTACGGTTTTCGTTTTGCCAATACTCTCACAGAAGAAAGAATAAACGGACTCAATATCAGTCTCACCAGAGGAATTACTACACAGCCCCACCTCGTCCTCTGCCCGAAGGGAGCTGTCTAGTTTCCCTGTGGTGTGACTTCAGTTTGCCGACCGGAGCCCACCCTGGACGTTGTTCGGTCACAGTTGTAACTCACGTGTCCAGCTGCAAAACACTTGAAACACAAGTTATACATTTTACAATGAGCAGTCGTGCTGTGCTCACTGCTCCGACACACTCTGCATTCTCGACTTCTATTCCCTGTTTGTTTAGGCCAGGGGCCCCGTGTAGACTGAGCGTTGCACACTAACGCTTTTTCTAGCAAGGTTAAGACTTTGTCCAGCGCATTCTCGTCATTCACGCCTGCACCCTGTTCAGACTTAGATGGTGGGGGAGTCACGTTAACTTCTGGTTCAGAGACAACTGTGGTAAATACTTTGCACAGCTCTTTTATGGTGCGAGACTCAAAGTCTGGACCTTGGTCGCTATGTAGTTTCTCAGGAAACCCATAGTGTACTAGAAAATTGTCCCACAGACTCTTGGCTACAGTCTGGGCTTTCTGATTTCTTGTTGGTACAGCCACAGCATACTTTGTGAAATGGTCCGTTATCACCAGTATGTCCTTGGTGTTACTTCGGTCCGCCTCAAGTGACAAGAAATCCATACAAACTAACTCCAATGGTCTGCTGGTTTTGATATTCACTAATGGAGCAGCTTTCTCTGGCAGAGTTTTCCGTCTGACACATCGCTCACAGGTTTTTACTTTTTGTTCTACAGCCAATGACATTTTAGGCCAAAAGAATCTGGATCGAACTAGATCCACAGTTCGCTCAATGCCTAAATGACCCATTTCGTCATGTAGCTCCTTCATTACCATATCACGAAGATCAGCAGGTAGTGCTAATTGATATGATTCACCTCCTTGCTCTTGCGTCTTCCTGAACAACACTCCATTTTTAAGCTCCAAACGATTCCACTCCCTGAACCACAGGGATAATTCAGAGGGCATGGTCTTAGAACAGGGCTTTTCATTGGATTCCAGCTGCTTGATAACCGCTCGCTGTCTTTTCCTTAAGTCTTGTTCAGACAACTGAGAAATTTCTCCAGACTGGTAAGTGTCTTCCTGCTGGAACGCTTGAGGTAAGGCATCCGCTCCAACCGCGAAAGATTCCACTAAAGTCACTGGTTGGTACAAGGGATCAGAGTCGTCACACTGCTGCCATACTTGATGGCGGTCACAGATTGCTTCTATTGCTTCTGGTGAAACAACCAACTGTGGGGCATTGGTCAAGTGATGGTAAGCAAACTGCCTGATTCTTTCCCTCTCCTTTCTCGTTTCCAGATCATCAGGAACTTCCTCTTGTGGGCGTCTTGACAATCCATCCGCATCCTGATTCCTACTTCCAGCCCGGTATTGGATTTTAAAGCTAAAAGTCGACAGACTTGACAACCACCTGTAGCTGGTAGCATCTAGTTTTGCGGAGGTTAAGATATATGTCAGGGGGTTACTGTCAGTCACCACCGTGAAGTCAGCTCCATACAAGTAATCATTGAATTTGGCAGTAACGGCCCACTTCAACGCCAAAAATTCTAACTTGTGTGCTGGATATTTTGCTTCACTTCTAGTAAGTCCGCGGCTTGCAAAAGCGATGACTCTCATCTGCCCGTCTTGTTCTTGATACAGTGCTGCACCAAGGCCGCTGGTACTAGCATCAGTGTGCAACACATATGGCAGCTTAGGGTTGGCAAATCCTAACACTGGAGCAGATGTAAGTTTTGCAATGACAGTGTCGAAAGCTTGCTGACACTCTTTGGACCATCTTTCTCCAAATTGCTCCTTTGGGTTGAAGTACTGTTTTGTCTTATCCATGTTCTTTCTGCGATCCTTTTGCAGTGGAGGATATCCAGTCGTAAGATCATTAAGAGGCTTCACAATCTTCGAATAATCCTGTACAAACCTCCTGTAGTAACCTGAGAATCCGAGGAAAGATCTTAACTTCTTCAGATTTGTAGGTCTTGGCCAGGTTTTAAGGGCTTCTACTTTTGAAGGGTCAGTCTCCACTCCATTTTGAGATACGATGTGGCCCAAGTATCTGACGGATGTTTGACCAAACTTACACTTCTCCGGTGAAAGCTTTAATCCAAACTCTCTGAGTCTTTTGAGTACTTGCATCAATCTTGTCTCATGTTCCTCCAAAGTGTTCGAGAAAACTATGAGGTCATCAATGAACACAAGAACTTCCTTCCGGTTTAGGTCTCCCATACATCGTTCCATTAGCCGCTGAAACGTGCTAGGCGCATTGGTGATTCCTTGCGGCATCCTATTAAATTCCCAGAAACCAAGTGGGCATACGTAGGCGGTTTTCTGCTTATCAGACTCTTCCATCTCAATTTGATAATAGCCTGACTTCAAGTCAAGGACTGAAAACCATTTTGATCCGGTCAAGACTGAAAAAGCTTCTTCCAGATTAGGAAGGGCGTAGGCATCCTTTATAGTCTGGGAGTTTAACTTCCGGAAGTCAATGCATAGGCGCACAGAGTTATTCTTCTTCCGTACAACGACTATTGGAGACGAAAATGGAGATTCTGACTCTCTGATGACACCTGCTTCGAGAAGTTCTTGTAGATGCTTTCTGACTACGTCCACATCCTGGGGATGAATAGGACGAACTCGATGTTTGAATGGGGTTTCATCACTAAGTTTTATTCTGTGCTTCACTTTATCAGTGTGACCATAGTCCAAATCATTCAATGCAAAAACATCAGGCATTGAGTTCAGTAAGGATGTTATCCTCTCCTTCCACTCAGGTGATAGAGGGGAATTTCCAAAGTCAATAGGGATCATGGGAGGATTTAACTCCATCTTCTCACTTTCAACTCCTTTGGAAAACTCTTTCCCCATTACTCTTTGGACCGCATGAACTTCAGCAATGACAGCCTTCGCAGGAATCATTAGGTCAGTTTGAGTTTCATTTCTCATTACCACGGGTAACTGTGTAATACGTTGTTTTGCAGGTAGACTGTGCAGACCACAAGCTACTAGAAGACCACCAGGTAAGGAAGATGGTGCAGGTAACTCCACTGACACCCATTTCTCAGACAGAGGACCTTTCACTTGAACAAGGCCATCAAGGACTACTGTACATCCTGCTGGCACAACTTCTGGTTGGTTTCCCTTCAATTTTACACACCCCACTGTTTCAACAGAAGCTTGCTGTTTCCTCCTCTCCAGAACATTTATCACCGCTTGATAGCCATAGAAGAGTGACTTGCAGGTGGATGTTTCTCCTTGAGTGCAGTTGGCATATAACACATCAAGTGAATTTGTTCCAATGAGAATCTGTGGTGAGTTCATCAAATCAGGAACTATTAATGCCAGGGTGGGGACTTTAGCTTCCATACCAAGGAAATCTTTGGGAAACTTCAGACTGACCTCCACATAACCCAAATAAGGAACTGCCTGTCCATTGGCTCCTTCAACTTCTAACAAATGCTCCAATGACTTCATGGGATGTCTGGATAAATACCTTTCATAATAGAATCGAGGAATGGTGGTTACCTGTGATCCGGTATCTAGAAGACAGTTGACTTCTCTTCCTTCAATTTGAATCCTGGCAGTACACCTGGTTCCCACCAATCCTGCAGGTAACTCATGACATAGAGTGCCATAAACATTCTGGTTGTTCAGACGGCCATGCTTCTTTGGGCATTGTTCTCTTTTGCCAGTCTCTGTCTGCCCCACGACAGAGACTGATCTCAGTTTAAAGATTGCAAGTTAGAGGAATTCCTCAAGTCCCAAGCGGCTTGACGGTCCCTCAGCTCACGACGCTTTTCTTCCACTCTGCGGGGATTTGGATCATTCTCACAATTGACTGCAAGATGTCCGTCCTCTCCACACCGAAAGCAATAGCCAGGACGGGGTCTGTTGGCTGAATTCCAAATGGGTTGTGTGCTTTCATTCATCTCTGGTTCCATCATCCTGGATCTATATTTCACAGGAAAATTCCTGGAAGCTGAAGGTCTCTCTGAATACTTCTCTGGTATTCTTGGAACAAGATTAGCTTGGAGCTCAGCTACTTGACGCTTCAGTTCGTAAAGTTCATTCCCATCAGAATGAGTCTTCTCTTTTCTAACAGGGTCCGCCTTCATCATAGAAATCTGGGTTTGAAGCCGTGCGACTTCTTTCTTAAGTGCATCTACTTCAGACTTATCAACATTACTTTTAGGCTTAGTTGACTTTTGCTTTTGACTTGGGTGTTGTTGCACTTCATCCTTAGGCTCATCAGGTACATTGCTGCAATAGACAGACTGTTGGTGAGTGGTAGTTCGGAACTTGACTGGAACAGGAGCATGCTTATTTAATCCCAGGTGTTTCCTCATCCTCTCCTCTTTTAGTGACTGTTTGTCTTCTGCAGTACGAATGAGTACTACAAGTTCAGCAAAAGAAGGGGGTGACGTTTTCCTTCCATCCAGCTGCAGGTCGGCAATCAAGTTGTTGTCCCAGCACCCTCGGCAGAACTGCTTGAGAAGACAACGATGGCGTTCAACTTCTGTAACACCACCACGCCTGATTGTGGCGCTCAACATCACATGGAGACGATGCAAGTAAGTTGAAGGTTTTTCTCCCTGGTTTTGTAGAGCACTTATGAACTTCACTAGCAGCTCATCTCCATCTTCCACTGAGCCATACACAGATTCCAAAAGTTCAAGGCACTGTGCTGGTAATGCGTCTGGACCAACATGCCTGACAACATCTGAGGCTGGGGGCAGCAGACTGTCAAGAATTCTTCGGGTTTTATGCAAGTCAGAGAGTGACTGGTCGTTAAGTAGAAAGTCAACGCTGGCCCGCCAAGTATCAAAGTCAGGTTCAGTACTCGGTCTTGGACTCCTTCCTGAGAAAGCTTTAAGATGCAAAATGGCATGAGAAGAGGACATTGCATCATTGGTTTTCACTACATGCTCCATCACCACCCGCTGAATACCTGGAGGATTCAGCGCACTTGTAGGCAGGTTCACAGACACGGTTTCAGCAACGCTAGTGTGAGGGCTTCTCAGCTGGTAAGGTGACATTACCGGTGTGCTCTCCTTGGCAGGGTTTTTAGGTTCTAGAATCACTTGTGCAGGGGTACCAGGTCTAGAGGGTTCGTTTGGTGGAAACTTCGAAACAGAGATCTTTTGCAGCTCAATTTGAAGAACATCCTGCAGAGACATTCCACTGGCTTGGGCGATGGCCTGCAGGCTCTCCAAGTACTCTTCAGTAGCACTGCTACTAACTGCAGAGGCATACACACTCCCTAGGCTGCGAACATGGAAAGCAACATTTGCATCTTCAATAATTTGGATAACCATAGGCAGGGAGGGCTCCAGATCACTCATGGCAGATTCATTAACAAACTCCACAATTGCATTGCGGTGGTACTCTGATTCTGGGTCGTCGATAAGCAAGTTGCGCTTGATCGAACCATATACCTTCAGACTGGCTTCCAGCTCTTGGTCCAGTTCAGAGAGAGTTATGCCACTGACAATAACTGAATTCGGAACTTTGATATTTTCCCTATTCACAATTTCCATGACTACAAATTGCTTACTGTGTGTTTAAATCTGTTAAAATTTGTATTTATACTCCTGGCTGTCTGGCTCGCCAACTTTTACCTGTAACCCCCAGCTACTCGTTTTATGGCATAATAACGTGGGTACAGGCGATTATTTATATCTAGGACCAGATTACAGAAGATGGGTTCGACTCACTGGAGTATAGGGAATTTATAACAGAAACTAAAGAAAGAAAGCAACTCAGACTCAAAGGTAAATGTTAATTACTAGGGATTGTTATTAAGGAAAAAAAAAAATGAATTGAATCTTTTGACAAATAAAATTATATGAATAAACAATAAACAGCAAAGTTAGACAGTAGTTCAGTTCACAATTTACACCTTAGTTCAATTTGGAAATTTAGATTTCAAGATCAAGTTCACAATTCAAAATCAGTGTCCAGAGTATCAAAAAAACAAAAAAAAACAACTTCGGGAATCGGATTCAATGTTCAGATGTCACTGAATATTTTTAGTTCAGTCCATATGAAAAAAAAATCCAACGATTGATCCAGGGAAAATCCAGAAAGAGAAAAAAAACAAAATAGCACAGTTCAAGGTGAGTATGTTTTGTCCTACCAGTTCAGCAAAACGAATTTTTAATTTCCAGGTACGATCAAGCAGACGGTTGGCTCGCCATGTCCAAACCACGAACAGTCATCCACGGCAGGGACAGATCAGGACTCAATAGGCAACGATGCTCAAGAAAACAAGAGAAAAAAAAAAAAAAAAAAACCCCAGCCTTGCAGGAACAAAGCCAAAAGTAATTATTATTCAGCTGTTCAATAAACTGTTTAAATTAAGTTGTCTGGTTTATCACTCAATTTCCAATGCACTGAACATACATGCTAATCAACCACATGTTCACTTAGTATATTGAAACCTATGCACACAGCTAGCAAAGCTAGCGTCACATGTAACATTTCTTTATAGATAAATTTAACAAATATACATATTATGAACCGTTAAACATTATTTACACAATTATCATGAAAATATAGATTAAATTACCGTTTTTAGATGCAAGTCTGTCACATTACATTTCAAATGATAACTTTCCATATTTCAAAACCACTCAGTATACACATATTATTGCAAAAATGGTACTCACCAAGAAAAAGTAAGTGAAAGAGAAAAATAAAAAGGTTTTCTTTAGATTTGGCCTCAATCTAGATGGTTTCAGTCTTAATTTTTTTTTCGTGCACTTCAAACTTTTCCCGTTCGTCTCAATCTCTTCGTCTGTCAAACCGACATCCGACTATTACATGTAAATTGTGACTTCTAATGGTATTTTCACAAAAATAATCTATTTTTAAACTATTTCGAATCTTTAGTTATGAACAATGCAGCTGTCTAGCGTCAATCTGCGTCATCTTTCTCTTCGTCACACTCTCTGCTGCTCTCGTTTTTGTTTCTCCACGCTATGAAAACGAACTGCCTTCCTGGAGGCGGGACTAACCTCCGACCTCATCCGATCTAAACTTTCTTTGGCCAATTTCTTTTTCTAGATATTCTTTTGCAATATAATATAATATAAAACTTAAATTCACTTATCTGCGTTCTTTTGTTATTAACCCTCTGGGGTCTGAGGGGTTTTTGGGGTCCTTGAGATGTTCTGACATGCCCTGACATTTGTGCTTTTTTCAGTTGCTTATAAACATATTAATGGCAAAGGTATAATTACACTCTATTTAGCACAAACAGGGCTACCATAATATGTGAGCAACATGCATGTACATGTTTGTATTTTTGAGAGAATAATGTTTATGCATGGTTATTGAAAAAACTAAAAACTAAAGTTTCTGAAATAAGGCCACAAAACACATACTAAATATGTGACAATAAGACTTTTGACTAATGGATGTCATTGCCTAGAGTTTTTTCTTCAAAATGATGTGAAAATCATCCTGCCCTTATCATTCACATAACACAATACATTGATTTAAATCTTGTAAAACACTTTTTGTTTGTAAAGGCAATATGCGCAAGGGGCGTCAACCATTCAACAGCATCATGCATATGTAGTGGTTCACACCTGAGGAGACAATGGGGCCTGCATACTTAATGAGCCATTTCATTCAGGTGTGTCACCTATAGCCACAAGAAAGAATGCAAGAGCAATATATATATATATATATTAGGGCTGGGGGAATTAACGCGTTAATCTTTGCGATTAATTTGAAATGTTTAACGCGTTAAAAAAAAATAACGCAATTAACGCAGCACTTTTTTTTTTGTTTTTGTTTTTGTTTTAATGATTTCCTGTTGCGGCTGCTATTGAAAAGACTGAAATATGCCGTCCCGCCTCTCCGTGTTCGGCGATCAGGTTTCATTCTCGCGCAGCTTTCATGAGCGGGTCTTTTCCGCTCCGCGTGTGTGTGTGTGTGTGTGTCAGCGCGCTCTGTCGTTAACGGCCCAGCGGCGCGCTCTCAGTTCCGTGTATGTGTGTGTGTGTGTGTGTGTGTGTGTGTGTGTGTGTGTGTGTGTGTGTGTGTGTGTGTGTGTGTGTGTGTGTGTGTGTCGGCGGCTCTGTCGTTAACGGCCCAAACGCTTCAATCATGTACCGAGCACTGGAAAAGTAAAGTCCGCTCAAATAACGTGAAATTTCTCAGTAGACTTCTGTTTGCTGAGCTGGTATAGCCATGCTGGGCAACAATGGTAAAATTATGACCTGCTTTGATCACATGCTCTGCTAATAATAGTAGGACTATATTTTATTTTGATAATTAGTTAAAAAAATAAATAATAATAATAATCTGTTAAATTGATTATATTTTAATATAGGGCTATTTTCTGTTCCTTTTCCCCCCTGTGTTGTTTAATTAGGTGATTCTAAGTTAAAAGGAATAGTTCACTTTAAAATGAAAATTCTGTCATCATACTCACCCTCATGTTGTTTTCAAACCTGTATGAATTTCTTTCTTCTACTGAACACAAAGGAAGATATTTAGAAGAATGTCAGTAACCAGACAGTTTCTGGGTCCCATTGTCTTTAGGAAAAATATATACTATGGAAGTCAATGGTACCAGACACTGTCTGGTTACTGACATTCTTCTATATTCCTTTCTGTTCAGCAGAAGAAAGAAATTCATACAGGTTTGAAACAACATGAGGGTGAGTATATGATGACAGAATTTTCATTTTAAAGTGAACTATTCCTTTAAATATTGATGATTACAAGCTTGGGGGAAACGCAATTAATTACAGAAATTGTGCAATTAATTAGTTTTTTTTTTTTTATTGATTCCCACCCCTAATATATATATATATATATAATATATATTCTACCAAATTGGTTCACAGTTGGAAGCATGTCAATTTCTTTATTTTAATTTATTTTTTCACAAATTTTGCTTGCAAATTGTATAATATCCAAGGAAAACATGTCTAGTAATTGTGCAGATAATTCTCATACTGTATTTTCAGTTTTGGAATATGTATCCTCTCCCCAAATTTGTCAATAATAAAACACAATAAAAATTATTTAAAGAAAAGGCTTATATTTACCTTTTAAAATTTGTTTACATCTACCTTGTAAATATATATTTTTTATTAAAAAGGTTACAATTACAACAACAATTGAAGTGTAATCTTTCTTTGTAAAAACTAAAGTAGCCTATACATTTTATCATACATATTTCAAAGTTAAGGATTCATTACTTCGAATATAGCCTACATTGACAAAACATACTATATTTAACATATTAGCAAACATTGGCAAACAAAAGCTTATTTGAGGTGGCAGATATTTTACAGTAAAATGTGTAATCTATCCAAAACTAATCAACAAAATGTTGTCTTTCATTTGTCTGTAACATAGGTCTTTCGTTTTTATTATAAGGAATATAAATGTTAATTTGCAGTTTAATACGTTGCTTATACAAATACATTTTATTTCAACATATTTCAGTCGATTTTTACTCAGTATAGCAAAATAGTTTGCTAAAAGCAGATCATTCATTCACACACAGAAACGCAATTCAAATTTAAACTGTCTTTTTGCGAGTTGTGGTAAACAGCGCATCTCTGCCGTTCATTCATTCACACAGAAACGCGATTTACTTGAGAATGAAAAAAAAAAGTACTACAGTATTCCATCCGTTGCTCCTCGAAATACCAGCACTTCTGAGGTACGTTTTCCATTATTATTATTCCTCACAGCGCTGCGAGACAGTGTAGACAAGTACACTGATCTGAATAAACTTGATGTGTTTTCTCGAGCTGATATGTGGGCGTTCACAGTTTGTATGGGATCGTCTCAGTCATTTGCGTTTGAATAGCGCGCTCTCCGTGGGCGGGGCCGATTAAAACGTAATGAGCTGAGATGAGCTCGACTGGAATCGCTCTCTTTTAATACAGATTTCACAAGATGAGAATATTTGTTTTTTATATAAATTACTTCATTTAAAAGAAGAGAATTCAAGCTACATGCCTGTGTGTCTGTATGCCTGTTTGACTGAGTATTCGCTGAGTTATTGTTCATTTTCGTACGCGTTTCAGAATGGACTTCACTGGCAGAGAGAAGGCAGAACTCGCTTCGTGTTTATTTTTCTTTATTTGGCAAAAAGCACAACACTTTGTTTTTAATGTGAGTATACACATTTAACAGAATCGATTGATGTATGAAACTCCTATGGAAAATCAAAGTCAACAGAGTATTTATGAGTTTCTTTTACACTGATAAAAAAAAAAGCGAGCTGGTATCGCCGGCGATACAGCCGACCTCAGGGGGTTAACTATTGTATTTTTATCTGCTTTCTGCTGTTTTTAACTGCTTTGTCTGTTATTTTTATCTGTTGGCTTTATCTGTTATTTTTATCTGCTGTGTTTATCTGCTGTCTGCTATTGCTGTTTGTAACTGTTATTTTTATCTGTTGGCTGCTATTACTGTTTTAACTACGGTCTGCTGGTTTTTATCCGTTGTCTGCTATTGCAGGGGTCATCTGTTAAAATCTTTATAGTTATATTATTTTCATAGTTGTTATGATATTAATCTGCTCTGAAAAAACTGTTTAGTCAAAAAGACGTCCGGGTGACGGCTGATGGGTTATCATATCATAATTTCTCGGTTATTAGACTCTAGGCACATAAATCTGATCGTCATCTAGTTTTGGTCCATGTTTCAGAAAAAACACAATTATAATTTTGTGCGTTTCCACATCGCATTACCCATGACTTTTATTATGAAAACACGTGGATTCCCTCGGCTATTATTTTGAAAAGACGCTGCCATCCTGTTGTTACATTAGTGTTTTAATCATGGTTTATTTTTTACCCCCTGCAACATTGTTTATTTAAAAGAGCACTTATTTGTCACAATGTTCTAGCCATCTGATCTAATTTCTGCATCCTATTAGACTTCGTGGCATCATCTCCCTGCTAACTGGGGTTTATGTTCTATGAGTTCTACGTGTTATTATTTTTCGGCCATCTACATGGTTTCTGAAGCTAGGTCGATTTGTTTACGCGATGTTTAAAAACATAAAAGTCTGTTTTAACACTGTACAATGGTGAAGGCGGTCCATTCGCCATGTTTGTTGTTGTTGATGTTTAAACCGACGTCACATAGCTCCCCCTAGCGCCGGGGAGGTAAGAACTACATCCTGGTTTTGGTAAAATAGTGCCATCTTGTGGTTGTAACTGGTATGAGGCCCGTTTTTGCGAAATAGTGTCATCGTGTGGTTGTTATTGATATGACAAGCTGTTTTGTAAAATAGTGGCATCTTGTGGTTGTTATTGATATGATAAGCTGTTTTGTAAATAGTGGCATCTTGTGGTTGTTATTGATATGACAAGCTGTTTTGTGAAATAGCTCCATCGCGTGGTTTTTAATTGCTATGACATGCTGTTTTTGAAATAGTGCCATCTTGTGGTTGTTATTGCTATGACATGCTGTTTTTGAAATAGTGCCATCTTGTGGTTGTTATTGCTATGACATGCTGTTTTTGAAATAGTGCCATCTTATGGTTGTTATTGCTATGCCATGCTGTTTTTGAAATAGTGCCATCTTGTGGTTGTTATTGCTATGACATGCTGTTTTGATTTATTTTAGGATTGATAATCTGTTTAACTAAGTTAGTTTTATTTATTAAAATTATTATTTTTATTTTTTATTTTTAAGGCCATGCTGTGTGTGTGTGTTTGTGTGTGTGTGTGTCTGTGTGTGTGTGTGTGTGTGTGTGTGTGTGTGTGTGTGTGTGTGTGTGTGTGTGTGTGTGTGTGTGTGTGTGTGTGTGTGTCTGTGGGTGTGTCATTAAATTTTGCTAAAAGAACAAGCATTTTAGATTCAAGCGCCAGTCGCCCTCTCAAGGCTGAAGGGTGGAGATCCAGGTTACATTACATGCTGTGTGTGTGTGTGTGTGTGTGTGTGTGTGTGTGTGTGTGTGTGTGTGTGTGTGTGTGTGTGTGTGTGTGTATGTGTATATATGTATGTGTTTTGTTATTCACGGTTGATGTTTATAAAATCAACTCACCAATAGGCATGTGCCGGTATCACATTTTCATGCTGCGATTAATTGCTTTTAATTAATTAATTAAAAAATAAAATAAAACTTGCATCACAAGGTGTAATTGTGATTGTCAAAACATTTGGTAACTAAACTGAATTTTATTAAGTTTAGTGACAACATGTTACAATGATTACATGGTACAATGACTGGTAGGCTACTGTTTGTATTGCTTAACACAAATTTAACGATTTTAATTCAATACTTGGGATTTGATTTCAATCTTGATTCAGTATTGACTAATTTTGGATAAATATTAGGAAGGCTACAGTAGATAGCCCACATGGTATTTTTTTCTCATGAAAAAAAATATCTCACATAATGCTATGAAACCATATAGAGCCCTATCAGCTGGTATTATTAAAGGTTACAAATAACTAATTAAATCAAATATAATGTGGTTTTCATTATAATAACAATTATGTAGGCCAAAAGACAAGTAAAAATATAATAAATATGTAAAAAAGTGCAGTGCACATATTCAGCAAAATACTCCTCTTTATCTATTTGTTTTAGTCATCTAACATGCTGCTGGTCATTAAATGGTTTAAATGTAACGTTCTGTGACACAATTGTTCTCCTGTTTCATATCAAAAGTAACCTGCTCTGTCTTGTTTGACGGTCTTCGTGTCCTCTTTGCTCCGCGATTTTTCTCTGCGTGAGAAAACTGATGTGTCGCGTGTGAAGAGTCTCGCGCTGAATGCGTCGAGTTGGCAGCTCTGCTTTTAGAAGCGGGATGGATCCGAATAGATCGGCGGCGGCCATAGACTGTAGGCGGCGGCGTTCCTCCTTCCACCATGCTGCTTCTCTATGTGAGGACTGTTTACATTAGACTAGAAGTGCGCACCGGCCGCATGCTTATACACATGGCGATTGTTTACATCAGAGTGCGCACGTGTTTCGCGCAGCATATACGCAGTGTTTGTTTAAGCGGCTGATGGAAAATAAGCTATAATAAAAATCTAATTTCGGATCTATTATTTTTCACGGTATTTTGAAGTGCCCGCGATAACAATATCGTGCATATTCATTACCGCGATTTATCGCATTACCGAATACCGGCACATGTCTACTCACCAAATTGTCTTTCATGCATAAACAGGTTTTATATTTTCCCAGGCACGAATATCCGAATATTGAATTGGTCGCTTTCCAATCCATTAATGATGCATGTGAGAACTTATTTTTAATATTGTTTTATAAATTAAATGAACTTATTTTTATTTAAATTATTTTAACTAAATTTTTAATTTGCAGTATCAGCCGTGGTAGATCTTACGCAAGATGAAGATGACGGTGAGAGTGCTGGACCAAGTGGTGAACCTTTGAGAAAGGTCAGAAAGACCGTTGGTTCCAGCTCACCCGGTACTCCACCTACCGTCCCACCCCCCAGTCCTATCAGCCCTCCAGTCACACCTCCTGCCACCCCTCCGGCTATTCTACCTAACACTCCACCTGCCACCCCGCCTGCCATTTCCCCTGGTACCCCGCCTGTCAACCAGTCACCCGATCCATCTACCAGTGGGGCAAGCAGTCAGCAGCCCAGTCCTGACACGACTGTGTTTTACGGTAAGACTAACTACATTATCGTAAGTTTAAAAATCCAAATTGAACCAGACCATTAAGATTTTTTGTTATTTTCTACACAACAGGCTCAGCCGGAAAGCATGATGATGTGACGGCTTGGGATAGCGATCAACTGGAAACATGGGAGTGTGGTTCTTGGGCGAGTGAGTGCGACGACGAGGTATCGGTCATTGAGGATGAAGAAGTAGCACCAGCAGCAGGGTCTCAGACAGTTAATGATGACGGTGCTACTCCTCTGATGTATGCGCTTATTGATTCAATAGAATCATTGAGACAACAGTTTCGCGATGCACACAGCGAAACACAAAACCATTTAGAGACACTGCACGGGGAGGTTCGTGCACACAGCGAAACACAAAACCGTTTAGAGACACTGCACGTTCAGGTTCGCGACGCACAGATCGAAACACGTAGTAGATTAGCCGCATTGAGCGGTGATCTTCGCAGCTCTCAGCTGGAGGTACATAGCAGAGTGGATGCGCAAGATCGATTTATTCAAAATCTGGCCGATGAAATATTTCGACGTATCAATAGAAACGAAGGCATGTTCACCGAATACCATCGTGAACTGGTACTTTTGATCCATCATCTTCTTCTTATTCTCGTCGAACAGTCAGATGAGTAAAATAGATGTGTTCCATTAAATCATGTAACGATTTTTATACACTCTGATTTTATATTGTACTATTTCATGTATGCTTTTTTATACTTTTTACATATACTCTGATTTTGTACTATTTCATGTTTTTTGCTTTTTACATATACTCTGATTTTGTACTATTTCATGTATGCTTTTTACATATACTCTGATTTTGTACTATTTCACGTATGCTTTTTATATTTCATGTTTTGGTCTGAAATCTAAAATGGACGCTGCTAAAAGCTTTGACGCAGAACTGTCGCCGGACGAGATTGAAATGCTAAGTATGCTTCCGGATTCTTTAGAAGAGTATTTGTTTAATTTAGAATCTTCACAATCCTCCACTAATTTGGATCTTTTTGAATTAGCTGTAAATCCAAATATGAATTTGTACGATCATGTGCTAAGCGTAGACAACGATCCTGTTGTGCAATTCGGCTGTGTTTTAAACAACCAACCACCACCAGAGCACCCTCCCGGTAATGATACTTCACAACCATCGACATCAGGTAATGTCGACCCTACTACACAGACTCGATTAAGCCGTACGGCCATTGATAGATTGATTCGCCAGGGTGGCGACGTAAACAGATATCATGTTTTACCACGACCTCGTTTCAATAGTGTGACGCTGAGAAGGACTATGAATCTGAGAGAGATTAACTCTACAGATTTGGCCTCTTATCACACTTGCATACATGACATGCTCAGTGGGATTGTTTCCTTTGCTAGAGAATTCGACCACAATGCCCCCGTAATCAATATTACATTGACGGCTTCCAGTCTCCAAGCACCAGTCAGCGAAGTTTTAACTCACGGTAATAATTACGACGTGGATTCGCTTTTCGATCAAATTGAAAAATTTTACAGAGCAACAATCGGTTACTATCCGACAAGGCCGTTGAAATTGATGCTTCAGTAGCCATGAACAGACAAGGAGGTGGCGGTCAGCGTCGTAAACTCACAGACCTGGCCATCGATCAGGTAATTAAAAGAAAAAAGACGAGTTTATTTTGCCCCACAAATATTTCAAATAATTTGTGCTTCTCCATCTGTCTCGTGCGTTTTCTTAGACCCCAATTACCCGAGAACGAGTTAGAAAAACTGGCTACCATCATCCAAAACAACGTTGGCTTCTCCATCCAAGACAAAATCGGTCTCGGCGACATAGCCTCTTTTGAACGTGCGCTAGACATTAAAATTGTTGTATTTCACAGATCTAACGCCATGGTCTTAGAAACGTACAAAAATTCTGACGAACCCCATCCAAAAACGATTTTCCTGTATCTCCACAACGATCATTACTACATGATACTGAATTTGACAGCATTCATGGGTTCGCCATACGTGTGTCCATTTTGCTACAAATCTTTCACCAACCGCAGAAACCACCGATGTAAGCACGCCTGCAACATCTGTTTCGACGCCGATTGTTACACGCTCCCTGTAAGAACCATACATTGTCCGGATTGTTTGCGTTTCTGTAAATCGAGTTATTGCTACGAAATGCATAAAAAAAACTCGCCTCCCGGTCAGGAATACCCAGCCTGTGATATTATAACATTTTGCAAACTATGTAACAGACGTTACGACGTTAAACCGGGCGCCAAGAAAACCAAACACATGTGCCCCCCGGACAAATGCGTGCATTGTCGCGAGCGTCTGACGGACGATGGGGATCAAGAATGCTTCATACAACCCCTAGCACCTAAGGAACCCTGTGAGAAATACATCTTCTACGATTTTGAAACGCGTTACGAAAACGGTCGGCACGTGGCTAATTTTGTCTGCGCCATCACATTCAAAGGGGAGAAATTTACTGCTCATGGTGCCAACTGCATCGCTAAGCTAATCAACCGCTTCAGACAACCCCGATACAAAGACTACTGCTTCATAGCTCATTACGCCTCCAGATTTGACTCCTTTCTCATCCTGGAGTATGTTTGCAAAGCCGGGATCGAGCTTGAGGTCATAATGCAAGGGTGCAAATTAATGTTTATGTACGATGAAACGTTTGCCCAGCGATATATCGACAGTTACTCATTTTTCCCATTCGCTTTTGCCAAAATGCCTGCGGCGTTAGACTTAACGACGACTGAAAAAGGCTACTTTCCCCATCTTTTCAACAGGGTGGAAAATGAGAACTATTTCGGACCATACCCCGACAAAAAGTTCTACAACTACGATAACATGTCTGATAAAGGCCGAGAAAAGTTTGATGCGTGGTACCGCACGGTTGAGGGTAAGTTCTTTGACTTCAAGAAAGAACTGTACCCGTACGGCGTTAACGATGTCGTCTTATTACGTGAAGGGTGCATGAAATACAGAGAGTCATTCGTACACTGCACCGAACTTGACCCTTTTGGGTTCACGATGATCGCCAGCTGCGCAATGGGGGTCTTCAAAACACATTATCTCGCCAGAAACACGCTCGCCCTCACGCATAACAAAGCGTACGTCCATCAAAATAAGTCCTACTCAAGCGGTTCGATCGAATGGCTCGAGTATGTAAAAAAGACTAGAAACGTGGACGTTCACCACGCCGTAAACCACGGCGAAGTATCGATCGGCAAGTTTTTAGACGGCTACTACGAGCAGGACGGTGTCAGGTGAGGATTAGAATACGCGGGGTGCATCTTCCATGGTCATTGCTGTCGCTTTGCACCCCATCAGACGCACCCCCTGTCCGGAGTACCCTACGGGGTTCTCAGGAACCAGTTTGACGATAAGGTTGAAATTCTGCGGAACGCGTACGGTTTGCAAATCGAGGTTCTTTGGGAATGCGAATGGAACCGCATGAAAAAGACCTATTCCCTCTGTGATAGAATTTATGGCCGATTATTCTGCCCCAGAGAGACTGAACCCACGACATGCCCTCTACGGCGGGCGAACGAACGCCTATAAACTATATCACAAAGTGACCGGTGATGAGAAAAAAAGGTATCTGTACCCGTATTGTCAGGCGAGGAAAAGCTACCCGATCGAACACCCCCAAATCATTTTCACAGATTTTGAACCGATTGAAAATTATCACGGGCTTATCAAAGCGACCGTGTACCCACCCCGCAAATTACTGCACCCGGTTCTCCCTTACAGATGCCAAGGAAAACTCATGTTTCCGTTATGTAGAACCTGCGCTCACGACCAAAACCAGACCACGAGCTGTACCCACACGAACGAAGAAAGATCGCTCTCGGGGTGTTGGGTCAGTATCGAGCTTTTAAAAGCCATCGAGAAGGGTTATGTGGTAGCCAAGATAGACGAGGTTTGGCATTTTCCACAGCGGTCAGACACGTTGTTCGCCGAATACGTAAAAACCTTTTTTGCGTTTGAAACAACAAGCGTCCGGCTACCCGTCCAATGTCGTCACGGATGCGGAGAAAGAGACTTACATTCGCGAGTATTTTGAAAAAGAGGGGATTCAACTCAACCCCTAAAAGATCAAGTACAACGCCGCCCAGAGGGCAATCACGAAATTAATTCTGAATAGTTTGTGGGGACGCTTCTCTTTAAGGCAGAACTTGCCTCAAACGACTCTGGTGAGCGACCCCGAAGATTTCACCAGGATCGTTTTCAGCAATACCGACACGTTGACGTATTTCTCATTCGTCTCAGAAGACGTGGCTCTCGTCCAGCATAAACCCCCCAAAGAGGATGTTTGCAAGGCGCGCGACGTGAATGTTTTTGTAGGTGCCTTTACCACCGCGCACGCCCGACTGGAATTGTACGAATTGATGGACAAGCTCGGCGACCGACTGCTATACTCTGACACAGACAGCGTCGTATTTGTGTCTAGGGAGGGGGACTGGGAGCCGCCTCTGGGTGATCATTTAGGGGAGCTGACTAGCGAATTGGACGATGGGGATTATATAACTCAATTTTCGTCGAGCGGCCCCAAATCGTATGCTTTTGAAACAGCCAAAGGTAAATCGTGCATGAAAACTAAGGGGATAACCCTGAATGCTAAAAATTCCCGAGCTATCTGTCTCGAATCCCTGATTGGTCTGGTTGACAGCTATGTGACGTCGCATGATAGATCCAAATACATCCTGACTCAGACGGAAGACATTGTCAGGAATAAGAAGACTTTCACATTGCACAACAAATCAGTCGTTAAAAGGTTTAAGGTAGTGTACAATAAACGTAGACTTTTACGCGACTTCAGTACACTTCCTTATGGCTACTGATCAGATGATGCACAGAGGCTCTCAGGATGTTTCCGATTTTGATTTCAGACTTCAACACCCTTTCAGTTGTGTCGTGAGTGGGCCGTCCAACTCTGGAAAGTCTTATTTTGTAAAACTTTTGTTGGAAAAAGGTTTGAATATCATTTCCAAGAAAATTGAAAACATTGTTTGGTTGTATGATTGTTGGCAGACTTTGTACGATGATTTACTTCAATTGTATGACATAAAATTTGTGCAAGGAATACCACAGACTCTGAATGATGATGATTTATTGCCTGTCACCAAGACAAACCTGCTCGTGGTGGATGATTTAATGGAGCAAGCTAGCGCTAACTTGGAACTTCAACGTATTTTCACGCAATACTGCCACCACCGCAATCTCAGCTCTATTTACATAGTGCAAAATTTATTTGCCCAGGGTAAGTCCAGCCGAACCATAAGCTTAAACGCCAATTATATGACATCTGAAGGGAATGGCTGCTAAACAAGGTAATTTGGGGTGGGACAACACATTTTCGGTCGGTAGAGGGCGGGGCAATCTGATAAACACGCCTGATGACATAAGGGTGTTTGGGGACCCTGAGTTTTGCAGTACAGGCCGGGGTAGAACAGTTGCCGGTTCTACTTACGACAGTAGTGAAATGTGTGGTAGCCCATTACCAAGAGCCAGTAATTTTGAGTACGCTCCTCTGGAGTCAGAAATGTCAGGTCAAATGAGTAACCTCATAAAACAAATTGGAAGTGAGATTGGACAGTCAATCAGAGAAAGTATGATGAAAACTGATCTTCCGAATTATCCATTCACCAAGAAGTCTCAAGAAGGTGACAGTGGTCATGTGACTGATCATTCAAATACTACTGTCATTGATGCATCAAAAATGAGTTTGATCCTGAAAACTGAGGTGGCAGCACCACCACACTTTAGAGGGGATGGTTCAGATAGATACTCAATCATGGAATGGGAAGACATGATGAGGGTATATTTGAACAAACTAGATGTGACCAATTCTGACATGGTTGATGAAATAATGAACAGAGTAATGGGGCGGGCCAGAGATGTAATGAAAGTGTGGCTGCGCAATGGTACGACAACTCCTACTGTTGACTCTCTCTTTTCTGTTTTGAAGCAGCACTTCGGGGACCAGAGCAGTTCAGGTATCCCGTTGGCTGACTTCTATTCTGTGAGACCATATCCTAAAGAGGGTGCGTGGGATTATTGGATAAGATTAAACAAGGCAGCAGATGTTGCTGAGCAGAACTTGAGATTGGAAGGCAGAACTCTGCATAACAGAAGCAAAGAGTTAGCAGTTATGTTTATCCGCAACTGTCCTGACAGAGAGTTAGCTTTTGTTTTCAAGAGTAAACCTGTACAGTCATGGACTGCATCAGAAGTCCAAGAGCAACTTGATGAGTTATTGAGAGAACGCAAGTTGACTAATCAAACTGTCAAACAATTTACCACAGTTGTCTCTGAACCAGAAGTTAACGTGACTCCCCCACCATCTAAGTCTGAACAGGGTGCAGGCGTGAATGACGAGAATGCGCTGGACAAAGTCTTAACCTTGCTAGAAAAAGCGTTAGTGTGCAACGCTCAGTCTACACGGGGCCCCTGGCCTAAACAAACAGGGAATAGAAGTCGAGAATGCAGAGTGTGTCGGAGCAGTGAGCACAGCACGACTGCTCATTGTAAAATGTATAACTTGTGTTTCAAGTGTTTTGCAGCTGGACACGTGAGTTACTACTGTGACCGAACAACGTCCAGGGTGGGCTCCGGTCGGCAAACTGAAGTCACACCACAGGGAAACTAGACAGCTCCCTTCGGGCAGAGGACGAGGTGGGGCTGTGTAGTAATTCCTCTGGTGAGACTGATATTGAGTCCGTTTAATAATAAGTTTAATAATAATAAGTTTAATTTATATAGCGCCTTTCCCAAGCTCAAGGACGCTTCACAATGACAGTAAATAACAAGCAATTTACAAATAAACGGACAATGGACATTTGCCCAGTCCAAGTAATGGGCGATTGCAGTTGCAAATCGCATTACATTTGCAATACAAACATAAAACAGAGGCAACAAACATTAATCACAGACAGCATGGTGGGCAGTTGGAGTAAAGATGCAATAGATTATTGGTACCTAGGTTAACATTGTGACTGTGTTATGTCAAATAAACATTTTCATGACTGATAATACTGATTAAACAAATGGGTTTTGAGTTTATGCTTAAATTCATGCAACGTGGTTGTTGTCCTGAGAGCCAACGGAAGAGAGTTCCATAGCTTAGGGGCTATAACAGAGAAAGACCTGCCACCCATAGACGACAGACGAAATCTCCGCTCACAGAGGAGTTCACAGCCAGAAGATCGGAGAGTTCGAGGGGGAATATAAGGAGAAAGTAAGTCAGAGAGATAGGCTGGAGCAAGACCATTGAGTGACTTAAAGGTAAGCAGAAGAATTTTATAAGTGATCCGGGATGACACGGGTAACCAGTGCAGTTTAAACAGAATTGGAGTGATATGGGCAGTTTTTTTAGTGTAAGTTAGTAGTCTTGCGGCAGAGTTTTGAATATATTGCAAACGTGAGATAGAGTGTGCTGGTAGTCCAGAAAAAAGAACATTACAGTAGTCGAGGCGAGATGTGAGCGTGTACTAGTGCTTCAGCGTCTTTTGGGCTGACATAGGGACGGAGTTTGGCAATACGGCGCAAATGAAAAAAGGACGCTTTACAAAGTTCACTAATGTAAGAGTCGAACGTCAGTGCAGGGTCAAGAATGATACCCAAATTTTTGACAGTGGTAGATGGAATTATTGATGTAGCTTCAAGGTCAAGTCTGGGAATGTTACTTAAATTTTTTGTTAGAGATGGGGGGCCAGTGATTAATATTTCTGTTTTAGTCAGATTCAGACTGAGAAAATTGGAGTTGAGCCAGGTCTTTAATTCATTAATACATGATGATAGTGATGTGGTCTGGTGAATAGAATCTGGTCGGCAAGCAGTATATATCTGGATATCGTCGGCGTAGCAGTGGTATTGAAAACCGTGGCGGCGAATGATTTGTCCAAGAGGCAGAATGTAAATAATAAATAGTAATGGGCCAAGAACTGATCCCTGTGGAACACCTTGTTTGAGAGTGACAGTGGGAGATTTGTAATTGTGCATAGTGATGTAGTATTTCCTATCTGTCAGATAGGAGGAAAACCAGGATAACGCGGCTCCTGAGATACCAATCTCTGAGAGGCGCATGAGTAGGACTTTATGGCAGACAGTATCGAAAGCTGAGCTGAGGTCGAGTAGTAAAAGTAAGGAAAGGTTTCCAGAGTCACCAAAGAGTAAGAGGTCATTGATAACCCTTGCTAATGCAGTTTCAGTACTGTGGTTTTGGCGAAAACCAGACTGAAATAAATCAAAACTGTTGTTGAGAGATAGATATGACTGCAATTGAGTGGCAACAACCTTTTCCATGATTTTTGAGACATACGGTAGATTGGAGATTGGGCGATAGTTAGCGTAGTCAATTGGGTCCAGATTTGTTTTTTTAAGAATAGGTGTAACTGCGGCCGTCTTTAGTGAGACTGGAACAGAGGCAGAGAGAAGAGACATGTTTACAAGATGTGAGATAGGTGCAGAAATGACAGAGGTACAGTGTTTCAGAAGGGTTGTAGGTGCAGGATCCAGCCGGCAAGAAGAAGAATTGGATTTCTGTATAATTTCACTAATCAAGATGGGGTTGGTCAACATAAAGTTATTAAGTGTTTGTATCTGAGCTTGCTCACAACTAGAAGTGGTCGGTTCATCACTAAAAGTCCCACGTAAAGCATCCAGCTTTCCCTGAAAGTGTTGCAGAAAAGAACAGCACAAGTCGTCAGATTCTTGTAAACAGGCATTGTGCGCGGGTGCCTGCACAAGCTTATTTACAATGCTAAATAGTGTTTTAGACCTGTTGTTTGCGTTATTGATGATTTTAGCGATATATGAAGAGTGAGCTGTATTTAAGGCGGTTTTGTAAAGCTTGATATGGTCCGAAAATGCTTGAAAGTGTACAGTTAGATTGGTTTTCCGATAAAGACGTTCCAGCTGTCGGTCTCTTGCTTTCATAGCACGTAACTCAGCATTAAACCACGGCGAAGAGTGGGACAAGGGAACAGACCTAGTCCTAATTGGAGCATGCTCATCTAAAACGTCAGCAATGGCAGAATGGTACAAATCAAATATTTTGGATGGACAGGTGAAATCAAAAACATCAGAAATAGCAGAAGATGTAATAGATGCAGCAAACATACTAGCATTAATAGCATTGATCTTACGATAAGATATGTTAATATTGTCAGTACATTTAGTTGGACAAGTTAATGTAAAATCAAGGGTAATAAGCTTGTGATCAGAGATAGGAGTAACCAGACCATTGATGGAGATGTCATTCAAGCCAGATGTACAAACTAAGTCAAGTGTGTGGCCGTGGGTATGAGTTGGGAAGTTAACATTCTGATAAAGTTCAAAGCAGTTCAGAACATTCATTAATTGAGTCCTATTTGAACAGGGAGTATCAATGTGAATGTTAAAGTCACCAAGCAAGATGACCTTGGTTGATGAATCACAGGCTAACGTTAGTAGTTCACTTAGTTCAGAGAAAAAATCGTTTTGCTGTTTGGGTGGTCTATAAATCAGGATGATTGTTAGGGGACTGTTCGAGGAAATTTTCAAAACCATGTATTCAAAAGTCGTAGTAGTGTGGAAGTCCAGTTGAGCAAGCGTTATGGAGTTGCGATAGATGACCGCAAGGCCACCCCCTTTAGTAGATAAACGCGGCTTAGACAGGTGCTGGTATCCATATGGTGTTAGCAGATTAAGATGCATGAAATCATTCGGTGTTTGCCAGGTCTCAGTTAGGAATATCATATCCAGGTTTTTGTCAGTAATAAGTTCATTTAGATAGGGGCCTTTGTCCGAGATAGAGCGACAGTTCAGCAGAGCAAGGTGGTTTTGCAGCATATCTGAATTATCAGCTAAATTGACATTGAAATTTGACATTTTTACGCAGACAAGCGATCGCGGTGGACGACAGTCGCTTAGTAGGCGTTTCGGTTTGACCAGAGTTCTGTTATTTGACCAGATGCACGGGATCACAGTTGGTGTTGATTGCTGACAGTTAATGATCCTTCGGACTGAACGGTGCACGTAGCGCGGGCGCCGGGTGATCCCGAGCGAGCGGCAGTGCTCGTACGTTTCAGAGTCGAGGCGTGGGTGCCGATTAAGCGCCCTGAGTTCGGGTGACAGGTATCCAAAATCCATGTTGGAAGGTAACCCAGTAAAAATAAGGGAAACCAGAGACAGCACGAGTGCTAAAGCCTTTGATGTGGTTGTAATCGCCATGAGAAAATCGGCTATCAGCAATGTCACGTTAGCCAGGACCACAACCATCACAACATCTATAAATTCTTACGGAGAGGAAAGCTACCCAACCTGACAGCAAGCTAATCGAACAACTGGTAAGAAGAGAAGGGTGAGAGGGCTCGTAGCAGGCTGACAGCAGAGAGTTCCCAACGGTAACAACAACAAAAATACGCTCAGCCAAGTAGAAAAAATTAAGTCCAGTTTGTAGAAGGATGCAGAAAGGGGAACACCAACTGTCCAAGAAGCGGGCACAGCAAACGTAAACAATAGACGACGAAGCGTGGAGCGGCAGCCAGATGCACACAGCGTTCCCACACAGCGTTCAAAGAAACACAGAGTCTCATACGGGGCGGGGATTTGTTTATTCTTTCTTCTGTGAGAGTATTGGCAAAACGAAAACCGTAATTTTTCAGAATAGCATGCAAGTTGATCAGAGTAGCAGTTTGTTTTATGCTAGTGTGTTATTACAGGACAAAGTTGAACTTCAGGGGATGTTGGACAGTGGCTCCATGGCGACTACTCTGAGCGCTGATGTAGTTCCGCAGCTCAGAAGTGCTGGGGTGCTGGACCAAGATATCCTGAGTTCTTCAGATATTGTCTTGGTAGGTTGCGGTGGAAAACAAACTAGTCCTGATGGTGTATGTAATCTGAAGCTTGAAGTCTACGGGGTTAGTTTCAGTGTCCCTGTTCTAATTGTGAGTGGTCAAAAGGACCCAATCATCCTCGGAACTAATGTTCTGAAACCTCTAATAAGTCAGATGAAACGTACAGACCAATTTTGGAGAGTGGTGAATAGACCTGACGCAGCTGTACCATCTGAGAATAGCCACTTTTTGCGAATGCTTTCATGTATAGAGAGATGGAGGGGTGATTCAATTCCTGACAGGGTGGGTACGCTGAGACTGAGGTCATCCGTGACACTGCAGCCTATGAGTGAACACCTTGTCTGGGGTCGTTTGCCTCCAGGGTCAGTACTGTCAGCAGGGAGCACAGTGGTCGTTGAACCAAGTACTTCGCGTTGTGTGCATCGGAATGTGTTGGTTGGGAGGGTTGTGTCACCTTTGTGGGGTGATGGCTGGCTTCCTGTAAAGATGATCAATCCGACCAGTGCAGAAATTGTGCTGAGGAGAAACGCGAAGGTGGCCGACGTGTATCCTTGTGTTGCTTTGGAGGATCTCGCTCAAAGCACAGATGTGATGGTTAGCCAAAATTCAGGTGAAGTACATTTTGATAGGTCAAGTGGTAGTGTGATGACGAGTGGCTCTTCATCTGCAGCAAGCTCAGTAGGTGACCGTAGGTTGTGTGACCTGGGGCTGAGCGATCTGAATGTCAGGGACTGTGAAGTATCTTCCTTTTGGCAGAACAAGCTCATTGACCTCATTGAGAAATATGAAAGTGTGTTTTCCAGGCACAGTTTGGACTGTGGCGAAGCGAAGGGGTTTTGTCATCGTATCAGAGTTACAGACGACAAGCCCTTTCGTCTTCCGTATCGTCGTCTATCTCCCGCACATTACTTGAAGTTGAAAGAGACTTTAGATGAAATGGAAGAAAAAGAAATCATAAGAAAGTCGAGCAGTGAGTTTGCGTCTCCATTGGTCTTGGTGTGGAAGAAAAATGGTGAGTTAAGGATATGCACTGATTTCCGATGGTTAAACGCACGCACTGTGAAGGATGCTCACCCTCTTCCACATCAAGCTGATGTGCTGGCGGCTTTGGGGGGGAACGCATACTTTAGTACCATGGACCTGACTTCCGGGTACTACAACATTCCCTTACACGAAGACGATAAGAAATTCACTGCGTTCTGTTCACCTTTGGGGCTCCACGAGTATAATCGGTTACCCCAAGGATTGTGTAACAGTCCAGCAACATTTATGAGAATGATGTTGACTGTGTTTGGGGACCAGAATTTCTTGAGTCTTTTGTGTTATTTGGACGATTTATTAGTTTTCGGAAAGACTGAAAAGGAGAGTTTGGAAAGGCTCGAGATGGTGTTTCGGCGTCTGAAAGACCACAATTTGAAACTGTCTCCTTCAAAATGTCGTTTTTTGAGAAGGTCAGTAAAATTTTTGGGTCATATCGTGTCTGAAGAAGGGGTCGCCAGTGATCCAGCAAAAATTGAAGCTATTGTGAATATATCTGAGGAAGACTTGATGGAGAATGACGGCGTAACACCATCAGCGAGTAAAATCAGGTCCTTTTTAGGCATGGTAGTGTACTACCAGCATTTCATAGAGAATTGCTCTTCAGTGGCTAAACCATTGTTTCAGCTTTTGACGGGACAGAAAAGACCTAGGATGGGGAGAGAAATGAAGCGACTGAAAAGAAGCCGAGCCCTCTCTTCATCTGATTGGACTGACGATTGCAGGCAAAGCCTGGAAAATTTGAAGACTGTCTTGGTGAGTCAAGTTTTGCTTGCTCACCCAGATTTTTCGAAGCCGTTTCTGTTGTCTGTGGATGCCTCTACTAGTGGGCTTGGTGCCGTTTTGTCGCAGGTTCAGGAGGGGAGTGCTGTGGCTAGGCCCATTGCGTTTGCGTCTAAATCTTTAAATCATGCACAATCAAAGTACCCAGCACACAGACTTGAGTTTTTGGCGATGAAGTGGGCTATTAGTGATAAGTTCAGTCATTGGCTCCGGGGACACAGGTTTACTGTGTGGACTGATAATAACCCACTTAAGTACATCCTCACAAAACCCAAGCTGGATGCATGTGAACAGCGGTGGGTAGCGAAGTTGTCACCGTATGATTTTGACATTCAATACATCCCAGGACCGAAAAATGTAGTGGCGGACGCGTTAAGCAGACACCCATTTGCGACTTCGAAAATTCTGCATAGACTGACTAGAACACCATACAATGTTTTGCTGCATGAGGCAAAGTCTGTTGCTGTTGACTTCCTGCCAGTGCCTGCTTGGAATGAAGGCAGTGATAGTGGTGACAGTGTTGAGAATTCCACTGTCTGTGCTTCTTGTGAAGTAGACAATCAAACTCAGAGTGAAGATCGTACATCTCGTTGGGTGGCCGATCTTACTGATGCCTCGAATGTGACGAGAAAGGAGTCTGTTGAGTGTTTCAACGTTGATCAGAGTGATGCAACTGATGACGTGGTTGCAGAATGTGACACTAAGATGGACAGAAAATCTGTGTGTGAGAGAAATTCCGACAACTTACCCAGTTCAGTTCTGTCAGTATGTTCAATGGTGTCTGATGATTCTTCTGTATCAGCAGTTTTGAGTGATGAGTGTGCTTCCAAAGTCGATGAGCCTAATAATCCAGCTGTTACAGAAACTCCCGTGTCAAGTGTGCAAGATCAGAGGATTGAAAGAGAATCAAATGGTCAAGAAGGCCTAAGGTCAAGATTTGGAAGGCTCATTAGACCAGTAAACAGGCTAATACAGTCAATGTCTACACAGAGAGTACACGCAATTCATGAGATTTAAAGTGTTGAACGAAAACTAAGTGATGTTACACTGTTTGAAGACTTTTTTTTTTTTTTCTCTTTTTTTTTTTTTCTTGGCCATATACCTTGTATGATGTACATTCATGGGTACAATTCTGGATGTCATGTATTGAACTATGTAAAAGGCATAGTTTTCTATAGGTAATTTAGGGATTAGCTACCCCTGGGTTACCTTAATCTCAGAAGAGATAGTTGAGAGCTGATCGGATCTAATGTGATCTCAGAACATGTGACATTGTTAACTTGCAAAGTTTTTGTACGTGATTCATAATCTGGTGTAAAACAGTGGGGGTGGATGTAGCAGGGATATATTGTTACACCAGATTATTCATTTTATTTGTTTATAGTATTTAATTTTATTCGTTATTATTGTTTGTTATGGGGTATTTTATTTTGAAAGACTATTGTGAGCTCATATTAAAAGTAATAATCACAGTATGCACGTCGGCTGACGTCATACGTAGGTGAGAGAAGAAAATTGCGGTGCAATCTAGGTTCGTCCTCTTTCCGGCGATGGTGTTAGTGGAGAGAGGTACGATCTCACGAGCTCTGTACATTTCATGTTTCAGTATGTTTCATAAGTGTTCACTTCATGTTTAAACGATAAAATATGTGAAAGTATTCAAGCTGATGTTATGTCAAACTGTTCGTTCGAGTTATCAGTGTGTTAAATTAAGTTTATGAGTTTAATTATCGGGTGAACAGCGAACTATACAAAATGGCGGCGCCGAGTGTGTATCGTGTGCGAGACATGTGTCGCGTGTGAGAGATATAAAGATAGATGATATATATATAAAGAGATGTATGTATATGGTTATAATGAGATGTATTATGAAGATAACGAATCTTATATTAAAAAGTGAAAGTATATGTGTTTTAATGATTAACTACCTGGTACATTTAACGTACATTTTTGTGGTTAACAGGCATTGCAGAACAAGCAACGCTGATTGTGCCTGTGTGTGTTTTGTTTACTAATACAGGTATGTTAATTGATGTCTTAAACACTGTATTTCTGGTATAAATGTACAAAAATGCATACGAATTTCACTTTATATTATTGTTTATACTATTATATTATTATACTATATATGATATTATAATATTGTTATATATAATGTAAATGTGTGTATGTAAATGTTATGAATGGTGCCCTCGCTCTTTCCGGCGATGGTGTTAGTGGAAGAACGAGCAACGCTGATTGTGCCTGTGTGTGTTTTGTTTACTAATACAGGCACTACAATTAAATCACCCGCATCAAAAACTAGTTTGTGTGGACAGTCCTTTATTATAAAAAAAAAATTACACAACGCAGAGGGACAACCGCTACACATACCTTTCCGCAGATGCATCTTGCTTGCATTGTCGAAATTTCATTTGCCTGGGTCGATAACATTAAATCCGTCCTATTGGGGTTCTCATTCTCCCCCCCTCTCGGGCTCCCCTGGGGGTATATCTCAGAAGGTTTTTCCGTAGCAATTTTGGGTTTCTCCCTCACAGAAGATTCAGGTTGGGTAGCTGGCCCTTCCTGTCCCGGGTGCCTTCTTCCCGGCTGCCAACTGTCTTTCCAGTAGTCACCAAACTATCCTTGGTTGCCACCCAGTCTATTCCTGGGAGTCACTGGCTGCGCCAGATGTAAATGTAAAGGATACATCATGCAGATGCACTGGGACACATCCTCAGTGATGTAACCTGGGGTCATTGGGTGTTTCGGGTCTTTCAACTTCAGAAACCCTCGCCCAGGCGACCCGACCGGAGTTGATCAGACCCCGGCCTGTGTCCCAGCAGCAATTGCCCACGGTTCTGCCCTCTTAATCCACAGCCAACATGTGGCTTTCTCTGCAGCTTCAGTTGCGGATCTGATCGCCTTTCTTTTAGCTTCCCCTGTGATGCCTAGGGTTTTAAACACATTGCAGAGTGATCGCCCTGCAAATCCTCTGCAGCCCACCTCCAGAGGCTCACAACGGGTTTGCCAGCCCTGCCTTCTACACTCTTCAACTAGCTCCTGGTACTTGGCGCGCTTTCTCTCATTGGCCTCGTCCATGCGCTCATCCCAAGGCACAGTGAGCTCCAACAAGATCAACTACTTGGTAGAATCTGAGAATATAATCATGTCTGGACGAAGCCTTGTGGATATTATTCTGGTTGGGATCTTTAGCTGTTTTCCAATATCCACTTCCAGTTGCCAATCAGTGGCAGTAGTGAGGAGGCCAGACTTTGCTCTGTGAAGCAATTTGTAAAGCACTGGGATGTTTTGAGAATAATGGATGATTTTGGAATTAACTTCCATCACAGAAGTCCTCAAAATGTGATTTGTGCCTTCCTGTAAATTCTGTCAGCTTTGTACAAACATCTACATTTCGACACATACATTGTAATGTTTCAAAAATTGGGACATACACATGTATCTTTCACTGGGACCTGGTCATAACATCTGTTTTGTTTTGTTTTTTTCTCCTAATGTCGTATCTCATGCCAGGCACAATTTCAACAGGCTCAACTACGCCTCATTTGTCAAGAAAACTAGATGTACCGCATGGCGGTACAAAATATGACCGCCGCTCAGGCCTGCACTGGCTTTCCACAAAAATAAATGACGTGGAGCAATTTGGTTGTATTGCGTGTTTATGTATATACCTAAAAAAAGTAGTAGTATGTGCATGTCTGTCTGTGTGTGTGTGTATGTGTGTGTGTATGTGTGTGTCTGTGTGTGTGTGTGTCTGTGCGTGTATGTATGCGTGCGTACATGTGTGTGTGCGTGTGTGTTTGTGTGTCTGTGCATGTGGATTTGTATGTGTGTGTATGGGTGTGTGTAACTTGGCGCGCTTTCTCTCATTGGCCTCGTCCATGCGCTCTTCCCAAGGCACAGTGAGCTCCAACAAGATCAACTGCTTGGTAGAATCTGAGAATATAATCATGTCTGGACGAAGCCTTGTGGATATTATTCTGGTTGGGATCTTTAGCTGTTTTCCAATATCCACTTCCAGTTGCCAATCAGTGGCAGTAGTGAGGAGGCCAGACTTTGCTCTGTGAAGCAATTTGTAAAGCACTGGGATGTTTTGAGAATAATGGATGATTTTGGAATTAACTTCCATCACAGAGTCCTCAAAATGTGATTTGTGCCTTCCTGTAAATTCTGTCAGCTTTGTACAAACATCTACATTTCGACACATACATTGTAATGTTTCAAAAATTGGGACATACACATGTATCTTTCACTGGGACCTGGTCATAACATCTGTTTTGTTTTGTTTTTTTCTCCTAATGTCGTATCTCATGCCAGGCACAATTTCAACAGGCTCAACTACGCCTCATTTGTCAAGAAAACTAGATGTACCGCATGGCGGTACAAAATATGACCGCCGCTCAGGCCTGCACTGGCTTTCCACAAAAATAAATGACGTGGAGCAATTTGGTTGTATTGCGTGTTTATGTATATACCTAAAAAAAGTAGTAGTATGTGCATGTCTGTCTGTGTGTGTGTGTATGTGTGTGTGTTTGTGTATGTGTGTGTCTGTGTGTGTGTGTGTCTGTGCGTGTATGTATGCGTGCGTACATGTGTGTGTGCGTGTGTGTTTGTGTGTCTGTGCATGTGGATTTGTATGTGTGTGTATGGGTGTGTGTCTGTGCGTGTGGATGTCAGTGTGTGTGCATGCTTGCGTTTGTTTGTATTCCCGCATGTGTGTGTGTGACAGTATCATCCTAAACCAGCAACCCTTCGCTCAACACCACCATCTACAGGCCGATGAGTGTACAGTCACTAAATGTGCACATAAATGAATTTATTTTATACCCCCCCATGGATGAAATTCTACGAAACTTAGCATACCCCCAGAGGATGTCAAGTTAATCATACACATGAAATATGGTGCAGTTCTGAACATCTCAACTGAAGATAGGGGCGATTAAAGCAGAATAATATTGCATTTTCATTTTTTATGGGAGGGGCGCAAATCACAAATGAGTGATTATGGGCTAGGTTGATGTGGGCCCTTAAGACCAACATACCATAAAAATGTCTTCATCCTCGGTGCCACGGTTCAGGTAGTTATTTAGGAAAAACTGCATTTTTTGGGTTTGGGGGGGCCCAGCACGGGGGGGGAGTGGCTCCCGGGGACCAAACGAAATTTTTCCGTAAAAGTCTAGTGGGGCTACATGCCCACCAAATTTCATGTTCCCCGGTGTTTCGGTGTCCCTGGTATCGTTGACGAAAAATTCAGTAGATGACAAAAAAAAAAAAAAAAAAAACTTTGACAATCGATTATGGCCTAGGTTGATGTGGGCCCTTAAGACCAACATACCATAAAAATGTCTTCATCCTCGGTGCCACGGTTCAGGTAGTTATTTAGGAAAAACTGCATTTTTTGGGTTTGGGTTACCAATCTTTCATTTGAAAGTCACGTTTCTAGTATCTGTAAAACCGCATTTTTCCATCTTAAAAATATATCTAAATTACGTCATATGCTCTCAATGACAAATGCGGAATAATTAGTTAATGCGTTCATGACATCAAGGCTAGATTATTGTAATGCTATTATGGGTGGTTGCCCTGCACGCTTAATAAACAAACTACAGCTGTTCCAATTTGGCTATTTTTGAATGATTAAATCAAAAGTAAGGCTGTACAATGAATCAAATCTCGATATGGACTATAGTGTCTGTGAATATTAAAGTTAAAAGAGACTGCAATTGTTCTACGCGTCTCTGGGAATGAGCGCTCAATGTGTGCTCCACTACACACACACACACACACACACACACACACACACACACTGAAGCACGCGTGACTCACGCTCGTGGTGTTTTCAGCGTTTCACTGTATTGAGACATGATGTAGGCTACATATGTGCACTTCATCACAGAGCTGCTATGAAAGTCACTTCACGAGAACGGGAAATTACAGTATACTCACTACAAAAAACTAGACTACACCACTGGTCTACGCTAATATTAGTCTTTGATTTATCCCCAGGTTTACCACAGTCCCCGGATCCAAGCCCTATCCAGATCTGATAAAGGACCTGCACCTGGACACAACGACAATGCAGTCCTGAAGTGTCAACTAGTCTCTCTTCCTCACGTAATAATCTAGAATACTGTCTAACACTTGATGGTTGCTCTGTCAAGTCTTCGTCGTCGGTTAGGAACCTAGGTGTGCTCTTTGGTGTGTACAAATTACAGCTGGTCCAAAACGCAGCAGCTAGAGTTCTTACCAGAACCAGGAAGTATGACCATATTAGCCCAGTTCTGTCAACACTGCACTGGCTCCCTGTTAAACATTGTATAAACTTTAAAATATTGCTGATTACTTACAAAGCACTAAATGGTTTAGCTCCGCAGTACTTGAGCAAACTCTTAGCGCATTACAGTCCTTCACGTCTATTGCGATCTCAAAATTCCGGCCAGTTGATAATACCTAGAATATCAAAATCAACTGCTGGCGGTAGATCCTTTTCCTATTTCGCACCAAACTTTGGAACAGTCTTCCTAACATTGTCCGGGAAGCAGACACACTCTGTCAGTTCAAAGCTAGACTGAAACACATCTCTTTGACCTAGCATACACATAACACATTATAGAATTCAATCTTAGGCTGCATAGATTAGGTCAGCCGGAACCAGGAACACTTCCCATAAATCCTGATGTACTCGTTACATCATAAGAAGAATGGCGTCTACGCTAATATTAGTCTCTCTGTTTATCCCGAGGTTTACAGCAGTCTGCCGGATCCAGGCTGTATCCAGATCTGA
The DNA here is from genome assembly GCF_965113295.1 of Leuciscus leuciscus. Lineage (NCBI taxonomy): Eukaryota > Metazoa > Chordata > Actinopteri > Cypriniformes > Leuciscidae > Leuciscus > Leuciscus leuciscus. Next base: position 12,712,588 of record NC_138740.1, read on the forward strand.
TGAAGGACCTGCGCCTGGACGCGACGACAGCGCAGTCCTGAAATGTCAACTAGGCTCTTCCCTGTGAAGGCCTCCCTCCCTTTATCTATCTATAGATAAAGCGTTGTCGGGATAATTCCGGTTCGCGTGGCTACGTGGAAGCGATACAAATTCTGTATTATTAATTTTAAGGCCAGACAAGTAGTATGTTGAGGGTTGATTTGTAGGGAAGGACTACACGCCTGCGCACATATATTCAAACGCACATACCTATAGACTAGGGGTGTAACGATTCATCAACTACATCGATGTATCGATTTATATTCCTACGATCCAACTGGATCGATCTGTGCTCGGCAAGTTGGCCTTCCGGACGACATATATCGATCTAATATCATTTTAAAAGGTAATGAAACGATTGTATCGATACTAGGAAATAGCGCATTGGATTTAAGCACGTTAGACTTTATATGGATGTTTTTTCTTTGCACATTTAATGATAAAGGCGTTAAACGTGACTTGATTCAGTCTGCCTATCTGTGTCGTCGTCGCCATGCGTGACGCGCCAGCAGCAGCGCGACAACAGTCAAGCAGCGCAGTCTCTCACCTCAGAAAAACGGACTTTCCTGTCCTCTCAGCCGCTATACTGCAGGAGCGCGCACTCTTCAACTGCACGCGCAAATGCGGCGGAGCGCGTTGTATCACTTCACTAAAGTCATACGAGCATGCAACGTCGTAAATTAGTAAGTTAAGAAATAAATATCAATTATTTACGTTATTGGTACGCCATGTGTGTTGCTATTTATCAGGAGCAGTTTCCATGTTTCTTTACCAGTGCTTCTAAGTATTGTGTATCACCATGGTAGCCTAATTGTTGTTTGTTTCCATAACAAAATGCCACTTACTGGTTATTTTGTATATTTTTATATGACTGTGGTGGTTCATACCAAGATTGTATTAACAAAAACTAGTTTGGGACTGCTATTTAATAGCTTAACCTCGCAGTGCCTACTGTTTATCAGTATTTGTCATATTCTTAAAAAAAAATTTGTTAAGTAAAGGGGGACAGAACTTGTGTGTCAACAATTTTTGTGTAAACAAATGTATTATAATAGGCTTATATAATTCCTAAAAAGGTGGGTCGCGGCTTGATGACCATGGGGAAATGTGGGTCCCATAGCCAAACTATTCAAAACATCATTCAATGTTGTGATAATCGTAATTAATAATCCCAATTACAATTTCAAGGGAATAATCAACAATTATCATTTTTGTCATAATTGTTCAGTCCTACCTATTAAAATAAAATGTGAATGCATTTGACATTCATTTGTGTTTTACTTGTTTGTTTATATCCATAATTGATACCTGATTCACTTACAATAATTTTTGGCTAAAAAGTCACTGAATCGAGATCACGTGACCCTCTGACAGAGATGGCTGCTTGAGTCTTGAGCTCCCCAACTCGGCGTCGATTAATCATTCGTTTAAGTTTAAACTTCGGCACTATCGCAGCATATAGGTTTGTTACCAGTGGTGATGGCTAAACGTCAACTTTTACCAGCTTCTCCGGAGAAAAAACGGCTGAAGGATCCTGATAACGACGCAATGCGTGTCATGGTGGCCGACGAGCTGAAACTACAGCTTGGTGTCGTGCGAGAAATATTTAAGGAGGAATTTCAACCGATCGCAGAAAGAATTGGTTCCCTGGAGAAGGAGATGAGAATGATTAGCAATAACTTTGATAACATTCAGACGGCAGTTCGGAAAGTTAAGCAAGATTCGGCTGCAGTTAAGTCGGCCGTAGATATGCTTCAAGATAAGATGGCGAGGCTGGAAGACAAGAGTCGTCAATGCAATATTCGCCTCGTTGGTCTTAAAGAAGGGGACGAGGGCAGCGACGCTGTGGGCTTCATGCAGACTCAATTATCCCTGTGGATTCCCTCTCTTAAAGATAGACCGATAGAGATAGAAAGGGCACATCGCATTTATGCCGGGGACAGCAACAGAAAGGGCCCGCGAACATTGATCTTCAAATTGCTACGCTTTCAGGACAGAAACGCGATCCTTAAAGGAGCCCGATCTGTGGGTCAAATTCTCCACAGGAGTAACTCGCTTCTTTGAACCTTGACAGTCCAACTTCTGCATCAGAAGTCCAAGAGCAACTTGATGAGTTATTGAGAGAACGCAAGTTGACTAATCAAACTGTCAAACAATTTACCACAGGTGAGGAATGGCGTCTACGCTAATATTAGTCTTAGCGTAGTAATGCATGATGTAGTAAATTGCTACGCTTTCAGGACAGAAACGCGATCCTTAAAGGAGCCCGATCTGTGGGTCAAATTCTCCACAGGAGTAACTCGCTTCTTTGAACCTTGACAGTCCAACTTCTGCATCAGAAGTCCAAGAGCAACTTGATGAGTTATTGAGAGAACGCAAGTTGACTAATCAAACTGTCAAACAATTTACCACAGGTGAGGAATGGCGTCTACGCTAATATTAGTCTTAGCGTAGTAATGCATGTAATGCATGATGTAATGCATCATGCATTACATCACTGAGGATGTGTCCCAGTGCATCTGCATGATGTATCCTTTACAATTCCAAAATCATCCATTATTCTCAAAACATCCCAGTGCTTTACAAATTCAGGTATACTACGATGAATTTGAAACCTCAAGCCCTCTTGGCCCTAAACGTGGGGTACAAAAGGCTGGTGCTCTTTATTTTGTGCTGAGAGATCTACCACCAGAATTTTATTCAAGACTGATGAATATCCATTTGATAGATTTCATGTGCAAGATGTGAAAAAATATGGATTTGACCCCATCTTGGAACCATTGATTCGTGACATAAAGGATTCTAGAGACAGATGGTATTTAACTACCCATATCCACAAGTAGAGTTTATAGCACAATGTCAAGTAATTGGAGACAACTTGGGGATACACTCAATCCTTGGGTTCACAGAACCATTTAGTGGCCACTACTCCTGTCGTCTATGTTTGACTGAAAAAGCTGATGTCCAGTTTGTTTATAATGAGGATGATTTTAGGGTTATTTTGCGTGATCGTGCAATTTTTGAACAGCACTGCCAGTGAGTTGGAATCTGACCCTCGACTCAAGTAAACACATGGCCTCAAAAGAAACTCAACACTCAATAGTCTGCAGTATTTTCATGTATCCCACAACTACTCTTTAGATGTGATGCATGACCTCCTGGAAAGAGTTGTGTAATTTGAAATTGAACTACTGTTTGAGTATCTGTCACAATTTGTTTCACAGAGTGAATTGCTCTCCAGAATATATTCATATGATTATATGAAAAAATCATCCAACAAAGGTGAATCTAGAGCACAGTGGAAATGGCATAGGGCTCAACTCTATCCAGGCACTCTGTCTTATCAAAAACATTTCATTACTGTTTGGTGATATTGTACCCTTAGGTGATAAAATTGGCATTTGCTCCTGCTCTTACTTCAAATTCTAAACCTGGTGTTTTCCCCTTGTATTTCTAAAGGCATGACTGTCCTCCTTAAGTATTTAATAACTGAGCACCATGAATTATTTAAAGAGTTGTATCCACACAAAAACTTGCTGCCCAAATACTATTTTATGGTGCAATATCCAGCCTGTATTCGGAAAATTTGACCATTAGTGCACATGTGGAGCATGACGTTCGAGGCTAAGCATAATGTTTTTAAGAATACACTATTCGGAATTTCAAAAATATCACCAAATCTCTGTGGCAAAAAGTCATCAGATGTCATTTGGCTATCTTTGGGAAACCACACCATTTGAGTCAAGTTGAGTGTGGACCAATGAAAACATTCTGTTGGAATGATGACAATGGTGAAAAGTTGGCAGGAATGCTACAGAATCCCACACAGACACGGATGCATTCCATGAACTGGGTCAAAACAGATGGGACATAATATAGACTAGACCTGATTGTATTGTTGAGGACCAAATTTCTGTTTTCAATACGATTGGGAAAATACTTTTTATTGACAGCAATGTGTATTTTATTGTTGACAAACTTTTCACAGAAGTTGGACACTATAATAGTGTTGAAAATAACTCCCTTGGTGTTAAGTTATTGACACACCTAGTGTAGTTTCATAACTAACTCGGTGTAAATGGAGCTTGTGAAGGGAAAAAAAAAACTACTGGTGTTAAAGGGATAGTTCACTTTGAAATACATTTTTGGTATGTTTTAGCTTACCTCAAGGGCATCCAAGATGTAGGTGTCTTTTTTTCCACAGTAGTTTCAATTTTGATATTTTTAGGTCAAACCGTTCTTGTCTGTCAGTCATATAATGCAGGTCTATGGTCATTATCTCAAAGAGCATGCACAGAGTCCAAATTAAAACAATTCCCCGTCTTCCAAATTAAACAATTCCCCATCGTAAGTACACATTGATGGCCTAAGACACGAAACGAGCGGTTTGTGTGAGAAAACGAACAGTATTTATATCGTTTTTACCGCTTATACACAGCCATGTCCGAGTGATCTGATCTGACGTGTACGCAGACTGGTTCATAGATGTATACACTAGATGTCGCCTTAAAGACATTCGTTCCAATGAACTGCCGTAGACAAGGCGACATCTAGTGTATATATCTATGCACCAGTCTGCGTACACGTCAGATCAGATCACTCGGACATGGCTGTGTATAAGCGGTAAAAACGATATAAATACTGTTCGTTTTCTCACACAAACCGCTCGTTTCGTGTCTTAGGCCATCAATGTGTACTTACGATGGGGAATTGTTTAATTTGGACGACGGGGAATTGTTTTAATTTGGACTCTGTGCATGCTCTTTGAGATAATGACCATAGACCTGCATTATATGACTGACAGACAAGAACGGTTTGACCTAAAAATATCAAAATTGAAACTACTGCGGAAAAAAAGACACTTACATCTTGGATGCCCTTGAGGTAAGCTAAAACATACCAAAAATGTATTTCAAAGTGAACTATCCCTTTAATGGTGAACACTAACAGTGCTTTTTAAAAACTCTATCAAGTGTAAAAAAAAAAAAAAAAAAGTAACACTACTTAAATTGTAAGTCTAACTCGATTTAGTGTGGACCTATATAAACACAGAAAAAGTGTTAATTTCCACAATATGAGTGTGGATTTAACACATTTGCTGTGTACATAATTGTCTGGGTGCCTTTGAACAGTTCAAAGTGCACTTTGTGTTAGGCACATATTACAGCGAAGTGCTGCACAAGTACCATGTGTACATGTTGTACAGACAACTGTTTTTCAGATTGATGTTGCAAGCTCAGAGAGTCCAAGAGTTGCTGAGCTCAGAGCTAGATTCATGCATTAGAACTGATTGTCAGTATTGTTTGTTCTTGCTGGCTTGAGAACACAAATGTGCTTGTTCGACATCTTAAATTAATCCATGGACTGTTACCTGGCATATCACTTCATCTTAAATGTGTTCAAGCAGGTTGCGGTGTAGAATTTGGAACATTTTCAGGATTCCACAAACATTTGAATAGTTCATGAAAGAAGAAAAGAAGTTCTTCTACATGTTGATGATAGTGCTGTTTAGAATGCAGATGTTGAGCTACCAAGTAGTATTGATGTGGCTACATGTTCAAATGACGGTTCTTTGCCAGTTTCTAGCAAAGAAATCAGCAATAGTACAATTGCAAGCTGTAGGTGTCGGTTAGAATGCTGTGAATACTTTTGTTATGTCTACGAAAGTTGTTCAAGACATCCAGGATCAAGTAAAAGAGACTGCTCTAAATTGCTTATCTTCACAGGACACGGACATTAAAAGTACAATAGAGCAGTCATTTCAGGAAATTGAAAACCCTTTCACCTTAATTCCATTAAACTAAACTCATATGTTAAAAAATAAATAAAAAATAAAAATTGGGGAATCGTCCAGTCTGTGACGAAAGTATTTGTGGTCAGATTTGACAACAGGAAAAACCAGACTACTGGAATATATGAGCAAGTTGCAGTGACTGACAAATGTGCGTATGTTCCAATTCTGCAAACCTTTAAGAGCATTTTAATGCATCCTAACACCTTGTACAGGTTCAAGTCGGGCATACCAAATAAAGATGGCATTTACTCTGATACTGAAGAAAGCCAGTACATAAAGAGACATCCCCTGTTTTCCACTGAATAAAATACACTTCAAATAAACTACACTTCAAATAAACTGTTTTATGATGATTTTGAGACTGCCAATCCAGTCAAAGAAGGGAATTCACAAATTGGGTGGTATATATTTTACTTTGAGAAATTCCCCACCACAATTTAATTCATCTTTAGCAAACATACATTTATGTGCACTTTTCCATGCGCAGGACATATGGATTTGATGCAATATTGGAACCTATAATCAATAACATGTCCTTAAGACTTTTAGAGTAGAAGGTCTTGGTGGTTGTGTGCGTGGTAACACTGTCCAAGTAACAGAGACAATCTTGGTTTGCATTGCTTTTTTGGATTTGTTGAATGTTTTAGAGCTCGGAATAGCTGTAGGTTTTGTCTAAATGAAAGAAAGATTATCAAACTGTGTTCTGTGAAGATGAGCCAAATGTAACTTTGTGCACTAAAGAGACACACTTGCAACCCTGTGAAGGTATACAATCAGACCCAACACTAACTCATGTTTGTGGTGAGAAACACACATGTTATTTAAACACTGCAGTACTTCAGTGTTTCTGACAACTTTTCTGTAGACATAATGCATGATGTTTGGACTTGCACAGTTTGAATTAAATTGTTTTGCGTCATGTACAAGAGTTTTTTTTGACAGCAAAAGAGTCAGATGGCAGATTGCAGTCATTTAACTATGGTATGGAGAGGAGAAATCGACCTCCTGCTGTAAAACTGGATGATCAGAGCAATGATTTGGGCATAAACGCTATCCAGTGTTGGTGTCTACTCCGGAATGTGCCACTAATTTGACATTTGTGCTCCAAGATGATACTGGCAACTACTATTTTTACTACAAATAGTAAACCTGGTTTAGTAAACCCCATTTTAACTTAGGGCCTTACAGTTTACTTAAAACACTTAAAGGGATAGTTCACCCAAAAATGAAAATTAGCCCATTATTTACTCACCCTCAAGTCATCCTAGGTGTATATGACATTCATCTTTCAGACGAATACAATCGGAGTTGTATTAAAATGTCCTGACTCTTCCAACCTTTATAATGGCAGTGAATTGCTGTTTCTGTCATATAAAAGTGCATCTATCCATCATATTCAAACTTCACATGGCTCCGGGGGGTTAATTAAGGCCTTCTGAAGCTAAGTGTTTGTGTAAGAAAATATTAATATTTATAATAATGTTACGTAAACAGTTAAGTAAAATTCTAGCTTCCGGCCGAACTGTTAAGTGTTTACAGTTTATGTGTTTGTCCACCTCTCACCCTCGATCAATGTCAGAGCAAGCGCCCTCTGCTATTAGTTTCTGTAAATATAACAGTTTACTTAACAGCAAACCAAAGATTCTAGAGTGCTCTCGCTATAATCCTTGATTAGACTGACAGGACAGTTGATTCAGTAGTTGCCTAGCAACATTAAAAAAAGAAAGAGCACTGCACTGCTCAAAAATAAATAAAAAATAAATAAATGCAGCCCAACTGCCCCTCACTGCTCTTTTCTAAATTAAAAAAAGGCAAGCAAAAAAAGGCAGTGCGGTGCGCCTCACGTTTTCAAACCTGAAAAACGTGCTCTGTCTGGTCGTGGCCTTACCAGACTACCAAGTCCGAACTACCAAGGATGCAAGTCTGAACTTTGCGTACTTGGTATTGAGAAATGCCTCATGTAATTTTTGACACTTAAACAAAACTTAATGCGTCATGCGAAAGAACATTGTAGCCAGGGCTACTTCTCTCTGTTTATATCTATGACGAATCACGCAGGTAATCGGAAACTCCGTGGCGGTTGTCATCCAGCTCTGTCAATAATAGTCTGAATATAAACACTTATAGGCGGCGTACCATAGTGATTCAAGATAAGACAAAAAACAAACTTTGTGTGGCCTTCAGATTAGCTCAAGAACAGTGCGTAGAGAGCTTCATGGAATGGGTTTCCAATGTTCGAGCAGCTGCATCCAAGCCTTACATCAAGTAAATTGCAAAGCGTCGGATGCAGTGGTGTAAAGCATGCCGCCACTGGACTCTAGAGCAGTGGAGACGTGTTCTCTGGAGTGACGAATCACACTTCTCTGTCTGGCAATCCGATGGACGACTCTGGGTTTGGCGGTTGCCAGGAGAACGGTACTTGCCTGATTGCATTGTGCCAAGTGTAAAGTTTGGTGGAGAGGGGAACCCAATTTGAACCCAAACAATTTGAACCCCAAACAAACCCAAGGTTTGTTTTTCAGGGGTTGGGCTTGGCCCCTTAGTTTCAGTGAAAGGAACTCTTAATGCTTCAGCATTCCTTTCTGTTCCGACATGACTGCGCACCAGTGCACAAAGCAAGGTCCATAAAGACATGGATAAGTGAGTTTGGTGTGGAGGAACTTGACCGGCACATAGAGTCCTGTGCCCGGTTGCATAAAGCACCTTAAGTGTAATTTTCCCTTAAGTTCTACCTTATGTTTCCCTTAAACCTAAGGGTGTTGCAGAAAAAAAACCTTAAGTGTTACTTAAGGGTTTCTTTAAGTGAAACGTCATAAACACTTAGAATTTCCCTTAAACGCTGTTTTTTCACAACAAGCTGTTTTTGTAATCCCTTAAAAAGCGTCAAGTGTTGCATAAAACCCCTTAACGGTCATTTCCCTAAGTATAACTTAAGGTTTGGAAATCGTAACCTTAAGAGTAACGCGGACAAAAATAAGACGAAATGGCTGAATTTATGGAACCAGCTGAAGATCATTATGTGCCAAGAATAATTTTTAGGGATAGGGAGAACCCTTTGGACCATCTTAGCGATAAAAAATTGTTGCAGGAATACCGATTTGATCGACGCGCAATATTAGCGGGAGATGTTTTCCACGTGCATAAATCGTCTGTCAGCAGAGTGGTTCACCAGGTTGCGGGGGCTTTCCCGTCATTTAAACGCAACGGTCAAAAATGTTTTTTCTTTTACCATATTCGTCAAGAAGAATGCATTTCTCCTCCTCTGTCCAATTAGGCTCTCTTTTTTGGTTTTCTTTATCCATTCCGATATCGTAGCCTACTTTATTTGATTGCGAAAGTGTTAGTGTTTTGCGTATATATGGCAACAACAGACTTTTATTACGTGAATCCAGGATCGCTGTCGTGAAACACTTAAATGTTTCCCTTACCTAAGAGAACCGTTTAAGAGATTATATGCAACACCCTTAAGTTATTCTCTTAGGTAAGGGGAAATCGCCCCTTAAGTATCATACTTAAGGGAAAAACTTAAGGTGCTTTATGCAACCGGGCACTGACCTCAACCAGATAGAGAACACCTGTGGGATGAATTAGAGCGGAAACTGCAAGCCAGACCTTCTAATCCAATATCAGTGCCTGACCTCACTAATGCGCTTCTAGAAGAATGGTCAAATATTCACAAAAACACACTCTTAAACCTTGTGGAAAGCCTTCCCAGAAGAGTTGAAGCTGTTTTAGCTGCAAAAGGTGGGCCAAGTCAAATCCTATGGATTAAGAATGGGATGTCATTAAAGTTCATGTGCATGTAAAGGCAGGCGTCCCACAACTTTTGGCAATATAGTGTGTGTGTGTATATATATACTGTATATATATATATAATAGGGCCGTCAATAGATTACATTTTTGTGTGATTAACTGTGATTAATCACACACTTATCGTGAAATTAAACATACACTTTATGTTTATTTTTGTCATCATTTCACAAAATTGCTATATCTAGCAAAGAGAACCATCAGAACAGTTTCAATCTCAATTCAATTTCAATTTCCTGCTTACCAAACTAAAACAGAACACACATAAGCTTATTTTTCTAGTCAGCATTTAACCAGCTAATGCTGCGTTCACACCAAACGCGAATATGCGTCTAAATTCGCGCCTGCCGCGTCTAGTTATACGCGTGACCACTTTGTGTTCATTCGCGCGTCAAGAGCGAAATCGACGCGCATAAAAACAAAATTTTGAAGCAAAATATAGCATTCAATACAAAATGAGTATCTCTCATATATTGAAATCGAGTTTTTATGTGAAAGATTTGCTTTGCACACCAAGCATTTTAGTCATATTACAAATAATTTATTGAGGCCAAACATAAAATAACATTATAAACTGTCACTTCACCACGTGACAGCAGCAAGCAGGCTCCTAATTGGTTAACGCGGCGCGAATTGACGCAGAAGTTGCGATTTTTCAACTCGGGAGGCAAACGCAAATTCGCGTCAAACGCGAGAATGCACTAAAAACACTACATAAAACATTCGCGCTTAACTCGCCAGACGCTCAATTCGCGCCATTCGCGCGAACTTGACGCGCGAATGAGGCGTATTCGCGTCTACCGCGCCGCGCTAAACGCCTCATTCGCGCCGCAAGACCTCCAGACGCGCATAAACGCGTCTTACCATTGCGCATATTCACGTTTGGTGTGAACGCAGCATTAGGCATACAAAATGTTTATTTTTGTCACAATTTCACAAAAATGCTATATCCAGCAAAGAGAACTATCAGAACAGTTTCAATCTCAATTCAATTTCAGAAGTTTTCAGAAGACATTTAATATTGCAAGACACCAAATCAAAAGTCACTTTAATATGAACATTTATAATTTAATTCAAAATCAAATGACTTGAACATGCATTTGGATAGAAAACACACTGAGATTTTACAGATATCAGTTGATTCTAGACAGAAATTAACTTGACAGAAAAAGACAAATCTCATCAAATTATTCTAAAGTCAAATTATCTGAAGAGCAAAATTCATATTCACATCTCTGTAGGACAACAATTTGTATGTCTTTCTTTCAGAAGCATCTATGGTGTAAGACTGAAAATACTGGTTGAGGCCTGATTTATGGTACAAAAGGGCCCTGCTGGCTAATTAACATTTGACCTCCCCAATACAGCCTTTCTTCCTCTCAGAAACTAGGAACTCACACAAGAACATGGTTTAATGTGAATATTCAACATTGACTGTTATGTTTTTGGTGTCATTTGAAATGTCTCAAAGTGAGTGGTACAGATATCTCATATCCAGATAGATAAAATAAAAGGAAATAAGGTTTATAGAAGTTCATAGAAAACTGGTTTAGAGATAAGGCCAGATAAGGCAACCCCCCTTCTGTGGGATAGAAGCCATTTGAGGGTGGTCTTCCCCATCCCCCATGTCACCTGGTCAGGAGAGAATAAAGGAAGGTGTGCTCGGGCTCTCTGGTCTCTTCTTCTTGGCTGGGTACGAATGGAGTAGGTGGTCTCTCTTTCTCTCTCTCCCTCTCTCTTTCCCTTTCTCTCTCTCTCTCTATCTCAGGTAGGCTACAAGCTGGGTAAGATTCTTTGGTGTAACCAATGTATAATCATGCTCTAGATATTTGAATTGATTGTGGAATTGATCTCTGATATCTGAAATATTAAATTGCTACAATGTGATTATTCCAACTGATTTTGACATTGTTCATTTAATGGTTAAAAGGAATAGTCAAACATTCGCTTACTTTTAGTGAGGCACAGATATTATTAAAACCTTTCATTTATGGAGTCAGATGAATTAACGAGTAAATACATATGATTAATGTATTACAAATTTAACCAACCAATACTTTGCATGAGTGAGGACAGAACACGTGATAACCTTCCCCGTGTATTGGCGAACCGGAGATTGGACTAATATAGCGGGCCTTACAAAATTGGTGACCTCGAGACGTGATCTCAAAACAGATCAAAACAGTTTCACGAGACATCCTTTCCAGCAAGTATTGGGATTTTAAAATCAACAAGAGGTTTGAACATCTTCTCTTTCTTCCGCCGCGATGGTAAGTAAACTTTTTCTGCCCTTTATAGAAGTGTTGAAGAAATGTTTGCATTGTTTACGGGTCGGAATTAAAGCCCTTTGTTTAGAACGTGATGCGGCAGCTAGATGAAGAATGGAAACCCTTGTGCATTAGATTTGAAAGATCTCCTTGTTTTGCCTAAGCAACAGGAAACGAAACCTAAAGTGAGAATAACATCTTCCAAATAATTAATAACTCGATGAAGAGCTGAAAAAGTAAAGCCTAAAAGTTTTAAAATCAGGCGCATGTTTGTTGTATTCTAGGCCATGTGTCCTGTGTAAACTGAAGTAAACGCGTGTGTCTGTGCTAAATGAGATGGCTATAATGTGAATGTTTCAATGAATTTGAAAATCAGAAAAAGCGAACGCATCTCATTAATCCTGAAACAAAAACCTTTTCATAAGGCTTCAGAGAACGAAATATTGTCACGTTTGAATTTATTCTGAATTACTCAGATTTGTTTTTACCAAAATAGATTACCGGATTCGTATATTACCACAAGGTTGCGTCAGAGATTAACGACGGTTAATAACTGATATCAGGAAGTGTGCGGGCTGCTTGGATGAGAGGATGGGTTAGTTCGACTAGGATCAGCAAGATGCTGATTGATCGACCTAGCTTGAACGCTTCCGATGACTTCTGTTCTAATTTAATGTTACTTTAATGTTGTGCGTGAACAATCACGTGCCTGGCTAATCCAAAGCTATTAAAGAGAAGTAAAGTTGATCTACTGGCATCTTTAATGGTGGCCAAAACCTACTAAAGTAAAACGATTGAATTAAGTTCCTGAAGGGCATCCAAGAGGGCTACTGAATATATCTTTGATTGTTGCGCGTTGGGATTACGGCAACGTCCTAGATATTTAGTCATTGCCTCAGCTTCTGATCTTCGGGACTGACCACTTGTGTCGTGCATCCTTAGGAGAAGGACTGCAAAGCGATTTAGTTTCCTTATCTATAAACGGAAAAATATAAAGTAAGAGTAAATAGAAGAATCAAACGTTATAATGGCCATTTAAAAGGACTAAATGAGAAGAAAAGGTACTTGAAACCTAGCAAAGAAAAAAGAGAAACAGCGAATGTGCATCTTATCAGCCCTGAGCCAAAAAGCCTTTTAATATTCAAATGTATTGACATGATAAATAGCAGAGACTTGACCATGTGTTTAGCATGTGCTGGCGGTTCATTGAGTGTTAACAACGACAGAGTCCCTCATTGGCTTTCAGCCTGACCTGTGTTTCACATACAATGCACTGGCCAGTACGGCTGCGACTACAGGGCCAAATCTAAAATAAATCGTCTTTTGAAAAATGAACACTTTAACAAATAAGCCATTCCAGAGACTCTTCAGAGACCGAAAACAATATAATTTGACTTGTATTGTTAACGAATATAATTATATTATAACTTGAATTATAATAAACATTATATTACACTGGCAGAGCAGGATAATAATTGGAGAAGTGTGACTTTCGTCATTAAAATTGAATTTCTGAAACAGAATTTGGTAACACTTTATTTTGATAGTCCGTTTGTTGAGACTATACTAGTTATTAGTAGCCATTCAGTAGCTTGTCAACAGTGCATCAGTTGACATTCAACAACACTGTTTCAACAGACAAGTAACATACATTCAACTGACTGCCTATAGACTATAAGGTACAATTCAAGTGTTAATCTACAGATTTTACGAAAAAGTGCCTGTTGACTGTCAATGTTATTTTGCAACAGGTTATTAACCAATTGGCGACTAACTTTCAATTGTCAACTAACTTTCTGTAGATTGAGTACCAACAACTCAAGATCAATCTGTCAGTTAAATGTCAACAGTCATGTCAGCATATGAAGTATATGATACTGTATATCCTACTCAAGGGGTCTCATATGCATCAAATTAATGATTATTTTAGCTGATTTAAAAATGTTTTAAAAAAATTGTTAACCATTTGTAGATAATCTGTTGATTGTCAACTAAAGATTAGATCTGTTGCTTGTCAACAAATAAATTGTTTATGATCAGTAGACTATTAATAGACATTATCCACTAAGTGTTAGTAGATACATTTTAGGACTATCTAATTAAAGTGAAAAACAGTTTATATCAGTAGAAAGTCTATAACCTATCAACAGATTGAAAACATACTTTTTTGTACGTTTGGATAGATGCTGAAACGTATGATACAGACATGTCTGCAACGTAGAATTATTACGAATTCACAGCTACAAAACGTTTACGAATCATAAAGATATCTGTATCATTTCCCTTATACTGTTTTATAGATAAATGTAAGTTCCCTTAACCCTACTCCCAAACCTAAATATAAATTACTCATTTTATACAGAATAAAACACTTTATGGACAGAGATGTGTAGGGAAATGCCAGTTTTATTAATAGCCTTAAAATATATTTTGAGTCACTAACATTAATCCTACTCCTGCCCCTAAACCTACCCATAACCATTTCTTAAAACTATGCAGGCTAAAATTATGAAGAAAAACAACAGATGTGTAATCATAATAATTTATTGCGAAAATGTAAATCGGTACCAAAAGTCGCTCAAATGACGATGTGTTGCAGTCCTCTCCTGCATTATATAATAGTTTTGTATAAGGGACAGAGCAGAATTTAAGTTATTAATCCATGAAAATGTTAACCCAGTTTCCCTTTGCGTGAAGACGGCGCGCGCGCGCGCTTCTGCATTTCAATGTTGTTTCAACTGAAACACGGCATGCTGCAATCTGTGACGAAGCAGGCGAGAGCCAATGAGCGTTTGATATCACTGCCGTAAAACATGTCGTAACGCTTCTTGAGGGCGCAATTTTTGAATTTAAATTCATCACGAGCGCAGGATTTCGGATTTGACATTTCCGGTCGCTGCTGAGAATGGAGATGGGGACCGCTGGATGTGGATGAAGGGCTGAATTTGGATCTGTTTCTTGCTTGCGTATGGATTATAAAGATTTGGATTACATCTAACGTTACGTTAGCTAATAAAAATGATGTATTTTGTTAATTTATATTGTGTTTTGGTGTATTATGGTTCTATAGGAGAAAACGCCTTTTGTGTCTCACCGTAACGTTAAATAAACTAAATGTTACAAATGGTTAAACGATTAAAGAAGGTATTGTTAAGGGTTTAAACTATAGTCTTGTCTGTTAATCCTCCGAAGCGAGTTTGCAGCAGGAACAGAGATTATTTCTTAAATGAGTAACTGTTATAACGTTAAACTGCATTAAATAAATGCGATTTTCTGTAAACTTACTGTCATGAAAGGCTAAATGTATTACTTAATAATTATTGTTATTTGTTGTTTATAACTTTTGATCTTGGCCTCGGGCATTTGAAATGATGTAGACTATTGAGAGTTTTCTCATTTGGAATGCTCAATATATTTTTTTTCACATAATCAGATGGTTCAGATGTGATTGTGATATCCTAGTAAATAATGGGTTGTATTATTTTTTATTTAATAAAAGTGATTTTTTTTTCTCTCTGATGTGCTGGCCATAGTGTTTGTTCTACTTCAGTCAGGTCAGGTATGCAATCTGTTGATAGGTTATAGACTTTCAACTGATATCAACTGTCTTTCACTTTAATTAGATAGTCCTAAAATATATCTACTAACGCTTAGTTGAGAATGTCTATTAATAGTCTACTGATCATAAACAATTTCTTTGTTGACAAGCAACAAATAAGCAACTACATGTAATCTTTAGTTGACTATCAACAGATTATCTACAAATGGTTAAAACATTTTTAAATCAGCTAAAATAATTATTAATTTGATGCATATGAGACCCCTTGAGTAGGATATACAGTATCATATACTTCATATGCTGACATGACTGTTGACATTTAACTGACAGATTGATCTTGAGTTGTTGGTACTCAATCTACAGAAAGTTAGTTGACAATTGAAAGTTAGTCGCCAATTGGTTAATAACCTGATGCAAAATAACATTGACAGTCAACAGGCACTTTTTCGTAAAATCTGTAGATTAACACTTGAATTGTACCTTATAGTATATAGGCAGTCAGTTGAATGTATGTTACTTGTCTGTTGAAACAGTGTTGTTGAATGTCAACTGATGCACTGTTGACAAGCTACTGAATGGCTACTAATAACTAGTATAGTCTCAACAAACGGACTAGGGGTGTGCGATATGACGATATTTAATCGTGGACGATTAAAATGTCTCCACGATTCACTTTTTCGGAAATATCGTAGAATCGCGCTCCATTGCGCGTTCTATCAGATGCAGGTCTATGGCTTTTTTTCAGCTACGTATACAACATGCGATGCGCGGCGCGCTAGATGTCAGCGTGTTAACAGGATCATAAACGACTTGCACGTGAGATTAAACAACGCAAGGACGATGGATGAAAACACAGAGGAGTTGATCCCTAAAAAAAATTCAACATCGGTAATATGGAAATGGTTTGGATTTTCTATAACAGACACGGCGCAAACGACCGTTATTTGCAAATGTTGCAATGATAAGATTCGCGCGTCAGACGGCAACACAACTAATCTTTTTAACCACCTCAAGAGAAAACACCATAAAGAATATGCTGACAGTCAAATTATGAAGGGACCCCACGCGAGTCCATCAGGTACATCCACGCAGCAGCCAGAGGCTAACGTTACACGGCTTAAACAAACAACTCTAACGAAGGAGGTATTCGAGAAGGGAACTCCGTATGACAGGACAAGTAAGCGCTGGAAAGATGTAACTGATGCAGTGACATTTTACCTGGCCAAGGATATGATCCCCATAAAAACTGTGGAAAACGAGGGCTTCAAAAGACTGCTCAAAGTTGTAGATCCGCGTTACGAGATTCCCAGCCGCAAATATTTTTCTGCCACGGCCATTCCACGGCTGTATTCCGAATGCCGCAACAAGATGGAACACAAAGTTCAAAATGTAATTTTTTTTGCCACAACAGCTGATTTATGGTCTAGCCGCACTTCAGAACCATATTTAAGTCTGACAATTCATTTCATTGATGATTGGAAGTTGTGCAGTGCGTGTCTAGAAACAACATACTTCCCACAAGACCACACGGGAGAGCTCATAGCACAAGGCCTAAAGGAAGCACTTGAATGTTGGGGACTGAAAGAAGCGAACATGACCTGCATGACCACTGACAGTGGGGCTAACATGGTGAGGGCCTTGGAGCTCAACAGTTGGACACGTCTGCAGTGCTTTGGGCACAGACTTCACCTAGCTATTGGTGAGTGAAACTAAAAATAAAATATTGTCACTGGCATTTAGAAGTTTGTTTGTAATACTAAATATTTACTAATAAGGGTAGATTAGGAACACTGAACAGAGTAAAATTATAAGACTAGTTTACTATATAAATTGGATTATTATATTTAAATGTTTCGTATATGAAAAACATATGGTATTGTAGCACAATTTGTTTGGTTTCAATAAAATATTACAATTGAAAAATATAAACCTTTGTTAACTAAAATGTAAATAAATCTAATCAATTAATGTTTTTTGTGTTTTTTTTTTTTTTTTTTAGAAAAAAGTGCCAAAGACCCTCGTGTTGAACGCATAACATCTATCTGCAAGAAAGTCGTCAGTACATTCTCTTTCAGTTGGAAGAAAAAGAGGGAATTAATTAAAGCTCAAACAGAGCTGAAACTACCTCAACATAAACTCATCACTGAATCCCCTACACGATGGGGTTCCAGACTCAACATGATTGAGAGAGTGCTTGACCAGGAAAAGGCCATTTCGCAGGTCCTGAAGGCAGACCGGAAGGCGAGGCATTTGGTCCCATCATGGCAAGACATTGACGTGATGGAGTCTGTGAAAAAAGCACTGAGTCCACTGAGAGACTTCACTGATGCACTCTCCGGTGAGGACTATGTGAGTGTGTCCTACGTAAAGCCAGTGCTTTACCTGTTGAAAGTCAACATCTTGAGCCTGAATGATGATGACACTGAACTAACAAAAACAATGAAGCAAACAATTCTCAATTACCTCACTGACTAATATCAGGATCCCACCACTGATGACCTGTTGGATATGGCTTCGCTTCTTGATCCCAGGTTCAAAACCCAATACATTGCCAGCGACAAGATAGAGGGAATACAAGCCAGAGCTGTATCTGAGCTGGAGTCTTTGCTGACCGTACAGTATCCAGCAGCATCGGTTCAACAGCCTA
The DNA here is from genome assembly GCF_965113295.1 of Leuciscus leuciscus. Lineage (NCBI taxonomy): Eukaryota > Metazoa > Chordata > Actinopteri > Cypriniformes > Leuciscidae > Leuciscus > Leuciscus leuciscus. The sequence continues at coordinate 12,730,704 of NC_138740.1, forward strand.
CATCTGCCTCCACATCACAGAGCTCTGACGCAGAACAAACCCCACACAAGAAAGTAAAGAAATCACTTGCCAGCTTTTTGAAAACCTCAGGTGGTGCAAGTGCATCTGCTGCAGTTTCAGGATCAACTTCCTTTTCTCTAAAAGAGGCAATAGAAGGGGAACTGAAGGGATACGTGTCCATACCGAATGCAGAAAGTGAGGTGAATCCCTTGGAATGGTGGAAAGTCCATGAGGCAAACTTTCCAAGAGTTAGCCAACTTGCTAAAAAGTACTTGTGCATTCCGGCCACAAGTGCTCCCTCAGAAAGAGCTTTTAGCACTGGTGGCAATATTGTCACATGCCAGAGGGCAACTCTCAAGCCAGATAAAGTCAATCAACTGGTTTTCCTCTCTAAAAATTTGTGATTGGGATCAGTCATACTTTACGTTCTTAGGATATATACTTTGTAGGAATGTGAAAGGTTTGTTCTAAAGCTGCTAAGTTTGAAAGGATTCAGAAATATGTTTGCACCTTTGGTTGATTGTTTGGTTCCTGAATCACATTGCACTATTTATTGTGTTGTTTTACCTTTTGAAGCAAATGTTTATTTGTGGATTTATCCTATAGTCTCTGACTGTACTTAATTTATAACTAGTTAATATTTTTTTATTTAAACATTTTTATTTAACTTTTTAAGCTTACTTAATTGTTTTTGATGCATCTGTTTATCTATATTTTTCATGCTAGATGCTACCTCAAAAAAAATAGAAAGATAAAAACATGCTGACATGGGTTTTGCTCAGGGTCAGTCTACTGACTGTTACAGCTGTTGCCAATGTTTGATTTTTTTTTTTTTTTTTTACAATGTTCATTTTGTGATGAGAAGTCTGATTGTAATGCAAGTCTTGTTGACTGTTCTTACTTTGCACAATTGCACTTCCATTAAACATACACTTCATTAAAATATGCTACTTTGTCTTTTTTTTTTTTTTTTTATGTTTTGTTAACTTGTATGGCTATATTTTTTAAATGGGGATATAAGTTTGCTTGTATTGCGGCTCAGTAATTTGCAAAATAGTCTTAAAAAGCAACATGAAAAAGAATCGTGATAAAATCGTTAATCGTGATTTTTCCTGAAAAAATCGTGATATGATATTTTTTCCATATCGCCCACCCCTAAAACGGACTATCAAAATAAAGTGTTACCCAGAATTTCATTTGTGTGCTAAAATATCTGCACAAATTAAAATGTGTGAACGACAGATCTGGCTGTAATGAGAGAAAGCAATGAGCATTGCACATGCAGCGGACTGAAGGCTGAACTGGAAAAGCAGCTTCAGGTGTCACAACACACTGAAACAACAGCATCAATTCAGACTTGGTCAATGAAACTCGGTTTCATGTGACATCTGGAATTAAAATTGCAACTGACATGATAATGGAACAAGTAAAAGAATTCCACACGTCTGAATTTAATGTTTTCGAAATATTGGAATTATCTGTGGTTCGCTCTCCTCTGTTTTCTGTCTCAGGCTTACTTCTGCAAATTCCTCGGAAGACGGATGCCAGGAGGGGCAGGAGCCCACCTGGAGCAAATCCAGGACAGCGGAATTGTTAGAATATAACCTGAGACTCGGGAGATGGGTGAAAAGACATTACAAAAGGCCTTTTCACACGTCACACTATTACATTACTGCATAAATATGGCCTCCCAGTTTAGAACTGGATCAAAATTTGCAACACAATTGTTATAGATTAGATTCAACCCATCTTCGAGACATGAACACTGAACACACACCTCGATCACTATACCCTCACAACTGAACACTACACATCATATGAAGATGTGTCATCTTCACACAAACAGATCCAGATAGCTTCACACACATATGGTAATAACAGTCTAAAAGAGACACACATAGCATACGCTATTCACAACACACTGCCAACTCATGGGAAAACACTGAAATATACATATTAATGGCTACAGTCACAAGTCAATGATGCAAATTACAAAGCAGAGACAGACCTGCTATTAAATTTCAAAATGTTTAAACTTTCTGATTATTATTGGAGTGCTTGGAAGATCAGAGGGCCCCTGATTTCTCAAACATACCACTACCGCTTCAATCAATTACAAAATTTACAGTTCAACTCTGTCATCGACTGTGACTTAGCCAGATCAATACATACACACTCTCAAACACACTCCCTCACAGACACACACACAAACACTCTCTGTCACAGACACAGATAAACACAAACACACACACACACACACACACACACACACACACACACACACACACACACACACACACACACACACACACACACACACTCTCTCTCTCACAGGCAAAAACACACTCTGACATTCTAAAAAACACTCACACAAACACACAAAACCATTGATCCTACCATTTATTTGATTATTTGGTTTACACCAACCTCTTGCTGCATTTCTGAAACTTTTATTGATTTCTGCATTTTTTCCTTTGAGTAATTCAGAAAAACATTTCTGAAACTTATTTTGATTTCTGCATTTAAACTTATTTTGATTTGAATCCCTGAAACTTATTTTGATTTCCTTTGAGTAATTCAGACAAACATTTCTGAAACTTATTTTGATTTAATTTCTGAAACTTATTTTGTTTTCTGCATATTTGTATATTGTCCATTTTACTTGCAACAATGTATTTGGACATCAATTCAATTGAATCCCTATGTTTGGTTACACCAAAATTTTGCTGACACTCTTCATGAAATGTTTGAACCCAGCACTGGTTGTTTTGTTAGAATGCCATTTATTTAAATATTTCTAGAAACAGGGTAAGAGCTTGTAAGATCTTCCTGTGTCCTTCCTTGACCCTCTATAGGAGTACTATTGGCGTGGTAATTAAAAATCAGGTAATTAATGAGACCAAACGTACCACTCACAATTGCTGACATGAACATGGTATTTTACATTGAACATGACATGATTTTTCCTTATTGCATTATGCGTTCCTATGCATTTCCTTAAGACTGTAAGTTCATATGTGCTCAATCGTGAAGTGGACATTTAAGATGCTTTTCAGGTGTCTCACACAAAGCCGTGTGGACCAAAGGAGAACCCCTTCATCCACTGAGGTCTGCCCAGACCACCGTACCGCTGGAGGTGACAGGGTTGGTCAAGAAGGGTCAGATCATCATCGTGGAGAAGGTGCCAGGGAAGCGGAAGTTTCTCCATGAAGGAATGACACGTCAAATGATCAAGTCACAAAAGGTCCAGATTGACTCTATGAACTTTGCTCACATCACAGGATTACAGGAAGAGAACCTGAATGCATTCATCCACCTGCTGGACTCCAGCTATACACCTGGTGAGAACAGGTGTTCTGCAGGTGAATACAGCCCACTGAGCTTCTACAGATGCCAACATTGTAAAGACAATTTTTGTGCTACATCTTCAAGGATTATAACAAACGTCTTACTGTGACCCCATAAGTGTTCATCAGAATGTGACCCACGGGATCAAGGAGGGAATCTGTAAGACTGAAAATACTGGTTGAGGCCTGATTTATGGGACAAAAGGGCCCTGCTGGCTAATTAACATTTGACCTCCCCAATACAGCCTTTCTTCCTCTCAGAAACTAGGAACTCACACAAGAACATGGTTTAATGTGAATATTCAACATTGACTGTTATGTTTTTGGTGTCATTTGAAATGTCTCAAAATGAGTGGTACAGATATCTCATATCCAGATAGATAAAATAAAAGGAAATAAGGTTTATAGAAGTTCATAGAAAACTGGTTTAGAGATAAGGCCAGATAAGGCAACCCCCCTTCTGTGGGATAGAAGCCATTTGAGGGTGGTCTTCCCCATCCCCCATGTCACCTGGTCAGGAGAGAATAAAGGAAGGTGTGCTCGGGCTCTCTGGTCTCTTCTTCTTGGCTGGGTACGAATGGAGTAGGTGGTCTCTCTTTCTCTCTCTCTCTCTCTATCTCAGGTAGGCTACAAGCTGGGTAAGATTCTTTGGTGTAACCAATGTATAACCATGCTCTAGATATTTGAATTGATTGTGGAATTGATCTCTGATATCTGAAATATTAAATTGCTACAATGTGATTATTCCAACTGATTTTGACATTGTTCATTTAATGGTTAAAAGGAATAGTCAAACATTCGCTCACTTTTAGTGAGGCACAGATATTATTAAAACCTTTCATTTATGGAGTCAGATGAATTAACGAGTAAATACATATGATTAATGTATTACAAATTTAACCAACCAATACTTTGCATGAGTGAGGACAGAACACGTGATAACCTTCCCTCTTTTTTCTTTTCCTCTCATTATTCCATTTGGTCCCAAAGTGGTGCTTATTTTTCTAGTCAGCATTTAACCAGCTGCTAAGGCATACAAGTTTGTTAACATTCTCAGGTGCCAGAGCAGTCCTCTTCTTGTGCACTATGTGCCCTGCAAGTGAAAATAGTCTCTCACATGGTACAGTTGAAGCAGGAGTTGGTAGATGTTTCCGTGCAATGGTCGCCAGCTTGTCATGACTTCTGCTGTGTGCAGACCACCATTGTATAGGGCATTGTTCAAGGCTATGCTAGGCTCTGCTCTGTATCTAGCAAGAGAGCTGGATTCCAGTGATGTTTCATCATTTGACTCCGTATCAGAGCCCATCAAGAGGACACCAATTTTCTTCTTTTGATGCTCTGATCCCGCATCTGAGGAATGTGGAGCCAGTTCCTCCTCTTTCAGCATCTTGTCTAATGTTTCCCAAACTTCAGCTCTTTCTGCTTTAGGAATGCATTTCAGGTTTTTGAATCTGGGATCAAGAGCTGTTGCGATTTTGAGCCAAGCAATGTTTGTGTTTTCTTTGCGCTTTGTCAAATCCTCTTTGAATGCATCCTTAAAGCGCACAACATAAGCAGGGTCGTCTTCTGTGACAGCCATTTTCAGGGCCAAGTGGCAAAGTGCGGGTAACACAACAGAACAGGAAACATATTTTTCACCCCGAAGAAGTTCCAAGACAAATCTGAATAATAAACACACATCCAATTAATAGATTGCATTTGCTAACAATGACCTATCATTAGGTCTTCTTAGTTCATTTTAATGTCAGCCTTTACTAATATTTTTTTAAATGTTACTAGTATTAGTTATTTTTTCAAACTATAAACAAAGATTAATAAACACTAAACAGTAGTTTGCTAGTATTTGATTACTGTAGTTACTAGTTATTGTGGGTACTGTAATTACCCACAATAACATTAATGAATATAACCTTATTGTAAAGTAGGGCTGCACAATTAATCAAATTTTAATCACAATCACGATTTTGGCTTCCCACGATCAAATTCTGCTTTATTAAGTCCAGAGTCAACACAGCCATCTACCAGGAAATTTTAGAGCACTTCATGCTTCCTTCAGCAGACAAGCTTTATGGAGATGCTGACTTCATTTTCCAGCAGGACTTGGTATCTGCCCACACTGCCAAAAGAACCAAAAATTGGTTCAATGACCATGGGATTACTGTGCTTGACTGGCCAGCAAACTCGCCTGACCTTAACCCCATAGAGAATCTATGGGGCATTGCCAAAAGAAAGATGAGAGACATGAGACAGAACAATGCAGAAGAGCTGAAGGCCAATATTGAAGCATCCTGGTCTTCCATAACACCTCAGCAGTGCCACAGGCTGATAGCATCCATGCCACTCCGCATTGAGGCAGTAATACATGCAAGAGGGCCCCAAACCAAGTACTGAGTACATATGCATGATTGACATTTCTGTATTTAAAATCCTTTTTTTTTATTGGTTTCATGTAATATTCTAATTTTCTGAGATTTTGAATTTGGGGTTTTCATAAGCTGTAAGCCATAATCATCAAAATTATAACAAATAAAGGCTAGAAATATCTCACTTTGCATAAAAATACCCTATATAATATATTAGTTTCACCTTTTAAGTTGAATTACTGAAATAAATTAACTTTTGCACGATATACATTTTTTTCGAGTTTCACCTGTATTTTGCTTCCTAAAATATATTTACACAATGGAAAATAGTGCCCTGTTGAAGTTTTGCTACATTTTCTTTATTTTTATTTATTCTTTAAGGAGATGCACTGAATTTTGGTGAATAAGAGGATCTATTTTTTTTTGTATGCACATATTTGTACATTAGCAGGAATGTAGCACAATATGGATGTGAAAGCAGTTATAATTAGCCTATGTGACAATACAATTTTTGGTTAAAATCAACAAATAATCGTGATAATTAATCATGATCTCAATATTGATCAAAATAATCATGATTATCATTTTGGCCATAATCGTGCAGCCCTTTTGTAAAGTGTTATTCTCTCTCCTGCTATAGGCTACTTATTTGGTTTCTCTCAATACACTTTGACATGAGCTATTTTAAATATACAGGACTTGTTTTGATAGCAGTCAAAGGGTTATGGGTTTATTATGATAAAAATCAATAAATACTGGCTAAAAATAACATATCAAATAAAGTGAAGTACCAACCTGCATGGTTCCAGTAGTTTCTCCAACCTGGCAAGCTTATCAAACTCTGCAGATGTTAGAAAGGATAGCTTGTGGTTTTGATGAGCCAATGTAACTTGCCATCAGGGGGTCTTTGTTGAGTAGTATCCTGCTGACCATCTCGAGGGTGGAATGCCACCTTGTGAGAACATCTTCCACTAGAGACTCTTCGCCCAGGCCATGGGCAATTTGCAGAGCTTTCAGATCTATCATATTAGATCTGATCTATGTTTGAAATGTCTGACTAATTTATGACATTTCACTAAAACGCCATCAAAGCTGCATTCACGAAGAACCATGACTATTGCCCTCTGTATAATGTGTGCTATACAAGGCATATGCTCGAAAGAAAGCAATCTAGATGCAGCGATCATGTTTCTTGGGGAATGTACAGTTCGTGAATCCTGGGCATGATTGTTGATCTTGACGGTAGCTCAAACAATGGGTCGGAAGTGGCAATCCTGATCACTTCTTTCAGGCCCTGGTCAGCAATGATATTGACTGGACGGCAGTCCTTGGCAATCCACTTTGCTATGGAAGTAGTAAGCCTGTTTTTGAAGCTGCAGCCACCGATCTGGATGAGCTCACAGATACTGTAACATCATATATCAGTTTCTGTGAGGATACATGCATTCCTACCAGGACATTCTTATCATTCACTAATGATAAACCATGGTTTACTGGGAAACTCAAACAGCTTCGTCATGCCAAAGAGGATGCTTACAGAAGTGGGGATAAAATCTTGTATAACCAGGCCAGAAACAGACTGACAAAGGAGATCAGAGTTGCTAAAAGAAGCTACTCTGAAAAGCTGAAAAAACAGTTTTCAGCCAACGACCCGGTATCAGTCTGGAGAGGCCTGAGGAACATCACCAACTACAAATCACCACCCCCCCCCCCATCTGTGGAGAATCAACAACTGGCTGACACTCTCAATGCATTCTATTGCAGGTTTGAGAAGCCCAGACTCACACCTCACACCCGCTCTGATGTGCACTTCACACATCCACCATCACCTCCTGCAACCCCTCTCCTCCCCCCTTCTGCCATCCAACCTGAGCTTAAGGTCTGTGTTGAGGACGTGAGCCGAGTCTTCAAAAAACAGAAGACTAGGAAAGCTTCAGGCCCAGACGGCATCTCATCTGCTTGTCTAAAAGCCTGCGCTGACCAACTGGCCCCAGTCTTCACGCAGATCTTCAACAGATCATTGGAGCAGTGTGAAGTTCCCTGCTGCTTCAAACGCTCCACTATCATTCCGGTTCCCAAAAAAACTAAAATCACTGGACTTATTGACTACAGACCTGTCGCTCTCACGTCTGTGGTCATGAAGTCGTTTGAAAGACTGGTGTTGGCCTATCTGAAGGACATCACTGGACCCCTGCTGGATCCCTTTCAGTTTGCTTACAGAGCAAACAGGTCTGTGGATGATGCAGTCAACATGGGACTGCACTATATCCTGCAACATCTTGACAGACCTGGGACTTATGCACGGATCTTATTTGTGGACTTCAGTTCAGCCTTCAATACCATCATCCCTGATCTTCTCACAGCCAAACTGACTCAGCTCTCCATGCCACCCTCAATCTGTCAGTGGATCTCCAGCTTCCTGACGGACCGGCAGCAGCGAGTGAGACTGGGGAAGCTCACATCCAGGACCCTCACCATCAGCACTGGCGGCCCCCAACGGTGCGTTCTCTCCCCACTGCTCTTCTCCCTGTACACTAATGACTGCACTTCTAAAGACCCCTCTGTCAAGCTCCTGAAATTTGCAGACGACACCACCGTCATCGGTCTCATCCAAAATGGTGACGAGTCTGCTTACAGACTGGGGGTTGAACAGCTGGCTGTCTGGTGCAGCTATAACAACCTTGAGCTGAACACACTCAAAACAGTGGAGATGATTGTGGACTTCAGGAGAAAATCCCCAGCACTACCCCCTCTCACCATCATGAACAGCACTGTGGAAGCAGTGGAGTCATTCAGGGTTAGGAGTGGCTCTACCATCTCTCAGGACCTGAAGTGGGCAAATCACATTGACTCCATTGTGAAAAAGGCCCAGCAGAGACTGTACTTCCTTCGCCAGCTGAAGAAGTTCAATCTGCCACAGGAGCTGCTGATCCAGTTCTACTCAGCCGTCATTGAGTCTGTTTTAAGCACTTCCGTCACTGTCTGGTTTGGTTCAGCTACCAAATCGGACATCAGGAGACTACAACGGACAGTCCGGACTGCAGAGAGGATTATTGGTGCCCCCCTGCCAGCCCTCCAGGACCTGTACTCTTCCAGAGTGAGGAAGAGAGCAGGTAAAATCATCACAGACTCCACTCACCCTGGACACCCCGTTTGAACTGTTACCGTCAGGACGGCGACACAGATCACTGGCCACAAGAACATCCAGGCACAGGAACAGTTTCTTTCCACAGGCCATTTCCCTTCTGAACACTTAACATGCCCCCCAAGGCATATGCCTATAAGTGCAATACTCCCACTGTCTAGTGCAATATTCTCTAACTCAGGTGATATTTATATTTATATTATTCATACTACTCAAAATACTGTAAATATGTTCATAATCTGTAACATGCACTAGACTCCCACTGTCTAGTGTAATATTCTCTAACTCAGGTGATATTTATATTTATATTATTCATACTACTCAAAATACTGTAAATATGTTCATAATCTGTAAATGTTTATTCGGACTAAACCCAACTGTGACCCTACTTTTTTACTATTTTTATTTATTTTTATATATTTTATGCTTAGAATTTGTATTACTATGTTTCTTGTTGTATTTGTATTTGTATTTGTATATGTGCACTGGAAGCTTCAGTACCAAGAAAAATTCCTTGTGGGTGCAAGCACACTTGGCAATAAAGCTCTTTCTGATTCTGTCTGACGTTTGTCTACTCACACGCCGTATACACTGATCCAGTGTGGGTTGTTGCACACGACTCGTCAGTTTGCTAGTAGAACCTGTGATGTGTTTTGCTTTTAAATTATATTTTAAACTCGACGAGCTTCGATGGTAAGCCAGTTCTTCGTCACAGTGTATGCACACAACTTTGCGTTTATCCAGAGGGCCATCCAATTTTCTTTTAAAAGATAAATTTCCGCCTATCAGAGTTACTGGTGCTTAGGCCATTATAGATGCTAAGAGTGATTAAACTCCCGATCCCCAATATCATCAACTGCGTGACGCAAATTACCTTTGTGTGTTTCAGTCATTTATTTGGATTTAAATTAGTTTAACACAATAAAGATTTTTTTAATAATCGCATATGTTAATGCGTTAACATTGACAGCCCTAATATTCACATTGTGCAGAGTGATTTCAATCCCAAAAAAGTCTTCAATGTCTTAATGCATCACATCCAAACAGCTAAAACAAGTTGTTTGAAATATGGATTATGATTTAATAAACTATTGTTGCCACTTGTACACAAATGCCTCGTATGCTTAATTAATTAAAATAACTGAGCTCCACAAAGAAAAACACATCCCTTCCAAAATCATAACCCTTCCCAAATTATTTTATGGCAACACACTAGTTTTCTAAACTATTATTTTGACCTTCCCCAAAGGTTCCCCTTGTCAAACAATCAAACTTCACTACTAATTTTAGCAAATTATCCAGCTTTTGATTAATCTGAATGTCAAATTATTTACTTGTTAAGTGTATTATTTGTAAGTAATGGATCTGATTAGGGATGTCAATTTTCACAAATTCCCATGATCGATCGTCATTTAAATTAACGATCAATTAATCGTTAGCCTTAATACTGCGATATGAGTCTGCTGCAGTGGCGTATGGCCAACAGCATGACAGGGTCTGCAAATGCTGCTCAAAACGCTATGTTCCTCACCAAATCAATGAGAATGGTTTTAAATATAAATAAAGGGCTAGTAGGATTGTAAAATGTTTCGATGTGATTGATAATTAAATTAATTATTTAATAATCAAATATAACTACTAATACAACGTGTCACCAACGCCGCCTCATATGCGCTTAGAATGTGTGACTGTTGTGGACGCGCTCTTCCTGGGACAACTGCACGCGCTGAATGAATCTGCTACCGTTAAACTGGAGCACTTTGCTTGCACGTTATTTATCTAAAAGAAACGCATCCTATATGAGATTAATCAGATATATTCAAAATAAACATAATATTACAAATTATATCTGCACAAAATGACGCAAATTCATACACAAGTGAACTTGAACTAAGTTACGTGCCATTCATTCAGAACTACTCATGTTGTGGACACGGTCTTCCTGGAGCAACGCGACACGGCAACTTAACCCAAATAATTCACAATGTTTTATTACAATATTGTTCTCTTTATAATGTTATATAATATTACAGTCCCAATAGTCATTATTAGTCGTGCACTGCCGTTTGAGCTGCGCGCGCTGAAGCTGACGCTTTACTACAGAGTTAATTGACACAATACAACTTTAACATCATAGGATGTCCTGTTACTTTATCCTCTACAGTAAAAGACCTGGGTGTTATACTCGATTGCAACCTGTCTTTTGAAAATCATATTTCATGTTACAAAAACAGCCTTTTTCCACCTTAGAAACATTGCTAAGCTACGTAATATGCTATCAGTTTCTGATGCAGAAAAGTGAGTTCATGCATTCATGACCTCGAGACTGGATTACTGTAATGCTTTATTAGCTGGTTGTCCTGCATCCTCAATAAACAAGCTACAGTTAGGCTACGTTCACACTGCAGGCTGAAACGACCCAATTCCGATTTTTTTGCCCCTATGCGACCTGTATCTGATCTTTTCATGACAGTCTGAACGACACAGATCCGATCTTTTCAAATGCGACCCAGGCCACTTGGGTATGTGGTCCCAAATCCGATACATATCCGATCTTTTCAAATGCGACTTCAGTCTGAACGGCCAGGTCGCATTTATCCGACCCGCACGTCATTGATACGCGAAAAACGTCATAATCCTGCGTTGAAGTAGTCGTCGGTTTGAAAACGGACTGCATATTCGTCGAGCTGATGTAAATCTGCCGAACGGGTCGACCTCGACGAGCCCGTTAATAAAAAAATAAATAAAAAAAAAGCCCACGGCCATTATATATACGTTATGTTAACTTATTTGTGCTGAATCTGATATTAGATAGGTCAGCGGCTGCTGTCTGGCTCTTGTGTAACGGTCGCTGCGCGCGCTCGTGTGTGTGTGTGTGTGTGTGTGTGTGTGTGTGTGTGAGAGAGAATCACAGTTAAAGTTTAGCTACTTCCGCAAACAAAAAGTGACGTCGTTGACCGTTGAGTACTCTTCTGCGCATGCGAGTCACTTCTGGGTCATTTCACGTTCACACAGGAGATCACAAAAGGTCGCATTTAATTGGAAATGTGAACGGCCTTACAAAAAAATCGAATTTTTTCAAAAAATCGGAATTGAGCATTAAGCCCTGCAGTGTGAACGTAGCCTTAGTCCAAAATGCCGCCGCTAGAGTTCTTACGAGATCAAGAAAATATGATCATATAACACCGATTTTATCATCACTGCATTGGTTACCTATAAAGCTCCGTATTAATTATAAGATATTGCTACTGACTTATAAAGCCCTAAACGGCTTAGCTCCAGTCTATTTAACGGATCTTCTATCACCCTATAATCCATCGCGCTCTTTAAGATCACTAAATTCAAGGCTTTTGGTCATACCTAGGATATCCAGAACCACCAAAGGAGGGAGAGCATTTTCACATTTGGCTCCAAAACTCTGGAATAGTCTTCCTGATACTGTTCGTTGCTCAGACTCGCTCTCCCAGTTTAAAACTAGATTAAAGTCGCATCTCTTCAGCCAGGCATTCTTATAATCCTACAGTTCAAACTACAATCCGGCCTCTAGCTCATAAATGCCAGAGGAGAACTGGCCCCCGACTGAGCCTGGGTTCTCCCAAGGTTTTTTTTTTCTCCATTAGGTCACCTGATGGAGTTTTAGGACACCATTAGGTCACTTGATGGAGTTTTTCGGTTCCTTGCCACTGTTGCCTTTGGCTTGCTCAGTTGGGGATATTTTGGGGATATTTAATTTAATTTTATCAATCAATAAATTCCTCTTGAAACAAACTTTGTTGTATTATTTTAATTTAATACTGTGAAGCTGCTTTGATACAATCTGTATTGTGAAAAGCGCTATACAAATAAACTTGACTTGACTTAATTCTTAACCATATGCATCCAATATGAGATAAATCAGATATGGATAGGCATACACAAAATAAACAGTATTACAACTTACATTTGCACAAAACAAAAGGCTGCGAATGCACATGCAAACTTATAGTCATGATGAAGGTGTAAAATGGTCCCAAACATAACTCCGGGGCGCTCGCGCTCGCTTTCGCGGTTGAGCAGCACGCACGCGCATGAAGACCTGCTTAATCGATGATCGATAAGTTGTATCGATTAAATGTATTATCGACAATTAATCGATTGTCGATTAATCGTTGACATCCCTAGATCTGATCATAAACATTTGCTCATTAGACAACTTCAGGCAATGCTTTTTCATATGAGTCTGCATATTAGATAAATTGATGAAACTCTTCCCACATGAAGAGCACTGGTATGGCTTCTCTCCAGTATGAACTCTCTCATGATCTTTAAGGTTTCCTGACTGAGCAAAACTCTTTCCACAGTGTGAGCACTCATACGGTTTCTCTCCAGTATGAACTCTCTCATGAATTTTCAAGGATTCTGACCGACTGAAACTCTTTCCACAGTGTAAGCACTTGTACGATTTCTCTCCAGTATGAATTCTCTGGTGTTGTTTTATTGCGCCTGATGTAGTGAAGCTTTTCCCACAGTCAGAGCAAACATGAGGTCTCACACCAGTATGAATTCGCTCATGCTCTTTTAAATTGTGCAGTCGTGTAAAACATTTTCCACAAAAAGAACAAAAGTTAGGCTTTACACCAGTATGAATTTTAAGGTGTGTTTTTAAGCTTGATGCCAAAACGAATGTTTTATCACACTGATTACAGCTGAATGATCTCACACCAGAGTGAGAGCGCAGATGATTGTTGAGAAAGCTTTTGGATGTGAAACTCTTTCCACACTGAGTGCATGTGAACGGTTTTTCTCCAGAGTGAATTCTCATGTGCTCATTAAGGTTTCCTTTGCGACTGAAACTCTTTCCACACTGAGTGCATGTGACCAGATTTTCTCCAGAATGAATTCTCATGTGCTCATTAAGGTTTCCTTTGCGACTGAAACTCTTTCCACACTGAGTGCATGTGAACAGATTTTCTCCAGTGTGAATTCTCATGTGTCTCTTAAGGTCTGATTTATGCATGTAGAACATTCCACACTCTGAGCAGGTGAAGGATCCTTTGACTCCAGATTTTCCATCTTGTTTTTGTGTGAAATTCTCTTCAGTCTTTAAAACGACAGCATTTCCATCTTCATTTTTGAAATGAGGTTCTTGAAACAGATAATATTTGTCTTCATTTTGATATTTCAGTTTTCCATCTTCATTTTTGAAATGATGGTGTTTGTCTTCATTCACTTCCATGTCTAAAATCAACATATTCAATTCAATTAAAAAAGGACAAATGAGAAACACAAAGAAATAAAGTTAATTCTTATTTAGCACAAATCCTGTTTACTACTGAGTCTAGTAGTATCTAGAATTAGATGTATTGAATATCAGTTTTCATCTTAATGTTCCTCATCAGTCATTAAAGAGAATTAAGGAAAACACCAACCTGTTTGTTCCTCTGTATCTTCATCTTTTATACTGCAGGGTTCTTCCACCATCGTTACAATAGTATGTCAGTAGTTTCTCCGGGAGTAGTTTCTCCTGCTTGCTTCTTCTTCTCCTGTGGGAAGATGGAAATATTCCCCAGCATTTAAACTTTCATGAACGGTTGCGGGAGCGGCTTCACTGACTGAAGGTGTGAATTGTGGTCACTGTTGGTCATTTAGCAGATGCTCATCACTCTTACAATCACTCTAAATTATTCAGGCTCAAATGTTTGCTCATATAGGCTAGTCATTTAGACACCATTTAACTAATCTAGCTAATTTTTATGTTGCTCTTACATTCAGAGGTCGAATTGAAAAACTATTTCAGGGGATGAGAGGGGGTGCAATTATTGTAGGATCAAAAAGTAGAATAAAAATCTAGATTTGTGAAGTCTAGTATTCATTAAATAATTTGTATGTAGTATTATATTCCAAATCTTCATTACTCATCTAGTTGGATCTGTCTTCTGCTTTTGACAGTTAACCACCAAAACCTCCTGTCAACCCTCATGACGAAGGGACCTCCTAATTCAACTCCTTTCCCACAAATTCAACATAGAAATAAAAATGGTATAACATTTTTTATTTTTTAAAGGCCTAGTCTTAGTCTTATTAAAGTGCAAACAATAAGTGCAACTGCAACCATAATCAAAGTACTCTCTCAATATTCAAAGCGCAAACAGAGACCAAAACAGAGAACAGAGCCACAACTACACAGTCCAGCGATAACTTTGATATTGGGAGACAGGCTATTGAATGCATCCTAATTTGCGCGCATCAGGGAGCACGTGTTTTTATTTCACTTTCAAATTCGCGATAGTGTGTACTCCGTGTATAGAGAGCGGCGGTGCTGAGCGCGCATTCTACAAGATAAGGCATTTATCAGACGCTTAGCCCCTGTTGCGCAATGAATCCGACGCCATCGTCACGCGATCAGTGAAATGTGATTCCTGCTGCAATGTGCGACTGCAACTCGTGATGGATGAGCAGAGTAAACGTTTACAATGGTTTTTATTTGAATAAAAACAGCAAACCGACAGTGGAGGCATGTAATGTGAATGTAGTGGTGGAATATTCAATGCTAATTTTACCCTCACACTCTGCCATGGCGATATCGCGAGACAGCTTTTCACTCAACGAGAAATCTCGACGAGAAAGACACACACACACACACAATTCCTGCATGCCACACTAACTAAATGTTGCCTTCAGAGGGCACTGAAGTGTTTATAGTCTAATCATTATCCAGTGTTGGGGAGTAGCTAACTGCAAGTAGCGACACTACTAACGTAACTAAATTTTTCAGTAGTTTGACAGTAGCTCAGCTGTTTTTAAAACAGTGTAGCTTTTCCTGTAGCTAACTTTTTCCAGCAAGTAGCGGTGTAGTTTGACCAAAAGCTATATTCCGTTATGCGTTTTGATGAACCTGTAATGCATTGAAGCATTTTTGCCTGCATGCACCCCTCTCTCTCTGTCTATCTCTCTCAGAATCATTTCTAATCCCTCACTGTCACATGTACAGTATGTATCCTTTTATTCGAAATAACTGGATAGAAGCATCAAAAGTGCAGCTTTCGAGCTATTAGCGGCAGGCTGCTTAAGTGCTTATGTCAAGCTATTAGCAGTACAGTTTTTGTTAGCTGTGGCTTGAACGGTTTCTTTGCAGATTTAAATCAATTAAAAAAATAAACACGCACATTTAGCTAAAATATGCATGTGTGCATTATCACCTCAGTGATTGCATTCACTTTCAATAATTCAAAACAACTTTAACAACGATCCCTTACTGAATCAATGCACTTTAGCTGTTCATTATTCTTTCTAATGTTATGTCAGAGGAATGTCCTTAAACACTAATAAAAAATAAAAAAAAATCATACCTTCTGTTCTCTTCTTTTTAAAGAATGTCAAAAGATGCACTTGAACCATTTTCCTGGCCATTTTGAACTGCAGCAATATTGAGTTCTGATTGGTCAATTGCTGTCATTTATAGTTCGTTAATTATCATATGTAGAGAACTTTAAAGTGCCCCTATTATGCTATTTTAAAGGTTCCTCATTTTGTTTTGGAGGTCTCCTACAACAGGTTTTCATGCATAAAAAGTAAAAAAACACTTACATTTTCTCATAACATTGCACATCATCACCTAAGTTTTTGATGATTCTCAAACGACTCGTCCAAATATTATTCAGACTCTTTAAATCCCTCCTTTCCGCGAGCCTCCACAATATAAAACACAAAACTACGTATTTTGAACACCCGGTAGAAAATATATACATCAATAATTAATTGGTCCCAAATAAAGTGCGTACTGTCCGATCTTTAATGGACAAGCATTTTGTCTTTAATGACAATCTCATTTAGACCTCACATAGATTTGAGAAGCAATCGTCAAAAGGTTAGAAAAATCGGAATCAGAATGAGCTTTATTTGCTAAGTATGTTGTTTACACACACAAGAAATTTGTCTTGGTGTCAGTGCAGAAGAAAAGTACAGACATGATGCAGACATACATGATAGTGCAGACATACATAGGAATTGCACAATAGAAATGAAATATAACAATAATATAAGAAACCAACATTTTAATGCATAAAACATTATTAACATTTTTGTTTCTTTTATTATATGTACAGCAGTAGAAATATACAGGAAAAAAACACATACATATACTTTGGGTCTAAAATACTTATAGGGCTGCACAATATATCGAAAAATTATCGTTATCGCGATAATAGTATATGCGATATTCGGATCGCAGCGAGGTGCGATAAATTGCATTTATTTTATGTGCCAAGCATTTGTGTGATGCATGCATACATAGGTTGTTTATCCAAATTCGACAAATCAAATGGGGCCTTACTATCTTTATACCCAATCCCCAGTAGGTGCTATTATGCTATTGGCTAGATCGGGCCCAAAGGGGAACCTAGTGGCTCAGAGCAGAGAGTGGAAAATAAAAACTAATGGCGGGAGTAGAGACAAGCGAGGAAAATGACAACAGCGAAGAACCTGTGCCTAAAAAGAACTGTACGTCTAAAATATGCCAATATTTTGGCTTCAATAGAGAAGACGTGTCATAAATGCAGGTACTGTGTAATGGGCCGTTCACATATCGTGTCTAAAAACGCATGGAAAGCGGCCGCGCCGCCATCTCCTTTCCACAAGCGCTTGCGTCTGTCGTTGCTATGCAACCATGACCTGCATGAGCATGCGGAATTCTGTAAAGTTGAGATGTTCTCATCTCGTCGCAGCATAGGCGGGCCTGGAAAAACGTGCTTCCATTTTGAGCGTGCTTCCCGTGCGCCTGCATTTGAAATAACGAATTTGCACGCGCAAAAAACGCGATATGTGAACATAAGTGACGGTGTCACTAAGTCGTGGTGAAAATTTTTGGCCTCGTCGAGAGAAAACTAATCTCCACAGTCATCTGGAACGCAACCTCAGGGAGCTATATGGAGACTTCAGAAAGTGTAAGCCCATATCTACCAAAACTTCTAACGAAATGCCAAGTAACAATAACAGAGTTTCACAGACAACCATTAATCAAAGTGTTGCATGTGTAACGTTAACTCCTTATGAAAAAACTGATATTCTTCTGAAGATCAGAAGAATATATATTAGCCTACCTGTTTATTTTAGTATGATCATTACATATCGTCGCTGTCGGGCAGAATCCTCGTATCTCCAAGACCATTATTTTTCAGGAAATAAAAAAAACTGCATATTTTTTGAGTTATAAACATTGTATCGTTAAAGTTGGTATTATACCTTATATTGCTATCATATACTGTTGTATACCAACATTAACACAACATTTCCCTAAAATCATGTTTAATTGGAGATACGAGATTTATGACTTGGGAGCAGGGAGATACGAGGTTACGCTGTCATTGATTAGAATGGTACGGACACAGACGTCGCAGTGTTTATCAAAGTCTGCGGTGGCGTTCAGCCTTTTGATAAGAGATAAGGCTTTAAGAGCTATTCAAATCTAATGATTGTGGTTACATACATCTTCCTAAACTCCATTTTAAACGTTTAAGAGATATGAGTGATGCAATACCAAAATATTAGGCTGTCTAAAATAGGCGGAAATTAATATCTGCACGCAAACAAAATCGGCGGTCGCGTTGAGCCTTTTGACAAGAGAAAAGGCTTCAATAGTTAACCAAAGCTAACGACTGTGGTTACATACATCTTCCTAAACTCCATTTTAAAGGTTTAAGAGCTATAAGTGAAGCAGAACAAAAAATGATGAGCTGACTAACGTTGTCTAATAGGTGGAAATTTGCCTAATCTGCACGCAAACTTACCTTCGTGGCTCACGGGCTTCCTTCTGCACCTAAGCATTACAGCTATCGATTTTTAACAAAACAAGCCTACTCAAATGTATCTAACCTAACTATTTTCACTCGTTATTGTCTAAAAAACAGACAGAGTTATGCAAAAATAGGCTTAACTTACTGGCGCCAGTAGACAGACCCTTTTTCTCCCATAAATAAAACCTGCTACTTGGGGTATTTTACATGCACAGTGCCAACTTCGAGTCAGTAAAATAATAATAAAAACAATCATTTAAAGCTGGTATCCAAAACATTTAATTCAATTCAAGTATTATATTAGATACATTTTAAAGGGGTGGTAAAACACGATTTCACTTTTCTAACTTTAGTTAGTGTGTAATGTTGCTGTTTGAGCATAAACAACATCTGCAAAGTTACAACTTTCAAAGTTTAAAGCAAAGGGAGATATTTGCTTTTAAAGAAATCAATTTCTAAGAACTACAAAAAACGGCCAGTAGGGACTACACGACATTCCTGAGGGCTTGCTGACATCACTAAGCCCAATATTTACATAAACCCCTCCTCTGATGAAGGATTCGCACAACGGCTAGTCCTGAAAGATGGAGCAGTTCCAACTTTAAAACCAGAAACTGTTTACGGGCCACAACCTGTAAGTATGATTTATTTTTCGTCGTTGTGTTTTCCTGTAATAGTTCGTATTGTTAATTGTACGTTGTAGCAAGGAAGTAAACGAAGGACAACGCTGTTTGGCTCCACAAACCAGTTTGTTAAATGCTAACGTTAATTCATACTTATCCGACAAACATATCACCAGCGCAGCGAACTTGGAATGTTCGTGGTTGTTGTCGTTTATGTGATCAGTGTAAATTATTCTTTGATTATAGCTTTTATGTATTGTTTATCTACATGCTTGTTTATCTACAGGCATGCTAAACATGGTTTTGTGTTTGATTTGGCTACTGTTGTAAAGCCAATGTTTAGTGTTCGTATTGGATTAATAGTTCAGGCGACAGATATTTAGCTACAATCGTTCTAAATATACAAAAGTAACAGTGTCATAATTATAGCGATCTCCAGTCTTAAAAAACATACCTTTCTGAAACGTCCTTGAACAGGTTCTGCTCGATCCTCTCCACTAACATTCTCTGGGTCTGATTCGGGCTCAAACTGGTATGGCAATATTGACGCCGTTGTTTACTGAAGCACAAACTACCGGTAAAGATAAGGGGGCGTGACGTTTCCGAACAACGTGCACTTGGCGGTTAGCGAATCACAACACACTGGGCCAGCTAACCAATCTGAGCCCATTGCGTATTTTGAAGGGGGGGGCTTCATAGAACGCGGAAATCATCCGACCGTTTTTACAAGGAGGGACAGAGCAGTGTAGAATAATGGTTAAATATGTGAAAAATAATGCAAATTTTTAAAAACGAAGCATGAACACATGTTACAGTGCACCCCACAAACACAATCAAGCCTTCGAAAAAAGGCGTTTTACCACCCCTTTAAAACTTCAATGCACAAGTATAATGAGCCTAATAATAAGCCTAGTAATACGTAGACATTTAAAATACATCAATAACTGATATCATAGTTTAACACAGATAAAATCAGAGTTAAGGCTTGCTTCACGTGTTGCTCGACGAGGGTTTCTTAATCGTTGCGAGTTTCAATCCTGAGGAGCCAAAATGCCGCGAGGCTCCCGCCCGCCGCGGAGAGAAGAAGAGGTGGAGTTACGAGGATTCTCAGACAGTTGAAGTGTCCAATGGAGTTACGAGATTTGCTCTCAAGCTATTTTCAACACTTTAGATTGGTTAATAATTTGTAAAAATAACAGAACCACGTGGGGACTGACCAATAGCATCGATTTGTGAAAAAATATGAAATTGACCAAATTTGGACATACGAGGTTTCCGCCCGACAGCGACGATATATAAAATAAAATAAATAAATAAATTAAAAAACTTAAAGGTGCCCTAGAATGGATTATTTTATTATTTTATAATGTTTCCTAGTGTGCCCTTATATTGTTAGTATGTTTTTTAGATCAAAATTTGTTATAATTTAGAAATAAAAGGCATATTTCCTAGCCTGATTTTATCCTTTGATTTGAACACTCAGTTTGAAGGGGCGTGTCTGCTGTGAGACTTCAGTGTAAACGCCCTCTGCTGTGATTGGCTGACATGCTTGCATATGAAATATCTGGCATTAAATGTAGAGCTATCAGGAAAACTTTTACTATTACAGCTTTTATACGTTTTTACTATTACAGCTATCGGGATTAATAAATCGTGAGAAGTTTTTTAAGTATTTAGATCTATTCCCATCACATAAAAGGTTGCAGTGATGACCATTGAGCAGATGACAGCCTGTTGATCGCGTGAATGAAGATCTTATCACTGCAACGCGATTTACTGATGCATAAATAGTGTTGAACGACTTTGAGAGAAAGATTATCTGTCTGAATTTGAACAATTACACATCAGAAATTCACATAACCCACTGGTTCTCCAGAGGCTCGGATGAAGGAGCTAAAAAATATATGTTTGTGTTCATTTGTACATCCAAACACTGAGCAACTGCCATGCTTCGTTCGCTCGTTTGCAAGCCACGATGTCTCTCGAGTAAAAAAACAATATCGCGCTGGATCTAAATAACACAGTGTAAATTACCGTTAGTAAAATCACTACTTACCGCTTGCGGGAATATAACGTTAGTTGAAATTGCCCCCTTCGTCAGTATGAGACGCCGAGAGAAGCCTGGCTGCTTGATATTGTTCCAGGTTAGAAAAAAAGTCCGCGGTGAAATGGGCAGAGCAACTAACAACTTCGAATTAAACTGTAGCGGTATCCGATTATATATAGATAGATTATAGATAGATCTGCCATTTTCCCTATGATCCTCCTCCTGCTTGTTTCTTCACCTGCAGAACTTCTGATGATTCGGCTGTGCAGTTTCGCCTGGCACTGAGCATGGGCTAGCATATGCAAATTTTTGGAGGCGTACATATTAATGATCCCAACTGTTGCGTCACAGTTGGTGTTATGTGGAGAATCGCCTGTTTTTCAGGGGTGTTTTTCAAAAACGAGATTTAAATAAGAAAGAGAAAACTATGGTGTTTGAGACTCACTGTATGTCATGTCCATGTACTGAACTCTTGTTATTTAACTATGCCAAGATAAATTCAATTTCACATTCTAGGGCACCTTTAATAAAAATAGCATTTCTCTAGGGAAATGTTATATCGCGAGAAATATCGTTATCGCAATACTCAACAACAATATCGCATATCGCATATTTTCCCAATATCGTGCAGCCCTATTGTATATTCTGATGCTCAGTGCTCTGTAGCGCCGGCCAGAGGGCAATAGTTTTCTTAGCCCTTTTTCTCACTCTGGAGGTGTAAAGATCTTGGAGGGTGGGTAGGGGGAACCAATAATCTTCTCAGCCATCCTGACTGTCCGTTGTAATCTCCTGATGTCTGATTTGGTAGCTGAAGACAGTTATTGGTAGCCAAACCAGACAGTTATTGAGGAGCACAGGACAGACTTAATGATGGCCGAGTAGAACTGTTTCAGCAGCTCCTGTGGCAGGTTGAACTTCCTCAGCTGACGAAGGAAGTTCAACCTCTGCTGGGCCTTTTTCACTATGAGGTCTGTGTGAGACGAGTGTCCCACTTCTGGTCCTGAGAGATTGTGGTGGCCAGGAACCTGAAAGACTCCACTGCTTCCACAGTGCTGTTCATGATGGTGAGTGGGGGAAGTGCAGGGGGGTTTCTCCTGAAGTCCACAATCATCTCCACAGTTGAGCGTGTTCAGCTCAAGGTTGTTATGACTGCACCAGACAGTCTGTTCAGTCTGACAGCTGTTCAACCTCCAGCCTGTAAGCAGACTCGTCACCGTTTTGGATGAGGCCGATGACAGATCCTGCTGTTGTATCGCTGTGGTGGTAATTTTAACCACTGACTCTTCACATCCTCATTCTTTGGAAGTGTTTACAAAGAGAATTTGCTTTTGCAGAGCAGAAAACAGCGTCTTCTCGACATGACATCATCTGAATCATCTACAGTGTTTGAGGGCAGGTCAAACATTGTTTGCAGGCAGCCAATGAAGACCGCGTAGGGCATTATGCAAATGTGTTTACGCGCTAGGTATGCAGGTCACGGAAGTGAAACTGGAATTCCTCACAAATCGTTTAGGCGATTCAGAGTCAATTCTTTATTTCGGGAGACAATAATTTTATTTATCGTGCCCTTCCGACTTTACAACTTTGCAGACCATTTACATTCACAGACAGCTATATATATATTAAAAAAAAATTATATTACACACTGCATGAAAGTTAATATTCGAAAAAGCTAAATAGGGTAACTTTGATATTTCATTTGCATGATACGTTTTACTTAACACTGTTAATCTAATGTTGATGGTAAGGGGGGTTGTGGTTTTAAAGAGGGCATGCAGTTTTTGTCATTTTATCAACAAGGGGAATGTTACATTAGATATGATTTATTATTAAAAACTGTTTTAATGAAAACACATAAAATGAAAACACAACTTATAATCAACAACTCATAATCTTCACAAATTGTAATGTGAAAAACCAGCCATTAACGAGCTTACGTTTCACGAGCGTAATGTACAACTTCAGTCGGTTCATTTCGATTAATTTCAGAGTGATTCACTAAATGAACTGACTCGTTTAATCGTTTGGATTTAGATTCCTCCTAATAAATAATACAAATTAATGTACTCACAGTCTGAACACATCAGATTTAGAGCAGAATGAACGGCTGTGTTCCACTTCACATGTTTATGGTCCCTTTCCCTTCCCTCGCCTACTTCTTTTCTTCTCCTGGACTCGGATGCGTGTCATTGCTTCGGTTACACGAGCGCCCTCTAAAGGCGGAACTCCAGTGAGATAACAGGCAATGCGTCGAGGTAAAGTGAAAGTAAAAGTTGCTCATTCAAAGGCATGCCAATATCTAGCCGATCTTGAAATGTTAGGAGTAAGCAATAGTGTTTAGTTATTATTAAGTCTAACTAATTAAATAGAATATATGTTCTTTGTCTGTGTGATTTCTCACGTGCACATTAATGTTTCCTTTATGAAATTCTTTACACATTTTTTGCATGAAATTCATTTTAGTCAGTGAAATTCCATCTTTACTTGCGAAATTATTAGGTTGTTTAAACGGATGCTGCTTGTCTTCATTCACTTGGGTCTAAAATCATTAAATTTGAATAATTAAATCAAAGAAGGACAAATTAAAAACAACGGACGTGACATTTGCAGTCAAAACTTAGAATATAAATTCTCCCCAAACAGAAGTCACATAAATTGAAATATATTAATAATAAATAGATTTTCATATATTTAAAGGGATAGTTCACTCAAAAATGAAAATTGTGTCATCACTTACTCAACCTCGTGTTGTTCTAAACCTGTATGGGTTTCTCTGTTATGTTGAACACGAAAGAAGATATTTTGAAGAATGTCGGTAACCAAACAGTTGATGTGTCCATTGACTTCCATAGTGGGGAAAAAAAATACTATGGAAGTCAATGGACACATCAACTGTTTGGTTACCGACATTCTTCAAAATATCTTCTTTTGTGTTCAACAGAACAGAGAAACCCATACAGGTTTAGAACAACACAAGGTTGAGTAAGTGATGACACAGTTTTCATTTTTGAGTGAACTATCCCTTTAAATGACTTAAAAGAAAATTTTTATATTTAAAATTTTAATAACATTTTTATATTAAAGTATGTAAATATTTTTATTGGAAATATTTACATATATTTATTTCCTTTATATGTAAATACATTTAGATAACCATTTATGTAAATACATTAATTTGCAATATATGTGCATATTTTAATTTCTAATATTCCTCTGGGGACGGATTGGGCGGTACCGCCCAAAATTGCATACTTTTACAAATGTGTAATTATCTTAAAAACTATTAATGATAGAGAGGTGCGTCTTTTTTGCCGTCTTCCTCAGATTCCGCTGAAAACAGTGGTATCCAGTTTGTATACACACTTCCTTGTTGCGTAATACCACTGCGTAAAAAGGCCAATGAAATCGATGTTGTTAGGCAGATTCCACGCGCAATGGAAAAATTGCGCTGGGAGGAATATTTTTATTACCCAATCAGAGGACCCAGATAGCATGTAGTAATCGGCCCGAGCTCGGCTGCCCTGCGGCTCAGACTCTGCATCGGTGTTTGTTAATTAACCGGGCCGAGTGTGGCCCGCAGCTCACTCTGGCACATGCATTTTTGTTACGGCTGTAAAGCACTGGGCCGATTCTTGTTCACCATATCTGGCTGAGAGATCCGGGCCACTTCTGGAAATGACTTGGCTTAAGTTCAATCAAGGATGGTTTTAATGAAGCAATAATTAACATAAAAATTATTTTAAAATTGACATAAATTCCTGAACGTATCTGATAATGTGCTATCTACTCGTCGAATGTCGTGAACTTGTCCAAAACAAAATATCTGTGGTAAAACTTAAATTAAACTATAATAATAATAATATAGTGTCGTTTTGCACAGCATTCTTTAATATTTATAACCATAGCAAAACTATTATTTTTTTTTTGTAATGAAGCATGCAGATAATTATTTACATGTATTTTAAACATGTATGCGCGCTCAGGTGACATCATCCCTCGCACAGCAGTGCAAGGGCAAGGCAAGGGCAAGGGCAAGTGTTGCTCAGATTTTGAAGTCTTTGCAAACTCATAACTCTAAGACTAGTAATGACACTCCTCATAATTAACAGTGTGAAAACTGTGAAACTGTGAAAACTAGTGAAAACGAGGCCCCTAAGATAAGGACTTTGACGATCTTGATGATTATGATGTGGTGATGTTGGAAGACTCCGTTAATTATGATGATTTTGATGCAGTGATGTCGGAAGACTCTGAAATTGATTCTGAGAATAGTGGTGACCATTTTGAGGAAAGTCCTGATGAAGCTTTTAGAAATGCTCTAACTGACTGGGCCATAGACTTCAGAATCACAATGGTTGCATTAACAGCATTTCATCCCAGCCTTCCAAAAGACGCTCGAACACTGCTTAAGACTAACACAATATATAGAATAGAACAAGTAGCAGGAGGTTCTTTGTACTATTTTGGCATTCTTAATGCATTGTCTGGAATTCTTGAAAAAATATTGCCCCAGCTACCAAACAGACATACACTGAGATTGCAGTTGAATTTTGACGGCATTCCGTTGCACAAGAGTTCAAATATGCAACTTTGGCCTATTTTAGGCTTATTGCAAGGCATAACCAAAAAGCCTTTTCTTATAGCTTTTCTTATAGCCTTTTCTGATAGAGTATTTAAAAAGCTTAGGTCTGTGTGGAGATGGTGGTCTAGTGGGTTAAACCACTGAACTGGTAAATCGAAGGTTGCTGGTTCGATCCCAGCAGTCACCACCAGTGTGTCCTTGAGCAAGACACTTTACTCCACGTTGCTCCAGGGGGATGTGCACTGTAAGTCACTTTGGATAAAAGCGTCTGCCAAATGCATAAATGTAGTTGACAAAGTTAGGGTCCTGCAGTCAGGCTTTATTTTCAAAGGAAAGGAACTACTCCTAAAAATTTGTTCTGTAGTTTGTGATGCACCTGCTCGTGCATATGTTAAGGGAGTTAAGTCTCATACAGGTTACTCATCATGTGGTAAATGTGTACAGTCTGGTGTCTATATGCAAAAGCGCATGACTTTTCCTGAGACCAATGCTGCCCTAAGAACGGATGAAACGTTCAGAAGCATGTGTGATGAAGACCACCACATAACTAGATCTCCACTTACTGAACTTGATATAAACATATCTTGTTTCCCTCATGATTAAATGCATTTAGTCTGTCTTGGTGTGATGCGAAGGTTATTAGATCTATGGACAAGTGGTCCTCTCAAGACTCGTTTGCCATGACAGAAAGTAAAAATGACAGACAATTTTGATTTTCCGGAAGTACATTTTTATATTTATGGTGAACATGAAAATTTTAACAACTGGGTGACGGCAGTATTGGATAACCCAGATGAAAAAACAAATAAACGGAAGAGGACATCAAAAGCAGCAGGCAACAAAAGACATAAAACAATCAGCGAAGAACAGCTAGACAGACTTGAGGGCGAAAAACATGAAGAAAACACCAAAAAAAAAAAACAACAGCTTGGGCTGTCAATGTGTTTAACGACTGGCTTAAGGCCAAAAATACGTCTGTGGACAAAGTAGAGAGAGACGGGGCAGACGCTT
The DNA here is from genome assembly GCF_965113295.1 of Leuciscus leuciscus. Lineage (NCBI taxonomy): Eukaryota > Metazoa > Chordata > Actinopteri > Cypriniformes > Leuciscidae > Leuciscus > Leuciscus leuciscus. The sequence goes on from NC_138740.1 coordinate 12,757,592, forward strand.
TAAATACCCAGCTGCGGGCTTTCTATGCCACTGTCCGAAACGCATCAGGCGCAGAGTATTCAGTGTCAAGTTTTCTCTCCCTACGAGCTGGACTGAACCTTTGCTAACATGCAGCCCCATGCGCTTGATCTGCCATTTTCGATGTCTAACTTCACAATCAATGGAAATGTGCAGTTTAATTTTAATAAATAAAGTATATAGTCCTATCTATAATCAATAGAACATTGAACTGAATATACATAAAAAGATAGTCCTGCTGCACGGGTTTTCGTTACAGCCTACTGTCAATAATAGAAAAAAAAAAGTGCCCACCGAGCCTGCCTAGAGTTGAGTCTTTTGGCGGTTCTGATATATTCTAGATTCTTATGATCGGTCCATACAATAAAAGGTACCCCTGACCCTTCTAACCAGTGACGCCATTCCTCCAGCGCTAACTTGACTGCCAACAATTCTCTGTTACCAATGTCATAATTACGCTCGGCAGGTGATAAACGATGAGACAAAAACGCGCAAGGATGCATCTTGTCGTCTGTGGAAGAACGTTGGGAAAGAACTGCTCCTACCCCCACCTCTGACGCGTCGACCTCCACTACGAACTGACGTGATGGATCGGGGCAATGAGGATGGGAGCCGAAACGAAGCGGCTCTTGAGTTTGGCAAATACAGCCTCCGCTGTATCGGACCACCTGAACGTCGTTCTGGGGGAGGTCAAGGCAGTCACAGGTGCGGCTAGTTGGCTGAAGTTGCGAATAAAACGCTGATAAAAATTGGCAAACCCCAGAAACCTCTGTAGGGCCTTACGGGAATCCGGACTTGGCCAATCTATCACAGCCTTAACCTTGTCAGGATCCATACGCACTCCCTCAGACGAGATGATGTACCCTAGAAAAGGAACAGACTGTGCATGAAAAACGCATTTCTCCGCCTTGACAAAAAGCCCATTGTCTAGCAACCTCTGAAGCACTCGTCTGACGTGCTGCACGTGTTCCTGGAGAGAAGATAAAAAAATCAATATGTCATCCAGGTAGACATATATGAATTGGTCAACCATATCTCTCAGCACGTCATTGACGAGTGCCTGGAAGACCGCTGGGGAGTTGGACAGCCCGAACGGCATGACCAAATATTCAAAGTGCCCCCTAGGGGTATTGAACGCGGTCTTCCATTCATCACCCTTCCTTATGCGAACCAAATGATAAGCGTTACGTAAATCCAGTTCTGTGAAGACGGATGCTCCCTGTAATCGCTCGAAGGCTGAAGACATCAACGGCAGAGGATAAGTATTCTTTACCGTGATGTTGTTCAAGAGAATCAGAAATATATTTCTCCATAGCCTCCCTCTCTGGAACAGAAAGTGAATATAACTTGCCTTTAGGCGGAGACTCACCTGGCACTAAGTCTATGGCACAGTCATAGGGACGATGTGGAGGAAGAGAAGCAGCACGAGACTTACTGAACACTTCTCTCAGGTCCTGGTACTCCTCGGGCATGTTAGACAAATTCACCGCCTCCTCCTGGAACACAGACACAGGTACAGACGAACACGCAGACACTAGACATGACTCATGACACGTATTACTCCACATAGATACAGAATTGTGACCCCAATCGACTCTGGGATTATGTTGTGCAAGCCAGGGATGTCCGAGTATGACAGGTGCGAGGGGTGAGTTCATGAGGAGGAATGTTATTGTCTCCGTGTGGTTGCCAGAAGTGATGAGAGTGATGGGTTCAGCAGTGTGTGAAATGTTGGGAAGTTGTTGTACATTAAGAGCCTTGACAGAAATCTTGTACGAGAGAGGGGAGACAGGGATGTGAAGACGGTGAGCCAGTTCCGAGTCCATAAAATTACCTTCTGCCCCCGAATCCAGTAAAGCCTTGGTGTCGTGTGTGTGGGTTGCCCACCTTAGTCTTACCGGAAGGAGAGTAGATGATGATGGTGATGATGAGGTCTTCTTGGCGGAGATCCCACCCGATAGTAGCCTCATTGTTACTACCGGGTTTGAACTTTTAACGGGCATGAGTGGATAAAGTGGCCCGCCTTCCCGCAGTATAAGCACAGTCCTTGGGATCTCCGCCGTTCTCTCTCCTCCCGGGAAAGCCAAGCTCTACCCACCTGCATGGGCTCGGGATCGCAAACGGGACTGACCGTGTCCAGGTTGTCGGAGCGCAGGGTCTCCGTGCCGCGAAACGGAAGGTTCTGTTGGAAGCGACCCATTCTGCTCAGCCGAGCATCAACTCGTAACGCCAGCTCAATAAGTCCATTCAGACTGCGAGGAAGGTCCAGCATATAAATCTCCCTCTGGACACGGTCAGCCAACCCATGCAGGAATCTATCCCACTGTGCCTCCTCGTTCCATCGGCACTCTGCAGCCAGGGTGCGGAACTGGATAGAATATTCCGACACCGAGCCATTACCTTGGCGGAGATCGGCGAGTAGTCTGGCCGCCTCCCTACCCGCCACTGCACGATCGAAAACCCTTCTCATCTCCTCGGAGAGTGCCTGGAACGAGGCGCAGCATGGGTCTTGATTCTCCCACACCGCCGTTCCCCAGAGAGCCACCTTGCCTGATAGCAGCGTCAGAACAAATGCCACCTTGGTCTGTTCCTGATTGAACGTCAGTGGCTGTAATGAAAAGTGCATAGAACATCGGGTCAACAATGCTCTGCAAAACTCCGGTTCACCTGCATATCCCTCTTGTGTCGGCAGTCTCGGTTCACGCTGCTGGGGCGGCTCTGGTGGAGTGGGCTGAACGGGCGGTGTGGGCGGCGCAGTGGGAACTCTTAGCTGTTGAAGTTGTTGGGTGAGCTCGGACACCTGCGTCACAAGCGCTTGGACCGCCCGTCCTGTGTTGGAGATGCTCTCCTCTTGGGTGTCCATTCTCGCGATGCTTCGAGCCGCAAACTCGTCCCAAGTCGTGGCGCCTGCTACATCCATAATCCATAATCCATAATCCGTCCTTCGGATGAGACGTAAAACCGAGGTCCTGACTCTCTGTGGTCATTAAAAATCCCAGGATGTCTTTCGAAAGAGTAGGGGTGTAACCCCGGCATCCTGGCCAAATTTGCCCAGTGGCCTCTGTCCATCATGGCCTCCTAATCATCCCCATATACTGATTGGCTTCATCACTGTCTCCTCTCCACCAGTAAGCTAGTGTGTGGTGGGCGTTCTGGCGCAATATGGCTGCCGTCGCATCATCCAAGTGGATGCTGCACATTGGCGGTGGTTGAGGAGATTCCCCCCTTCTATGTAAAGCGCTTTGAGTGCCGAGAAAAGCGCTATATAAATGTAATGAATTATTATTATTATTATAATGTGGTCAGATCGTTCTGTAACGGATGACAGAACAGAATGTAAATGCAATAACGCTCTTTATTAGTATTAAGCACAATGGTCAGACAAAGCACACAGATGGTCGCCAACACAGCAGGACAGGCGGGCGGACACAAACGCTGGTGGAACAATGATGCAGGGACCTCGGTGGACAACAGGTGCTGGTGCTCAAGTCCAATGATGATCCCTCGTGACGGTGCTCTGATCCAGTGAAATGATCCCTCGTGACGGTGCTCTGTGATCCAGTGCAGAGTGCAGAGAATCCGGGGACGAACACGACGAAGACACAGGGAATCCAAATCCAACACGAAGAACACAGGAACAGGCACGGGAAACACACCGGGAAACCACAACGATCTGACAACATGAGACACCAGTTACTGAACATATAAAGGGACAAACAATTGAATCCAGCTGGCGCTACTGATCACTGATGATCAGTGACCACCCCCACAGACACACACACACAACAGCACATTAGACGAGAGAGAGACAGTGAATTCATAAACCGTGACATGAAGAAGCTTCGCCTCAGATTCCTGTAAACGTTGTTTTACAGGAGATTCGTCAAGCTCTTCATCCACCAGTCACCAATTCTTCTTCGTCTGCCTCTGTCAGTCCCATGGTCAGACAAGCGACTTACTCTGGCGAGGAGGGGGAGTGCAGCGGTTTTTTGCTTCAGTGCGAACTGTATCTGGAAATGCAAGCTTCACAGTTCCCCACGGAAAGAGCGAAAATTGCTTTTATCATCTCTCTTCTCACCGGATGCACACTTCTCTGGGCTTGAGCACTATGGGCTACAAATGGTACTGTCACTCAGTCTCTTACGGATTTCATTGGTCATTTCCGAGAAGTTTTTGGTCAAACTCCTAATGATCTGTCTATTCATGATCAGTTATTTCGTCTGAGGCAAGGAAATTCCTCTGTTTCAGAATATGCATTGCAGTTTCGCACTCTGGCAGCTAACAGTGGATGGAATGAAACGGCCTTGATTACCGCTTATCGTCAGGGTCTCAATCGAGACATTTGCTTACAACTGGCTATCTACGACGACAATATAGGAGTGGAAGGTCTCATTCAACACTCCATTCGAGTAGCCCAGCGTCGCACTGCTTGCTTATGATAACCCTGCACTGCCTCCTCCTCGCCCAATATCGACAGTCAACCCTCCAGTACCAGAACCCATGGAAGTGGATTCAACCCATTTAACTTCAACAGAACGGCAACGTCGCATTCTCAATAATCTGTCTTTACTGTGGAACTGCTTGTCATCTTCTCAACGCATGTCCCATTCGTCCACCACGACCTGCGGTGAGTACAGTTGATCTTCCCTTTTCCATTTCATCCATGAAATATACTCCAGTCTGCCTTGCATATCTCTTTTTCAGCAAAAGCGTTGATTGATTCCGGCTCCGCAGGCAACTTCATCGCTCTCTCTACACTTCAAAGACTTCAAGCTCGCTGGAAATCCATAAATTAACCTTTGCATGTACAATCTATCCTGGGAAAACCGCTTGGTCGTGGTGACGTGCAGTACTGCAGTCCCTTCCTCTCTGTCAAAATCGGATGCTTGCATGAAGAGGAATTATCCTTTCTGGTACTGGAGGGTTCAACGGCTGACATCATCCTGGGATGCACGTGGCTGGAATTCCATTCCCGGATATTTGCTGGTTCACTGGAGAAGTTCGTCAGTGGGGAGAAAACTATTTTTCTCATTGTCTACATCCTGTCAAGAAGGTTTTCTCTTCTTCATCTACTTTGGTTTCCAATCTGTCAATCGGTTCAACTACCATCGAGAGTCCAGCCACTAACACCGAACCTGAGATCCCAATCTACTACGGGGCGTTCCAGGATGTATTTAGTAAACAGCTGGCTACTAAACTTCCACCTCATCGGCCATGGGACTGTGCGATCGACCTGCTGCCTGGGGCGACTCCACCTACCAGTAAGATCTACCCGCTGTCCATCCCAGAACAGAAGGCCACGGAGGAGTACATTGAGGAGGCTCTTCGTCAGGAATACATCCAACCTTCTACGTCCCCTGCCGCTTCCAGTTTTTTCTTTGTAAGCAAAAAGGACGGAGGCTTGCGCCCCTGTATTGATTATCGGACCCTTAACGCTTCTACTGTCAAGTTTCGATACCCCCTTCCTCTGGTTCCAGCCGCCTTGGAACAACTACGTGATGCACGGATCTTCTCTAAATTAGACCTCCGCAGTGCATACAATCTGATACGTATCCGTAAGGGGGATGAGTGGAAGACGGCGTTCATCACCCCTGCTGGGCACTATGAGTACAGGGTCATGCCCTTCGGTTTGTCCAACGCTCCTACCGTCTTTCAAGGTTTCATGAACGAAATTTTCAGAGATTATCTTCAGCGGTTCATCATCGTCTACATCGATGACATACTCATTTACTCGTCCACAGTGGTGGACAGTAACGAAGTAAATGTAATTCGTTACTGTACTTAAGTAGCTTTTTTGCGTATCTGTACTTTACTGAAGTATTTAAATTTGGGAAGACTTTTACTTTAACTCCACTACATTTCAAAGTCAAATATCTTACTTTTTACTCTACTACATTTTCAAAATCAGTCGTTCCTTTTTATTTATGAGTGGATAAAAACTTAACTGGTCAAACGTGCCACCAATCACAGTAGCCTACAACGTGCGCGCTTTGTTTTGAACTTGCCTTGGTGGTATCTACTAAGCGCAAACCAGAGCCGTTAAATATGAGAGACATCAAAGTATAGAGCGAAATCGCGAGAGCGATTGAAAAGCATACAGAGCCGTCTACTCTCTAATCGCTCTTGCGGTATTTTAATGTCATTCACCGATTGGTCTGTGCAGTGTGCCGTTTCAAGTCGAACAAGCCTACTGTGATCTCGCCGCCGCGCGGTCACGTGATTCGTGTAGCTCTCAATAGTTCCAAACAATTTGTGTTGCCAATGATTTTAAGCGGGGCAGAGAGCAGCAGGCAGCTATTATTGCAGCAATTATCGGTAAATACTGATGCATAATGAACATTGCTTATTACCTTGACACTAAAATTACTTGCATATAACAGCATTTTTTTTTTTCTGAGGAGTAGCAGAAACACTGCATTAATACGTTTTGGTGTTTAATTTTGTAGGGAAATTGGCTGCTCCCATAATGTAGTGTGTATATATATATATATATATTCAATGGCATTGTGCAGGTTTATGTGAATGTATCATAACATTAGGATGTTTATAATTATGACCATAGACGCTCGTGAAAAATATGTACAGTAAATACTGTAAATGTATTATACCTTATGGGAACAGTCCCCTTCCGTCCAAAATTAAACACACAAAAAATGTATTCAATTCAAATATATATATATATATATATATATATATATATATATATGACTAATTAATGTCATTTTATTAATAGACTGATGTGCCAAGAGTGACATTAGAGTCTTCACGTAGTCTTGTGACAAAAATTATAATAGTACATTATAGCCATAAAAAAATCATAGTACTTTGATACTTAAGTACATTTGAAGGCAAACACTTTTGTACTTTTACTCAAGTGAATGTTTAAAGGCAGCACTTCTACTTTTACTTGAGTAATATTTTACCTTGAGTATCTTTACTTTAACTCAAGTACATGGTATGTGTACTTCGTCCACCACTGCTCGTCCAGTCTGTCTGAACACATTCGCCATGTGAAGATGGTTCTTCAACGGCTACGCGATCATCAGCTGTTCCTCAAACTGGAGAAATGTGAATTTCATCAAGAGTCCATCCAATTCTTGGGGTATGTGATTAACCAACACGGAATCTCCATGGACCAGAAGAAAGGTGGAAGCTGTTTCCAACTGGAGCTTCAATGTTTCCTGGGATTCGACAATTTCTACAGAAGGTTTATTCAAGATTTCAGCAAAATCAGCGCACCCATCACCTCTCTGTTAAAGAAAGGGGCCAAGTCTCTGTCCTGGACCACTGAAGCCACCAATGCTTTTGAGAAGCTCAAAGATTCCTTCTGCTCCGCTCCTACCCTTAGTCATCCTGATCCAGATCTTCCATTTCTCGTCAAGGTAGATGCTTCTGCCACGGGGGTAGGAGCCGTTCTTTCGCAGCGGCAGGGGAAGCCTCCCAAACTCCATCCATGTGCCTTCTCCAAAAAGCTGTCCCCGGCGGAGCAGAATTATGACATCGGCAACCGGGAATTACTGGCTATCAAACTGGCTTTGGAAGAATGGAGATACTGGCTGGAGGAAGCGAAATATCCATTTGAAGTCATCACCGATCATCGTAACCTGGAGTACCTCCGAGATGCTAAGCAACTCAACACCCGTCAAGCCCGGTGGTCACTTTTTTTTCCACTCGATTCAACTTTAGTTTCCTATCGACCAGGTGACAAGAACATCAAGGCTGATTCTCTCTCTCTCGGTTGCATCAACCAGAATCCACCTCTTCGAATCCGGAACCTATCCTCCCTCCAGCCGTAATAGTCAGTCCCATTTTGTGGAGCCTGGATGACCATAAGCCACTCTAGCCGAACCTGCTCCGCCGGGAGGTCCTGAGGGACGGAACTATGTACCAACTCGATTGCGTCTGTCCCTCATGGACTCAGTACACACATCTCTGGGCTCTGGACACCCAGGCAGCCAACAAACCCTCTCGCTCTTGCAACAACACTACTGGTGGCCCAATATGACCCAGGATACCTCCCGATACGTGAGAAGCTGCCCAGTCTGTGCCATGGCCAAAGTCCCTCGACGTCTTCCTGAAGGCAAACTGGTTCCACTCCCAATACCCACCAGACCTTGGTCACACCTCGGGGTGGACTTCATTACCGATCTTCCCTCCTCTGACTCCCACACATGTTTGTGGTTGTTGATCGTTTCTCTAAAGCCTGTAAGCTGATTCCTCTGCCTGGTTTACCCACAGCCTTCGAGACCGCTGAAACCCTTTTCAATCAAATCTTCAGACATTTCAGGATCCCTGAAGACATAGTTTCAGATCGAGAACCTCAATTCATTACTGTCACGGATACACCCTTGTCAGCACCAGACATCCTCACTCCGCCCCCCTCGCTCACAATCCCCTGAGTTCTGATTGTCTGCACCTGCCTTCACCACCTGTTTGCACTCTGCACTCATGATCTAGCACTACTTATGTTCAGCACTTCCATCAGTTCACTGTCCGGTCTCGTCGATACTACACCGACTCACCCGACTCTCTACCCTCAACCTATATCGAACATTACAGGTCTACCTACCTGTTCTTCGTCTGATCCATCCAGTCTCTGATTCCTCGTCTGGTCGGTCATCCTATTTGGTCTTCACGCTGTCTCTCCGGTTCATTTCATTCCTGTGTTCAGATAAGAGACTCTGTCAGATTTCCCACTACCATCAGTATTCAATTCAGCTACTTACCTGTCATTGTCGATCCAGTGCTCTCTAATAAACCTTTGTATATATACCACCTGTCTGTGTTCTGTAGTTTCATGACACATTGGTCTGCTATCAGTGGCTCAAACCTCTGTTACTAACTCTTAAATGACGCTTTGGAATTAGCAACAAAGGCATATGATGCGTAAGAAATTAGTCCTACATACAAGAGCCTTTTAATGACAACTTGACAAACGTCTTGAAATACATCATCTGAACAATGTTTCAAGGTGTGGTAACTGTAGTATAAGCGGAATAATTGACTCCAGGCCATTGAATTATTAGAAAAATAATTCTAATTATTTTTAAAATAACTCCGCTTCGCGTCGTGACCGCATTACCACCTCGGGTGTGCATTATTTTTCTAATAATTCAGCGGCCTGTCATCAATTATTCCTTACAGATTTAACTGACTCTTTATCCTACCAAACACTATATTAAAAAAAAACAAGCTTCAAGTTAATTTATGCTCATTTATTATTTTTGTATTTTGCAGCCCTGCTGACTGAAGTTTTTAAAGCACAAGAGGTCATCAAGCAACAACTTGTCAGAACAAAAACAGAACAGTGCTCAGTCGCAGAGTGATGAATTTCCAGACCTCAGTTCATTCAACCTTCCTTTGTCAGATTTATCTGATCTGGAAAGGCTTGAAAATCAAATAAAGGATCAGCCAGAACAAATGAAGTTGGTAAGTTCAAGCACTTGCATTTTTCACACAATTTGTCTTGTAATGTATTATATTTTTATGGATACTCTGTTATTGTTGTGGTGTGTGTGTGTGTGTGTGTGTGTGTGTGTGTGTGTGTGTGTGTGTGTGTGTGTGTGTGTGTGTGTGTGTGTTTTAAAAAGGTCACCTATTTTGGAATTATTGGTGGGTTTTCCACTAAAGAAGCTGTGTGGCATATCCTGGGAAAGCTTTTGGTGAACTCCTTGGCTAAAAAAAAATTAACTGGAGTGGTTCAAACCAAAAAGTGGCATTTCGTGCGTTGACCCTCAGGACTGTTGTAGTCAGTAAGTTGATTTTATATATACTCCAGCACATAGAGGCTGCTATACTGTCTGTCGTGTAAGACTACTTTCATATGAATATGTTGAATGTGTGTATTTTTTTTCTTCTAAGGGTTTAAGTAACATTGTCTTTTCTGATCTGTAGTTAGAGGGAAAAAAATCCATCATATGTAGGTTGCACTTGTTTGATAATAATCATGTTTTTTTATCAACACTGTGTCGCACGACAAAGTATAACTATCTATTTTTGACTATTGTTCCCTGTCAGTCGGGTAACGTTCGACTTAGTCGATCGTATACCGACAGTATGGGATAATGCTTAGTGAGCCCGATCACTCTGATTACTCTTAAAATCAAGCCAACAAGCTTTGGCAGGTGTGTAATCAACGCCCCGCCTTACCCTGCGGGTATAAACACGGAAGTGGATGCACCTACTAGTTGTCTTTCGCTTTCGGAGCTGATCGGTTCATTCTGATGGTCTCTGATCGAGCGACTATACAACGAGTGTGCCGGTGTTCTTCTGGAAGACTCTCTTGGTGTCGGTGTTTACAGCAGTTGCAGCGGTGGTCGCGAGCTACGGAAGCTCTCTTCAGCTGTTTCCACAGAATTTTCTTCTTAGTAAGAGTGTTTTGTTGATGCGGTTGAGGACGGAAGTAGTGAGTGCTTCACTTTCGAGTGTTGCCGCGGTTGTTCCCCTGTGTGCTCCGGCACTGGTGACGGGTCCCATTTCTAAAAGAGCAAACACGGTTGTGATTTGTGTGTCTTTTTCAAGATGCCATTTCATCCATGCGTTTCTGGGTGCGGTCGGTCTCTGTCGTCCTCTGACGGCCACGAGAGCTGCGTCACGTGCCTGGGCATTCAGCATGCTGAAGCGGCTCTTGTGGATGATTCATGTCTTCATTGCGGGGATATGATCATCTCGGTGCTAAGATCGAGACTCGCTTCCGTTAACCCTCTGAGGTCTGAGGGGTTTTTGGGGTCCTTGAGATGTTCTGACATGCCCTGACATTTGTGTTTTTTTCAGTTGCTTATAAACATATTAACCCTCTGAGGTCGAGAAACGCGCCCACGCGTTTTGCTGGATTTTTTTCACATAGCAGCAACATAAACTTAAAAAAATCCGTCATTTATGGTCATATAAATAAAATAAATACATGATTATAAACTATAGAGGGTCTTCTTTTTTTTGTGTACACTCACATTAACATCAAAACCTTGTTTTTATTTTTAAATAAATAAAATAAACAGCGTGCGCTTTCAGCTCACTCTGTCTCCGCAAAAATCTTTCTGAAACAAGTCTGGAAAACTCAGCGAATACTTATCACACAACCATGAAACATGCGTCTAAAGAAAGCTTTAAATTTCTACTTTAAAATAAAACAGTTCACATTCAAAACAAATATTCTCCTGCAATGTAATCTGTATGAAACTAAAGAGAAGTACAGTTTCTCCCGTCTCATCTAATTATCTGTAATTAGTTCACGCCCTCTCGCAGAGCGCGCTATTCATAAGATAATGTGCTGAGGTGATATGCAAAATAAGGTAAACGCCCCCTGAAATGAGTTCACACCCACTCGCAGAGCGCTATTCATAAGATAATGTGCTGAGGTGATCTATGCAAAATAAGGTAAAAAGCCCCCTGAAATGCTTTAAAACCAGCAAGTTTCATTCACTCACTTTCCTGCGCCGTTGGAAGATGACACACAGCCCTTCAGCTCGTCCTGGATAGCAATGAAGAGTTCACTTTTTCCTCAGAAGAAGAACAGGACTCTGACAACGAACGTTTTGAAGAGCGACTTGATCCAGCCGTGGATATTTCGGATTAGTAAGTCTTTTTAAATTTACTTGCATTAGTTGACAAGCTATTTTGTATAAACGTAGGCTACATATTTTACTGGTTGGACCATTTCCATACTTGTCATTCAGAGTAATTATATTTAAATTGTCTAGGCTATGCTTTATAAAGTAGGAGAGAGGCTTCATGCAGTCTGTTTTCTTTCGTTTTTAATAGTTTTGTTTAAAATAACACATTTCGAGCTTTCTATATATTTCTCTGGTATTTTAGGCAAAGCTTATGAGTTTGGGTTCATTTATGAGGCCTCCAGTTCCTGCTATTTTTAATTCTTATGTTTTAAATACAGGCATTTGGTTGATGAAACAACTATTAAAATTAAGATACAATTAATACAAAACGAAATTCACTTTAAAGAAAGGCTTTATACAAAAAATAAACTTAATGAAATGGTCAAAATCTTCTCTGCCCACTCCATTTGTCTCGCGATTGCGCATGATCTGACTCATGCTTTTCACTTTTCATATAATAATAAAAAAATAATGATTTTATTTAAACCTAAATATGAACTAAATTGTTTTATTTAATTTTAATGACTAGGCTACAACACGTAGGCCAATTAGCCTACAGTACAGAGAAATTAGTTGACAAGCTATTTTAAATAAACGTAGGCTACAGATTTTACTGGTTGGACCATTTCCATACTTTCCATTCAGAGTAATTTATATTTAAAAGAAGAGTGCTTGCAAATATCTATTGCAAATGTGTGTATGTGCTGAAATGTGTAAATATGCCCAGCTGATGAATTGCAAATGTGTTAATGTTTGCGTTGTGCTATCTCCGTAATGGCCCATTACACACAATATATGCCTACAGCACATGTCTACAATTATTTGCATCAGTTATTCATATAGACTAATGATAATATACTTTGAAATATTTATGTTATAATAGTTTTAAACTTTTTTTAAAACAGGAATGCTGCATCTCCTTCATCTGCAACTCGGAGGGCGCGCAGCAACACAGTTGAACGTCAGAAAGAGTAAGTACATATTTACCAATGTTTGTGCAATTTTGTTTATATACTTATTACAATATGAGCCTGTATGAGTTTATTTATTTTTGGAGGTTGGTTGATAATGTTACATATTTTTTCTTTGTGCTATCTTATCAGCATGCTAATGCCCATCAGTTGTGCATGTGCTGGAATAGTACTCTATATGATAATAATAGTTTTCAACTTTTTTTGAAAGGAATGATGTAGGTTGCTCACTCTCACCTCTCACTGCAACTCGCACTAAGAGGGCACGCAGCAACACAGACAGAAATCAGAAGGAGTAAGTACATATTTACCCACTATTTTACAGATGTTACACCAATTTTGTTTATAGTGATGCTACAAATGTACATGTGCCTGCCTGTGTGGATTGCCAGACACAATTGCAAAACACAATTACCAGACACAATTGCAAAAATTGTGGTGTTATGTATGCACAATATTACAATTAGTGATTGGTAATGTTAGTATAAAAGAGCTTATTTTTGTTGTTTTACCAAAATGCTGACTGTCCATCAGTTATGCATGTGCTGGCATAGTACTTTGTTCAACCTTTATTAATATTAATATTATTATTTTTATAGGAATGTGGTAGCATCACTCTCACCCTCACCTGCAACTCGCACTGGGAGGTCACGCGACAGGTGTCGTTCAGTTTTGAGAACAACTGAAAAGTAAGTACACTTATTCCCTTTCTTTCAGATATTAGTATAATTCTGTTTACATATTCTGGTTTTACATAGTCCATACAAACATTATGTGTCTGTATGGCTTTGCATCTGGCCAATGTTACTTATAATGATTGAAATGCAGTTGTTATATTTTGTGTAATAAACATGCTCACAGTTGTTTGTTTGTTTTACAGCTATAAAGGTGATGGTGATCATCAGACACCTGTTGCAAAGAGGGCCAAGACAAACATTCAGACAAGCAACAAGCAGTCTACTCTGTCATGGAAAACAGAGACTGACATTGATATGGTTCCACAGACTCTGAGATTCCTGCCTGCACGGGAACCTGGACCACAGCTGAGTTTAAAACATTGCAAATTTAAAACATTTAGTTCCTCCTCATAGAGGAATTACAATAAAACAGTGAAAAACAAAACCTTTGAATCTCCTCTTTGTTCAGGCTGCCTCTCTTGATGGCCCATTAGTCATTGGGGGAGTGTCTATGTCACACCCCTGGTCTGAATCTCATTAATATTGATGAGCGATTACCCCTCCCACGCATAAACCTCTTCTGACAAAAAAAACTGTTTTACAATGTTTAAATCAATGTATTGTTTTAAGAGAACGATCAGGCAGGATGAATTTCACATCATTTTGAAGCCAGAACTAGAAACGACAACATATATTAGTCAAGAGTCTTGTGGGCACATATTTAGAATGTGTTTTGTGTTCTTAAAAAAAGAAAGTTGCTGAATTTTTTTTTAAATAACCACGCATAAACATTATTCTCTTAAAAATACAAAGATTTACAAGCATGTTGATCAGATATGCTAGCCCTGTTTGTGTTATATAGAGTGAATTTACACTTTTGCCATTAACATGTTTATAAATAACTGAAAAAAAAACAAATGTCAGAGCATGTCAGAACACCTCCAGGGCCCCAAAAACACCTCAGACCTCAGAGGGTTAATGGCAAAGGTATAATTACACTTGTAAGAACTGATTTTCCTGTTAAAACAAAATGCACAATGGACAGAAGATAGCAAAGAGAGAGCACAGGACACTGTCCTGCCCAAACTGTCCTTCTTCCTTATCTCTGCATCCCCCTCTCCCTCCTCTTCTCCCTCCTCAAGTCACTGAAAGGTCATATATATCACATATGATGTATCTTGTGAATATGTTGTTTTTTCCTTTTCATGTTCGGTGTCATTTTAAGGGTCACAGTGCGATTGGTAAAATGGTCTTAATGTCATTGCAGTCATTGGTTTAATGAAAAAGATTGAGAACTTAGGAAAATCCTGTTCTCCTCTCTGGCTGATATCTCTTTACGATATCTCCTGAAACCAGGTGCTACCCCCCTGGGGTACATGGATTGGCCCAAACAACTCTAAACAACATTTGCTTAACCCCCCTTCTGTTCTGATCTGGTATTTAAGGTGAGGGAACAGAGCAACCTTTGGGAATCTTTTACCAGGATCACCCCCACACAGTAATGCATGTCAGTATTTTCCTGTTGGAAAACCCTGACACATTACTGCGTGTCTCTGTCAGGAAAACATTACTTACTTTTAGAGTCATCTTTGAGTAAATGATGTCATATATTTTTTGAATTGGCTTTTAATAATTTACTTCTGTAATTGGCATGAAACAATTTTACCTGACAAATAAATGTTAACCTTGATTTATTCTGTATTCTTCTGAAATCATTATTTCCAATACACTAGGTCCGTAATGAACGAATAATTGAAAGTATGGGATAATCAGAATAATCAAAGATCTAAATTAATTCATAATCAATATTTATGATTATTTTCTAATCAGAAATACGATCTAAATTTGATTATCATTTGAAATTGGAGTCAGATTACGCATAGAGCTAAAGTAATACTAAAACTAAGTTCCAATAAATTAAGTGAACATCACTGGAGCGCTGAAAAGACATACACGCTTTAAACCTTCGCCAGGCCGTTGGATTCCGTCGTTGGGCTAATGGATGGTCCTTACACACTCTATTTAGCACA
This sequence comes from Leuciscus leuciscus, assembly GCF_965113295.1. NCBI lineage: Eukaryota > Metazoa > Chordata > Actinopteri > Cypriniformes > Leuciscidae > Leuciscus > Leuciscus leuciscus. Next base: position 12,772,900 of record NC_138740.1, read on the forward strand.
AACAGGGCTACCATAATATGTGAGCAACATGCATGTACATGTTTGTATTTTTGAGAGAATAATGTTTATGCATGGTTATTGAAAAAACTAAAAACTAAAGTTTCTGAAATAAGGCCACAAAACACATACTAAATACGTGTCAATAAGACTTTTGACTAATTGATGTCTTTGCCTCGAGTTTTTTCTTCAAAATTATGTGAAAATCATCCTGCCCTTATCATTCACATAACACAATACATTGATTTAAATCTTGTAAAACACTTTTTGTTTGTAAAGGCAATATGCGCAAGGGGCATCAACCATTCAACAGCATCATGCATATGTAGTTGTTCACACCTTAGGAGACAATGGGGCCCGCATACTTAATGAGCCATTCATTCAGGTGTGTCACCTATAGCCACAAGAAAGAATGCAAGAGCAATATATATACAGTATATACAGTATATATAAATATATATATATATATATATATTCTACCAAATTGGTTCACAGTTGGAAGCATGTCAATTTTTTTTTTTTTCACAAATTTTGCTTGCAAATTGTATAATATCCAAGGAAAACATGTCTAGTAATTGTGCAGTTAATTCTCATACTGTATTTTCAGTTTTGGAATATGTATCCTCTCCCCAAATTTGTCAATAATAAAACACAATACAAATTATTTAAAGAAAATGCTTATATTTACCTTTTAAAATGTGTTTACATCTACCTTGTAAATATATATTTTTTTATTAAAAAGGTTACAATTACAACAACAATTGAAGTGTAATCTTTCTTTGTAAAAACTAAAGTATACATTTTATCATACATATTTCAAACTTCGAATATAGCCTACATTGACAAAACATACTATATTTAACATATTAGCAAAAATTGGCAAACAAAAGCTTATTTGAGGTGGCAGATATTTTACAGTAAAAATGTGTAATCTATCCAAAACTATTCAACGAAATGTTGTCTTTCATATGTCTGTAACATAGGTCTTTCGTTTTTATTATAAGGAATATAAATGTTAATTTGCAGTTTAATACGTTGCTTATACAAATACATTTTATTTCAACATATTTCAATCGATTTTACTCAGTATAGCAAAATAGTTTGCTAAAAGCAGATCATTTATTCACACACAGAAACGCAATTCAAATTTAAACCGTCTTTTTGCGAGTTGTGGTAAACAGCGCATCTCTGCGTTCATTCATTCACACAGCAACGCGATTTACTTGAGAATGAAAAAAAAAACGTACTACATTATTCCATCCGTTGCTCCTCGAAATACCAGCACTTCTGAGGTAAGTTTTCCATTATTATTATTCCTCACAGCGCTGCGAGACAGTGTAGACAACTACACTTATCTGAATAAACTTGATGTGTTTTCTCGAGCTGATATGTGGGCATTCACAGTTTGTATGGGATCGTCTCAGTCATTTGCGTTTGAATAGCGCGCGCTCTCCGTGGGCGTGGCCGATTATAACGTAATGAGATGAGATGAGCTCGACTGGAATCGCTCTCTTTTAATACAGATTTCACAAGATGAGAATATTTGTTTTTTATATAAATTACTTCATTTAAAAGAAGAGAATTCAAGCTTCATGCCTGTGTGTCTGTATGCCTGTTTGACTGAGTATTCGCTCAGTTATTGTTCATTTTCGGACGCGTTTCAGAATGGACTTCACTGGCAGAGAGAAGGCAGAACTCGCTTCGTGTTTATTTTTCTTTATTTGGCAAAAAGCACAACACTTTGTTTTTATTGTGAGTATACACAAAAATAATACACATTTAACAGAATCGATTGATGTATGAAACTCCTATGGAAAATCAAAGTCAACAGAGTATTTATGAGTTTCTTTTACATTGATAAAAAAAAAGCGAGCTGGTATCGCCGGCGATACCGTAGACCTCAGGGGGTTAAACGCGGAAGTGTAGTCCCCGTGCTTTCCCCCCCTTCTAGAGCGCCCCCTGGGTTAACCTCCCAGGCGAAACCTGGAATGCTGCAGGGTACGGGTGATCTGAGAGTTACGGTGAGGGGTAATCCCCCCCAGCGTGGCCCCGTGGATCCCTCCCGTTTCTCAGGCATCGCAGCCGGGGGAAGCTCAGCAGGAATGCGCCGGTCCCACTGTGATGGACCGACCGGACATTTCTTTTGGGGCGACTCCGCACTGCATTCCTTTCTCCGCACTGCAACCGATTTGGCCCTCCGGGGTACAAAGGTTGCAGCTCGCACGATCGGTCTGGCGATGTCCACCTTGGTGGTCCAGGAGGGCCATCTCTGGCTCAACCTGGCGGATATGAGGGAAGCGGACAAGGTTCGTTTCCTGGACTCCCCCATTTCCCAGGTTGGGTTATTCGGCGACGTGGTGGAGAACTTCGCCCAACAGTTCTCCACTGTACAGAAGCAGACGGAGGCCATCCGGCACATCCTTCCCCAACGGCCTGATGCTGCCTCCACCCGGCCGTCGGGGGTAGATCTTCCACCTGCTCGTCGCCGAGGGCATCCCCTCCACGTCCGCCTCTTCTCCCGCTGAGCACGTGCGGCAGCCTTCACCCAGGGCTCAGCGTGGATCCAGACGCAGGCGTAGCGCCCCGCCCACCTCAGGTGCTGCCAAGCCAGGTGATAAGTACAAGCGCAAGCGCTAGTGCGGTGGGCCGCCCAGGGATGGGATTTTGTACTTGGAGATGGTACCGGTTCACTCCCTCCCCTCGGTGGAGGACCGGGGGGAGTCTTTGTTTGTGAATGTCTGTTCCGCCGCTGGCTCCCTGTAAAAGCGGGGCCAGTGGTACCTACATTTTCAAAGAAAGAGCAAATTTCTTTATCCCTGAGCATTAGCAGAGGTGAGCTGTAGGTGTGCAACCCAGGAGCCAGACACCAACAGCCACGTCTGTATCACCAGCCCTCATTATGACGATTCGGTATCGGTTGGGCGTCTCACGCTATTTTGAGATCCTCTGAAACGAGGGAAACGGGTAAGTGCACTTACATGTACACATGATTCAGTCTCGGGCCGCCTACGGGCCTTCCGAGTAGAGTCCCTGTTTACTGAAGTTGTGGTTGATGGTATCTGGAATTCTGTTGATTCACCGGTGTAGTGCCGTGAGGTGTTTCTGGCTGTTTCAGCTTTTTTTCAGGGCCTCATGATAGCAAGAGAGTGGAAACCCCATCCCCCTAGGTGTCAGTAGGGAGGATTCTCTGGGCTGCACTGGGTCATCCGTGCTGCTTTGGGTATTCCCCTATCTTTTCGCTACTCACTGGGGATAGTGGTTGTATCGGAACGAACTGACGCCAAGGTTCACGTTAAGAGCGTTCCCCGGTGAGCTTTCTTGCACGTCAGCGTGCTATGTCAGAATGGAACAGTTTTCATTTGACCCCTTCCGGCCAAACTATACTTATACCTCGAGAGCCTTCTGACTTCCTCTGAGTCACTCAGAGATGGGCATCGATGGCACCCGCACTGAGCCCTAAACGGCAGCTTGGTTGTGGTGGTTCAGTATCTACCTCTGAAAGAGCTATGGATACTAATACTTTTGCGTGAGCCCCCTCCATACTGGAGGCCTGCTTGTGATCCAGAGTAGAACCGGTTCGTTGGCATTCTTAGAAATAAGAACCCCCGAGATGTTCGGTCATTTTGTCACTTCCCTCCTGCACTAAAATTGTGGGGTGCGGCTTCCGCTCCACCTTTCTGGGTGACGATGTCCTCATGGGCACGTCACGGTGCGGCTTCAGAGGCGGGTACAATTTGATCGTCTGGTTCCTGAGCAATGCAAGGGGTCATCCTTCTTGCATAGCTCTTACCTTCTCGGAGACTTCTCCCGTGCCATGCACTCGGAGCAGTCCTCTGAGTAGTCAGGTAGCGAGTTAAAAACCTGTTTTAAGTAACAGTTCTCCTATTGTGTTTTACTCCTCAGAAGGTGGGAACTTGCATCATTTCAGTTGACGAAGTGTGCCTGGATTCGGGCCAGGGCTACTCCTGCTGGGGACCCTGGCCTGGATATATGCCAAGGCTCCTATCTCTCCTGTAATGGGAATAGATAGTGAGCCTGCGAGCGCTGCCTCGGAGGAGGCAGACCCAGCCCTGACTTTTCTCTGCTTCTCTCGCTCTGCGGTGGTAGAACAGAATGCAAAGTCTCGGTACCGGACTAACTACTTATCTGTTTGGGGACCAGCAGAAAGGAAGGCGGTTCCCTGCGATGGTTGGCCCACATGGGAATGTGTGGCCATCATCTTGGTGGAAGTCAACCTCAATGACATCCCATATGTTGTACTACCTGCTTAGGTGCCTGGTCCACATGTGTTTTCCACATGTTACTCTCATGTAGATGTGGAGTCTCTTCTCTCTGTTTATGTCTATGACGAGTCACGCAAGTGTTGTAGGTTGGAAAATGTATATGTTAAAATAAAAGAGTGAAAAAAAGGACACCCCTTTCAAATTGATTAAACTACATTAAATGCCTTCAACATTAATTTCTTCTTGTGAGAAAAGAAAATGTGTTGCTGTTATTATTGCCTCCTGTAGAGGGCGTTTAGCGCTGTTGATCTAAGTTAGCCTACTGGCTACCGGGCTTTGCTGGAACTTGCAGCAGTACTCCTGTCTCACAGCATATCTTTTATAATTCTACAGGTGAGCAAAAACGATTAAAAAACGGGTCGAAACTGATGTTAAACACAGATTCTGTAATATTTCAGTCCCCCTGGACTTTTTAAAGAGGTGGTTCACCAAAATGAAATGTTAAAAGCTTTTTAAAATACTCTGGTATGTCCATTATAATGAATACAAATAATTGTTGCATTTAAATTATTTTTAGCATTAAGAAAATTCATATTTCTCTCTCACACCAAGCATTTTGTCATGTCCCTGAGGCACTTAGTGAATTTGTACTTGGAAAATAATTAATAAAATGTTAATAGTGTCTATCATTTTTGGCAATAATTCAAGTATTTATTTGAGTTCTTTGCTTTTGAATTTTTTTTAAATAATTGCAAGATATTTTATAAAAAAAAAAAACTGATTTAAAAAAGTTATAAAGTTATGTCCCTCAGTCTGAACTCAACCCTGTCACGCCAACCATTCTCCGCCCATAATAATTTAGATTCCACCCATATGTGACATCATTCAGCTCTCTTCAACAGCATGGTGCAAAACAAGGTAAGTCATATCATACTTTTTATTCATATTTTTTAGGTGTATTATAGTTAGGGCTGTCAAGTACTGTTAATACTGTCAAGCTTAACAACTCAACCCCATCACATGTAATTAAGATGGAAAATGATCACTTAAAATTTTATTTTAATCCATAAAAATATAAAATGTACTTATTTCATTGCTACCATGTGGTCCACTCTTCACCACATGAGGAGCAGTGGCCATTTTTAGCAGAAAAACTCAGCCCCATGTCAAGTCAACTCAAGTCACATTTATTTATATAGCGCTTTTTAAATATACAGATTGTATCAAAGCAGCTTCACAGTGATAACATGAAAATAATACCAGAACCCAGGCTCAGTCGGGGGCCAGTTCGCCTCTGGCCAACGAGCGAACAGTGTATGATTATGATTCAGGCTGCATTACAGTTCAGAAGTCAGAATGGATCAGAAGATTCAGAATATTTATCCAGTTTCATCTGGTTGGAAGTCAGAGTCATCACGTCGGTATGGAGACGAGTTTATTGAGGATCAGTGTCGATGGCTGTCGTGTCGATGAGGCCTTCACAGGGCTGATGAGGCTGGCACTTCACGGATGCGTTGTGGATGGGTCCAGGAGCAGGTCCACCATCTGATCTAGATACGGCCTGGATCCAGCTGATTACAGTAAACCTCGGAATAAGCAGATAGACTAAGCGTAGATGCCATTCTTCTTATGATGTAACAAGTAGGTGTTATAGGAAGTGTCCCCAGTTCCGGCTGACCGTTCTATGCAGCCTAATAATCATTTAACTGATTTGAACCACACCAGCTATGAGCCCATTATTTCCTTATGTACTTATTTTGATGGTTTGAATGTAAATACTGCAGCCATTTAAATATGATTGTAAATTTAAAATTTCCACTTAATCACACTGTCAAGTAAGGCAGCTTTATTACTTTTCTGCCCTTAGGTCAGTGCCAACACCAAATATACAAGCAACCATATCATTGACGAAATGGTGGAAATCAGATATTTTGATGACCAGCTGGTGGTGTTCCCCGGTGTGTGTATATTCAAATTAAAATGACTTAAGACTGAAAACTGATTTTTTTTCATATAGTTTGTTCGGACCGGACATAGTCGGACAACGGACACTGTAGTAAAAACCAAAGTTCTGCATTTGGTAGAAGTGCCTGCTGGGAATGCTGTAGCTTTTTATGACACAATACTGAGACCAACAAGCTGGCCTCATTCGCCAGTGACGGAGCCACAGTAAAGATTGGTGAGTTGTCTCTTTGTCTTTTACCTTTAGTTTAGGAATTTGATGAGACTGTCAAAGTGATCATTTTGAATTCATTTAGGGAGAAAAACAGGATTCAGAAAGAGACCTCTTTCCCTGGCCTGATAACCGTGCAATGTATGGGACATCACCTTGATCTGGCTAATATTGTATTAATGGGCCTAATGGGTACATTGGCCTAATATTATAATAAAATCTCTACCCTTTCAAGTACTGTATTGGTGCAATAACTAACTACTTCAGTAAAGTGTTCAATTTTTGTGTTGCATAAAAGTCATTTATTCTGAACCAATAATCTTACATTGATTCTCATTGCATTGCATTGCATTGCATTGCATTTTTTTTTTTTTTTTTTTATAAAGGCAATTCCCCCCTATCTTTCAAGTCAAATTCTATACATTTTAAGTCACTATATTGCTTTTACCAATCAAATTGACTAGTATCAACACAATTTTTTTTTCCCACTGCAGAGAAAACAGAATCTGCATCAGAGGTGGCATTTATAAAAAGCTGAATATGCAAAACAAGCATAAAAAAACAAAAACATTATTCAACATGAATGCATGGGGCAAAAATGAAAAAAATATTATGTGTATTTTATGTTTGTTTAAGGACTGCTGCTGGCCAATAAAACTTATGAATACAATTGGAGTTCAAAAACAAAAAATAATCATAAAACATAATGGGGCATTCATGTTGAATATTCTTTTGAATGGTGTCATCAAATAATAATCTGTTATAATCTGATAGAGAAAAACAACATGCAAGTAATTTACAGTTAACTAATGTGATCTTTACAAAAACATAATGGTGTATGTAACTTTGAAATGTGTTTTACCTATTTTGATACCAATGTGAATCAGCAAAAATGGAAATGTCACTTTTTCAGAATATTCTATTTTAAAGATAATTTATAAAATCAACAAAAGCTTTACAGGTGTTTATTTTAAAGTGGTTAAACAGTGTTTTTTATGCTTGTTTTGCATATTAAACTTTTTATAAATATAAGTTTTCTCTGCAGTGGGAAAACATTTTTTTTGTTGATACTAGTCAATTTGATTGGTAAAAGCAATATAGTGACTTAAAATGTATAGAATTTGACTTGAAAGATGACAGTTAGGGGGGAATTGCCTTTATAAATGTAAAAAAAAAAAAAAATGCAATGCAATGCAATGCAATGAGAATCAATGTAAGATTATTGGTTCAGAATAAATGACTTTTATGCAACACAAAAATTGAACACTTTACTGAAGTAGTTAGTTATTGCACCAATACAGTACTTGAAAGGGTAGAGATTTTATTATAATATTAGGCCAATGTACATGACTGAGTAGCTCGCTGCGTGAGGAAAGTGAGTCGCTCGCTGTGTGAGGAGACTGAGTCGCCAGCTGAGGAAAGTGAGTCGCTCGCTGTGTGAGGAAAGTGAGTCGCCAGCTGAGGAAAGTGAGTCACTCGCTGAGGAGAGTGAGTCGCTCGCTGTGTGAGGAAAGTGAGTTGCTCGCTGAGGAAAGCGAGTCGCTCGCTGTGTGAGGAGAGTACGTATACAGATCCACCGCTGGCACATCAGTGGGAAAGTGAGTAGCTAGGGGCTGTAGTATAGTGACTTCCCACGACAAATCATTAGTCCTATTTTTGGACCTTCCGGCCCGCCATGGAAATGAGCCAACAGCTCAAGGACTGTATCCCTTGTAAAGGATGAGTTCTTTCACCTTGCCCTCCTAATGCAACTTGTCCATGAGAAGATCCACCGGCAGTTTTTTTCCTCCTAGGTGGAGGAGGAGGTATGCAATCAATACCAGTCTTTTAATGGTTTTCGTGTTAATTGAATGGTGTTCCTAGCTTTCATGTTTGACCTAAGGTCACAGTGCTGAAGACATCCCTGACACAGCTGAACCAGACCAGCATAGTCAAGGACGACTGGCAGGCATGGCTCCAATCAGAGGCAGCGAGGAAACAACTTATCTGCCTAAGAGAGAGCCATGGAGAGCCGAGCACACACACACACACACACACACACACACACACACACACACACACACACACACACACACACACACACACACACACACACACACACACACACACACACACACACACACACACACACACACACACACACACACACACACACACACACACACACGTGGAAGCTCGTTCAGACCCGCACAGTGAGTACTGAGCTCTGAAACAGCGAAAATGGCACCAAATCCATTTTTTTGTCAGTGCGGAGGTTGGTTTTGGATAAGTCTTTTGGCTCCCTTTGGTTTTATAAAAGTATCCTTTGAAACCGGTATCAACAATATTGTTTTTGTTTTTGTGCAGTCTTTGCTGCCATCTGGTGGATTTTTATTATATACCATCAATCTCTGACGTCTCAAATAGCACTCACACATTCATAGTAAAAATGCAAATCATAAGATATGTTGCTCTGAATTTCGGTGTGGGATTGCGTATAATTTTCATTCTCGTGTGAGTGTCAAATTGCTTGTTACAGTCAAATACACACACACACACACACACACACACACACACACACACACACACACACACACACACACACACACACACACACACACACAAAAAAAATCACTCACTGTTTTTGACTAATCAACTTTTGTAACTTTATTTGATTAATCTGTATTTAATTTTTACAATGAAAACAATCTAAGATCATTTTATATTGAATTAATTTATTCAGTTTCTATATTATTTCTTACCTAAACAGCCCGACTACTGTTAGACCTACCTGTGTTTTTATTCCATTTTATTTATTTGTGCTATCTTTAGTACATTTTTGGGAAATACTGCTTTAAAAAACAAGATTTAAAAACAAAAACTCCAAAAGTGTCTGGGTTTATTATATTTTGGACACATACAATAATATATATATATATATATATATATATATATATATATATTTACATTTGTTTATGTTATTTTAAGGTGTTTCATTTAAAATGACACCGATTTTATTTATTTGCTTAATAGCAAGGGGAGGCTTCAAATTTTATGTCAATTTCAGGCTGAAATTAAGCAAAATAAGGTTAAGGGGTTAAGTGAACATAAACATTTTTCGAAATAGTCGCATATGTATCAGTATATTGGATCCGTGCAACCGGTCTTAAAGTGACAGCAGCCTAATATTCCTGCTGTCGTCTGTGTCATTAATGTTAATCAAACATGAAAAGACAAAGAGAAATCACTCACTGCTCTTTAGTAGATTTACTAGGATTAATCTATATTTAATTTACAGTGAAGACTAAGCAGTGTTGTTTAACATATAACTACTTTCTATTGATATAGACTGTTCTGTTTTTTTTAATTTTTTTAATTTTTTTATTTCACAGGAATGCTATATTTGTTAAGCTCTAAGCTGTTCCTAATTACCTCTAAGAGAGGGAATGGAAATGTTGCACATGTTGCTTGCCAATAAATAAAGAGTTGTCAATTCATGACACTTCCTCATCTCTTCATTTTTTTAATAGGTAAGGGCCTACTTAAAATACATTGTTGTCAAGAATAGTAGGCTATTATTTATCTCTGTGATCGTATCGGTGACTGTATTGGCAAATACTGCTTCCAGTGATTGGTAATCGGTGATCAGACCCCCAAAATCCTGACCGGAGCACACTTAGGTGAAATGATTTTGGGACGATTGTTTGATTTTGCCTGAAAACAAAAGGGTTTTGTGAATGTAGTTTGAAGATTTGGCTTTGTGTTTAATGTTGATTGAAAATGGGTGAATGTTTAAAAAAATGTGTCTTAGCCGGGCCGGACTTTGGACACCGTACACATCTCACTCCTGAGAGACCTCATTGTGAACCAGTGAAGATTTGAGGTGTTATGCTGAATTCTGTTACCCACCGAATTATGTGACCCTTTAGTAGTATATTGTATATTTTATCTTATTATTCAGTGCAGTACTACAAAGGTATAATGTGTAGACAATAATTTTGTGGCATAAATGGGCAAAAATGCCCTGTCACGAGCTGCTATTGTTTTTTTCTGGTTTGTGGTTGACCCTCCAGTAAGAGGCTGGATTATTGGTATAATCTCATTACAGTGAGGTGATTTAACTGAGATTGAGTCAAGGGGTCAGTTGAAACCGGTTCAAACTGTGTACAGTATGTACACACACACACACACACACACACACACACACGCTGCTCTGTGATATTGGCCTATATTTCTGCAATGGTACAGACTATTTGTTGTATTGACGACATAATTAAACAGGTAGGCTACGCTTAAATATATTTTATTATATAAAATAATGTGTAATTGTTTGTTGTCTATTTAATTCAAATGTTTTTAAAAAAAAAATTTAAATAAAACAACAGACAGCATAATGGATCAAACTTGTTTTTCACTTTGTGCTTGCCATGTGGCAAATAAGTGATGGTTGACAGAATTTTGGTCTCACTGATAATGTGTGTAATCGTTTGGCTCATACTTGTACAATAGAATATTATGTACTAATTTATTAAAATGCACTATTGAGTTTTAACTTGTTTTAATGTTTCACACTTCCTGTTTTGCTTTAATAGTATTCTGTATTTTTCTCTCAATTAAGTTTATAGTTAGTTCTCTCAAGTTTATACAGTTGGGTACGCTAGTTCCAGTCATTGAATTTGATTGGTCACCAGTAGGTGGCGCCAAGTCTTTTTATGTTATTATGATAATAATTGAATCATTCATTCATTCTAAACCGATTCGTTTACTGATTCATTTAGCAACGCCGTGACTCAGTTGTGCTCCTCGGATCTCCTTTGGCGGAGACGGACAATATTGAACAATGTAAGTTACTCAATATTAACTTATTGTTTATTGAACTGTAGTATAAAATAAAAGCAAGATCCGCACTGACTAGCAGTCGTGCTGTTGTGATGAATGAGATTTCTGAAATGGAGACATTAGGCTACCTAGTTCAGTGGCAAAATTACATTGAAATCTCAATTGTTATTAATTATAAATAAAAACGGGGACATTTTTGTATGTTTTTTTGTTTTTGTTTGTTTGTTAGGTTTTTTTTTGTTGTTGTTTGTTTTTTGCATGTGGGGGGTTCCATACTATTTTTAATAATTTAATTGTTTGCGACCCTAGATGGTTTTAATGCAATTCACCAAAAATCATACTAGGAAAAATAGTAATAGCAAAATCTATGTAGGCCTACTCAACCGAATAGTGTATGAACTTTATAGGGTTATTCGTAGCAGCTAGTTAAAGCTGTGACTGTTGTCGAGTGCATAACGTCCAAATTCGCCTAATTATTCAATGTACTAAAAGTGTACTGTTTTTGTGAAGAAAAAGTACATACTTTTGAGTGTGTAGCAGAAGAGTAGGCTTTGTGTGTCTTCAACGGACTGCTCCTGTCACAGTTTAAACTGCCCTGTCAGTCAACCTGTCACAGTTTAAATCCTCCACATTCAATTTAATTTAATTTCCTACCGTTTCGGAGAGAAATGTAGTTAGCAAGTTTATCTGCCAGTCGTGGGTCTTTCATGTGGAGACTCTGCTCATGTGTCTGTAATTTGTGCATTTAAAAGTTAATGACCAAGCGTATCTTTACAAAAGTTCACAATGCTGTTGCAGATGAAATATAATGTGGATAATATTGAATATCTTTTAGTCATCTTATATGCTGATTATTAATCATTCAAACTCCTTTATCTAAACCTCAGTCCCTACTTAACCGTCGGGCTCGCACATCCGTCATGTTTGTAGTATTTTTTTAAACACGTTTTACTTATGTTTGTTGTTCTAATCGAATCTTTGTTCAACGCGCAATGGGTTATGGGCAGGCTTGGGAGGGTTACTTTAAAAATGTATTCCGTTACAGTAACAAATTACTTCATAAAAAAAAAGTATTCAGTAACGTAATCCAAGTACTATAATATGAAAGTAATGTAACTGATTACTTTGGGATTACTTAAAGGTCACTTATATAAATAAAGTCAAGCAAGAAGAAATATTATAAAAAACATTTTTTCTTTTTTTTTTTTATTAAGAATTTGGTCCAGTGTACAATATTTGCAAAATATACACACATGCCTGAATATATATTTATGTAAAGGGCTATACAGACATCTAGTGGCTAATGTATGGTATTACAGATTATTTTGTTTTATTTTTAACTAAAAAATAAAAACACAACATTTTAAAATTTTACACATTCTACATATTAGTTTATTTTAAAATAGGCCTACATGTTGACTAAAGCCGTGATCTTTCTTAATTTGCCTGACTGGACGTGGGGCATTGGCAGTGGGAGTTCCCCTACGTTACCTAGACAGCGAACATCCCGTTACTTGAGAAAAGATAAGAAAGGACATTTTGGGTAGCCTACTAAAAAAGCTACTCTCCCAATTTCTACAAAATAGAATAGAAAGCGATTTTACCCGCAGGCAGCATCGTTTCTACTCGCAGCAGTGGTTCACTCTGCGTCTGAGGAGATTGTAGAAAGCTGTTATTTGCGCATGCACCAGCGCGTGTCACACGTGAGTCATTACTGGCAACAGAACCAGGAACTACTGTATAATCAAGCAGCGCTTAATATAGTGTTATTATGCCAAAATACTTATTTATTTAGTTTTAAATGAAACCATTGTAATCCTGAAAGTATTCCCCCCTTTTTTCAAAATGTAACTTTAATCTGATTACTACATTTTTTGATGTAACTGTAACGGATTACAGTTACTGGATTTTTGTATCCTGATTACATAACGCCGTTACATGTATTCTGTTACTACCCAACCCTGGTTATGGGCAATATTAACCAAGTATACCGATCTGAAAAAAATCCATACGGAAAAAGTTTACCTAAGTATACTTTGAGTTAGCCTGGATGCCAGCCGAACTTAGCCCCGCCCACAAATTTTTTAGGTCGCGAAGTTTTCTGACTAGAATCTGAGTATGACGACGTCAGGCTAACTTTGAGTGGTCAGGTTACTAAAATGAAGCAGCCTGACGTATGCGGTCAACAAAAGTGACCTCTGGAGAACGCAGCCATCGATATGTTACACAGTTAGAGTGTGCATAGATCTGCTCTTCAGATTCTAACCGGGAAAAGTAAACCAACCGGGTATGTTTGGAATACTCTTTTCAACGTACTATGATTTGGGACACACTAATTTTAATTTTGAAAAGGACAGATAGTATGCAAGTTGGGAGGCATGCTTTCGTTTTTTTTTCCTTCTTCAGGTTAAATAAGTGCATCATCTGAGTATTTACAGTAGCCTACACTTTTTCCTTTTGAAATTTGTAGTGTGAACTGTGAACACACTACTCACACTTTATACTACAAAACGGCATAGAATAGTGCATAAGAATGCAAATTGGGACGCACCTAATACGTACGATTTTTGGATAAAAATATCCCAAAACCACTAAAATAATGTTATATATGTTGTTGACTTGTGCCCTTACATTTTCCCAGCAATGTTTAAATCCAGAGAAATCAGCTATTTTTATCAGTGTAACGGCCCGTGTCATTGTGTCATCTATCAATGACATCATACTCGTGCTACCCTTGATTTTCTTGACTTCCTTAGTAACCATGGAAACACCAAAGACTCTTTAATATATAATGCATTTTATTAGACAGGTGAGCAACTGTTTGGATACCTTTAGCGACAGAAAACGAATCATTAGCTGCGTTCTCATTACAGATTTGCGCAAAACTTTTGCGATATTTTCTAAATGTCGATATAAAACTATTGCGAAATGACAGCGTTTCCATTAACAGATGTTATGCGACTAAAACTAAATTTTTCCCTCTTGCGATAAGTCATTCCAAAAATCATGGCGACGGATGTTGGTATGTTACATATATCGCAACCACCACGGTGACCGCACTAGCTATTATTTAAGCTACACTGTGTAATTTTTTAAGTTGATTCTTAGCAAAAAACACTTCTTTCAAAATGATATGTGCTAAAATGTGCAAAATGATATGATATGTGTAATTACTAATCAAGTATTCTTGTAAGCGTAGAATCTGCCATTTAGAATACGAGCGAGTTGCTCGAATGGCGGCAGCCATGTTGCGCCTCCATCTTGAAAATACATTAGCCAAAGAGGGACATACCTGGAAATTCAAGCTTCACCTCTCGCGTTTTTACACTCAGTGGCACCGTGATGAATGCGAGTGGGAGATTACTCACGACTGCCGGCAGATTTGAAATAATACGGCCACCGTAGGAGTTAAAACGCCCTCGGAATGGGAGGGGCTAGAAAGTAATATTCAGTTGGTAGTCATAAACAATTTCACCGCTAGATGGGAGAAAATCCTACACAGTGTAGCTTTAATCGAAGGAGACGTAGGCGTGATATCCAAGCATTAGGCAAATGGCAAGGACGCAATTTCATGGAGGAACTGTGGATTCAGAATTTCCGGATGAATAGTTAATAAAGAATAGTTAATGAATAGTTTGTTTTGGATATTTTTATTGAAAAATATGGCACATTGAAAAATACATAACAATGAGGTAGAGATGACACAAAAATAAAGCCATACTTAGCAATTTTTCCTCTTTTTTTTTTAAACGTACAATACGTTAAAAAAAAGAAAAAACGAGTAAACAAAGCAAACGAAGTACAAAGTTCAAAACATACAGGCGTTCACAAATTCACAAAAGCAGAAATAAATAAATAAAATAAAACCAATAACTGGTAAACAACAATAAGGTGAGGGGGGGTTCCATTAATCAGGGGGTAAAGAGGGAAGAGATTTAAAGAAAGTTAAGAAGGGCTGCCATTTACTGTAAAACTTGCTGGAATCACCTCTTAGAGAATATTTAATCTTTTCTAATTTCAGAAAAAACATAACATCCCTTAGCCATTGAGCGCTAGAAGGGGCTTTTGTAGATTTCCAGTGGAGAAGGAGATGCCGTCTCGCCAGTAAAGATGTGAAAGCAAAGATGTCTAATTGCTTTGATGTAAATCTATTATAATCCTCTGGGCATCCGAATATGGCAATATGGGGAGAGATAGTTACAGTCGTCACAAGTATTTCAGAGATAATATCAAAGTACCTCTGCCAGAAAGAAAAAACTAACGGGCAAGAATAAAACATATGAGTTAGATTGCAGGGAGAGGTATGGCATTTGTCACAGCTGTCGGTGACAGTGGGAAAAATTTGTGACAAGCGTGCCTTGGAGAAATGGATCCTGTACAATACTTTGAATTGTATCAAAGTTAGACGGGCACAGGTTGAGCTAGAGTGGATTTTGTTGAGGGCAACGTCCCACCAAGTGTCATGCAACTCCAACCCAAGTTCACCCTCCCAGGCAGCCTTAACTTTAGTGATGGATGAGGTATCATGATTCAGGAGTTTGTTATAGATTTCTGAAATGAAAGACTTCTGAGGGGGGTCCAGAGAGAGAAATTCTTCCCACAATTGGAGTGAGGGTAATGAGGGAAAGGCCGGGAACAAGGATTTGGCGCAGTGTCTGATTTGGAAATAGCGGAAGAGGTGAGATGGCGGGAGTTGAAATTCACTAGACAAATCTGCAAAGCTACGGAAAGTACCATCTCTATAGAATTTTTTTTAAGTTTTCAGGCCTTTGTCATACCATGTAGAAAACATGGGATCAGATAGTGCAGGTTGAAACAAATGATTTTTTAGCAAAGGAGCTGAAATAGATGGAGAAGTAGATTTAAGATACCTTCTAAGTTGGAACCAAATTTTTAGAGTGGAAATTACCACTGGGTTATCTGTAAAGCCAGAGAAGTTGGTAGGGATAAATGAGGTGAGCAAAGCCGGCAAAGAGGATGAGCCACATGAATGTATCTCTAACTTGCACCATGGGGGATGCGTGGATTTGGACCAAAATGAGATTTTATGAATATGTGTTGCCCAGTAGTATAACTGGATATTTGGGAGAGAGAGTCCGGCATTAAGTTTACATCTCTGAAGAATTGATTTACTTATTCTGGATGCCTTTCCACACCATAAAACGCTAGATATATCCTGATCAATAGTTTTAAAAAAGCGCTTAGATAGGAATAGAGGGATACATTGGAATAGAAACAAGAACTTGGGTAAAATGTTCATTTTAACTGTGTTGATCCTACCTATAAGCGATAATGGCAAGCCCCTCCATTTTTGAAAGTCAGACTTGATTTTAGACATTAAAGGGGAGAAATTGGCAGAAAAAAGGGAGGTTAGCTTTCTGGTTACATTAACTCCTAAATACTTAAAACCTAAGGGGCTCAATTTGAAGGGGACATCAGACTGACTCAGTTGACAGGCTAGAGCGTTAACAGGATAACATTCGCTTTTGGAGTTATTAACTTTGTAACCTGAAAAAGAACCACATTTCTGAATAAAGGACAAAATTACTGGTATAGAGCGGCCTGGGTCGGAGACATATAACAACAAGTCGTCCGCGTATTTGGGGATTAATTATTTGACCCCGCAAGTATGCTTTGAGTGATTCCCATAGCAGTGAACAAGAAATAGGATCAGTCTTGTTTTGATTGATCATGATAAAATCATCAATTGAAGATACAATAAAAGAGTTAAATTTATCATCTGATAAGAGCAGAGTATTTAACCTCCATGGTGAGGAGTATCGGGATTGCGGAGAGAGCTGAATATCCAAAGAGAGTCATGGTCAGAGATAACTATAGGATGATATTTAATCGTTGACACCTTGGAGATAAGTTTAGCATCAATGAAAAAATAATCAATCCGAGAGAAGGATTTATGCATATGTGAAAAAAAGGAATATTCCTTGATGGTAGGGTTGTAGAATCTCCTGGGATCAATGCAACCATTCTTAGCCATTAAGTCAGAGAGCGACCTGGACATTAATGATGGGGTCAAGCTTTTGGGAGAGGAGCGGTCTAACCTAGGATCAATAACGTAGTTCATGTCCCCTCCAAAGATGAGGAGGTTATCATGCAGAGAAGGGAGACGTTCAAATACCTTATTCATAAAATCTGGGTTATCAAAATTTGGAGCATAGATATTGACTAGTAATACAGGAATGTGTGACAGCGTGCCTGAAATGATAACGACAAACACACACACACACACACACACACACACACACACACACACACACACACACACACACACACACACACACACACACACACACACACACACACTAGGGATGGGCGATATGGCCTAAAAAATGTATCACGATAATTTCAGGTATTTATTGCGGTAACGATACACATGACGATAAATTATTTTCTTCTGTAAAATATCAGATTGTTATGTTTAAGTTGTGTTGTGTTTTGTTTTATTCCATTTTTCTCTTTATTTTTTTCAATTTCTTTATTTAAATTTCGTTTTTATTTATTTAAATTTCGTTTTTTTTATTTTTTTTTATTTAGTATTTATTTAAATTTAGTTTTTATTTATTTAAATCTACCCTTTACTGTGTCAGTAATTTGTTAGTCAGAAAAATATTAGACTACCTTTTTAAAAGTATTGCTTAAGTTAACAGACCTGTGTGTGTGTGTGTGTGTGTGTGTGTGTGTGTGTGTGTGTGTGTGTGTGTGTGTGTGTGTGTGTTTTATATCACTAGTGCAGTGTCCGTGCAGTGTCCGTTCTCGGAGCATATAAGCCCTGCTCGCGTGAGGTGAGCAGACACACTCGGTCTCTCTCGCGCGCAGACACACTCGGTCTCTCTCGCGCACTTTCGCTCGCGCGCGCAGACACACTCGGTCTCTCTCGCGCACTGTCGCTCGCGCGTGCAGACACACTCGGTCTCTCTCGCGCACTTTCGCTCGCGCGCGCAGACACACTCGGTCTCTCTCGCGCACTGTCGCTCACTCGCGCAGTTCATTTCGCTTTTGTCCAGTCCGGCGCCTCATATGCCGCTTCCCGCTTTCTGATTTTCTGTAACCAAACCAGTTCCAAATTGTGGAGGTAGCTCCTCGCTTAACAACAAGCTTCTCCTCAGCCTCACGTCCGCCTTCCGCCATGCTTCACTCCGCACGTGAACAGTGAATCGGGCACGCACAAAACTACGTCATCAACTAGACTTATCGTTATTATCGCGAGGAGACACATTTTTATCGTGGGGAGAATTTTCAGCGGTATATCGCAAACGATAAGATATCGCCCATCCCTAACACACACACACACACACACACACACACACACATAAACTGGATGGCCAAACAGGCTGAACATTAGCCACACCCCTCCCACCCTCACCAAAGCACTTACATCGACCCCATCCCCAAACGATGGAGAACCCAGTGCTAACTCCACTAGGAGTAAATTCCCTAAGGACAAGGCTACCGGCTTTTGCCTAATAGAAACAGTTAAGCTTAAGACGGGCTCCCGCAACTTACAACAATAAAGAACAAGGCACCCATGATGAACATCAGCTGTAACAAAGCACTTAGTGTGTTAAGTAAAAAGATCGTAACGTTAATTGTTCATACCACTTCCACGATGGTAAAACTGCCTGAAAAGATACCAGATCTCTTACTTGGTTAATGTCTTAATGTATGATCTGGCGTCCTCTGGTGATTCGAACTCTCTTTCGTTAACGTCATATGTAACACAGAGGCGAGCCGGGTAAAGAAGGCCATACCGTAACCCAGGCAACGTTATCTCACGGAGCTGGCGGCGGATGTCATTGAAGGCAGCACGGGCACGGGCAGTCTTCGCGGTATGGTCAGGGAAGATATGTATAGTCATATCACCGATCTTTATTCTTTGTTGGGCTCTAGCTCGCCGCAGAATGTCCACACAGTCTGTATGATAGTGCAGTCGGGCGATTATGGGACGTGGGCGTTCCCCGGGTTTGGGCTTGGCCTGCAGGGTGCGGTGAGCGCGGTCCAGAATGGGCTCTTTATCCAGCTGAAAGGCCTCTTTGAGCAGAGTGGAGACAGCCGACATCATGGAAGAGCTGGTTGAGTCTTCGGGGACACCTATGATCCTAATATTATTGCGACGCGATCTGGCCTCGAGATCCTCACATTTATTGTCCACTCTTAGCAGCCCGGCAGACAGATGTTCCACTTTAGACTGTAGCGAAGCAATGTCATCACTGCAGGTGGAGAGTGAAGTTTCCATTTCAACTACAGTGCTCTCCAGGGCGCTCACTTTAGCCTGGATGTTTGTAATAGTACCAGTCAATTCGGATTTAACTGCCTGCAACTCCGTCTTGATAGACGTAAAATGCTCGCTTAGAGCAGCCTGGAGCTCGGTTTAGAAAATTGCCGCCATCTCTTTACGAAGTGATGAGAGCAGCTCCTCCTTGAAATCGGGTGGGGCAGCGGGCATTACAGCACTGTCGCAAGGGGAGGAGGAATCACTACCAGGCGGGGATGAAGCGTGTGCAGCAGGCCGCTGAAGCGCAGCAGATGGAGCATTGCCAGATTTGGGTTTAGCAGGCATTTTACTCAGCAATAGTTAAAGAATAAGTGTTAGAGCACACACCAAGAAAAATAACGCGAAAATGTGCCAATGAACGTAATTTAACGCTAACTGCAGGAGCTCCGAAAGTTGCGTCCTACTCCATAGATCGTTAAGCCGTTAAGTCCTTAATGAATAGTTTAATAAAGAACTCTGTCTCGTCTTCTGTCCAAACATACCATCTTTAAAACATGATCATGTGAAGAATGACGTAAGGTGACCTGTAAATGCGGAAAAAAAAATTTTCATTGCAGTTTTGCGAAATATAATTTTTTCAAATTGCCTGAAAAACCACCTCATGCAAGTGTAAAAACTTGTATGCGATATATGGGAGATTTTGTAAAATGGACGTGTTTCCATTAGGAGTATTTTCAAGTCACAATTTCAGTTTGCACAATTTGAAGGGTAATGGAAAAACGGCTATTGTTATATAGCTCAACAACGTTTGTCAGTGAATCTCTTGTTTTATTGATTTACCAAAAGTAACATGTTTGAGATGATGCTAGTAGCTAACATAGCTTAATCCGAAAAAAATATTTCTTTGTAGTAACAGTAATACAGCATTTTCTCCACTATACAATTTATTTTAAAATGAATTGCATGCCATTTACCAAAACAAGTCAAGCCCTCGTTGACAGCTAATTGTAAAGTGTGTGCTACGCAGGGTAAACCCGTGACATCAGTGACATCCATTGCCTTTGTAATGTTTCTTGCATTGTCTCTGACAACTGCATGGACCTTGAATTTGTCGATTTTCCACGTTTCAAGCATTGTGTTGAATGTTGAAGAGATCACCTCTGCGGTGTGTGAACCCGTAAATTCTTGTGCTTGCAGCAATATTTTTTGCAATTTCAAATCTTTATCAATCCATTGGCCAGTGAGACTGAGCATACAGGTAGGGCTTACATCAGAGCTCCAAATGTCGGTTGTAAAACTGATGGCTGAAATATCAGTGGCCAAGAGCTCATGTATATGTGCGGCTACAACATTTTACATGTCTGGCAGGCACACGTCTGAAAAATATCGCCGACTAGGTAGGGAGTAACGTGGCTCAAGGTGTTCAACAAGCCTCCGAAAACCCACGTCTTCCACGACGGAAAACGGCAGATCGACTAGTGCGATAAATTCCATAATGTTTTGGGTAATGCCCAGATGCTGTCTTGAGTAAACTTTTTCAAATACCTGAGCCACAGAGGGTGTCGGAACACTGGGAGGCGGCAGTTTTTCCTTGGCAGCACTGAGGAACGCAGCAGGCTGTTCATGGGTGCATTTCCCAAAAGAATCGTTGGCAAACTATGTTCACAAGTTCCGTCGTTATCAGCATAGTTCAACGAGTCCGTGTTTCCTGAAACCATCGTTCCAACGAACATTCGCAAACAGCATTGCAAAATTGTGTGATTGGAACAGCTCTCGACCTGTGGTTAGAAGCATAGTGTGCATGACATGTAGACTTAATAAATCCTTATCTTGAGCCAAATAAGCAAGCTGACATTCAGTACAACCTGTGTCTTTAAAGGTGCTCTAAGTGATGTTGGGTGACGTCCCTTCTTGTTGACGTTTAAAGTATTGTCAAACAATACGGAGGCTATAACCCTCCCTCCTCCTCAAACCCCACCGCAAATCCTTCTTATCGGTTATTGGCTGGAACAGTTTGTTATGTTTCGTGGTGCGGGTTAGCCCAGTTTGTTTTTGTTGCCGTTTGTGGAGCCTGTGGTGTCTGCAGAGCCCGCGTTTTTTTACAGTGTGTTCAGGGGACAGGCAGCTAGCGGATAGTGAGGAGATGTTTGCTGTATGTGACAAAAAAAAATTTGGCCTAAAAAACGTGTTACATACATAAAAATGTAATTTACATCTTTTAGTTTGTCAAGAGATTTAAAGCACCGTTTTTGAAGACTGCGCATGCGTGAACGTGCTTGACTATGTAAGAACGAGCCTATGACTGAATCTGGAAATAAAGCAAAATAACTAAATGAGAAATAGTCCTCAAATGCCATGTCTGTAATTTATATCAAAACATCTATCAAAACTAGCGTTAATTCGAACTCAAACAGTTTCATTAAAAGAAGGTATTACTCCACCACGTGCATGCTGAACACTCATTGCAAATGGCGATTTTTTGGTCTTTATCCGAGATTTTGAAAAAGGCCCAGACCGCAGACATTCAGCGCGCATTTCTCACGTGAATGTTGAGTAATCACTCACGTGATTTACAAATTCCCCACCCCCGAACCACATCTGACAAACTATGTTTTATTTTGTACAGATTTAATTTTGTTTTGGTAAGTATTTAATTATTTTATGTTGAATATGCAACAGACATGCAACTCAATGTCTTCAAGCAGTTAATTAATAAATGGTTTTAAATTAATAAAAAAATGGCCGATAAATATTGGCGCATCCCTAATATATATATATATATATATATATATATATATATATATATATATATATATATATATATATATATTAATGAAATTAAAGGGGTGGTTGATTATGATTTCACTTTTCTAACTTTAGTTAGTGTGTAATATTGCTGTTTGAGCATAAACAACATCTGCAAAGTTACAATGCTCAAAGTTCAAAGCTAAGGGAGATATTTGCTTTTAAATAAATCACTTTTTAAGGTCTTCAACAAACGGCTGGTTGGGACTACACAACATTCATCCAGGGTTAGTGACATCACCAACCATAGAATTTACATAAACCCCGCCCCCTGAACACGATTTATAGATTATCAAGACAGAATATGCTAATCAATGACTAGAAGATAACTACACATAAGCTACATAAATTCATCAACTAACCTGTCCTGTTGCTTTCTACATATTGTCACCTCTTCAGTGCATACAATTTTCAGTGCATGTCTGTGTGAGTGCAAGCTGTTGTAGCTCCGCCCTCTGTGCCGTGAGGAGCAGATCATTTGCATTTAAAGGAACAGGCACAAAACAGTGCGTTTTTGCTCACCCTCAAAAATGGACAATTTGAACATGCTATATAAAAATATCTGTGGGGTATTTTGAGTTGAAACTTCACATACACACTCTGGGGACATCAAAGACTAATTTTACATCTTGTGAAAAGGGCATTATACCACCCCTTTAAATGAAATGAAATTGCAAATGAGAAATTGCAAATGAGCCATTTGCAACGAGTGTTCTGCAGAAATATCAAGAGAGGGCAGCACGGCTAAGAATTTCAACACATCTTTACACAATTTATATATATATATATATATATATATATATATATATATACATGTGTATATATATATATATATATATATATATATATTTTTTTTTTTTTTTTTTTTTTTTTTTTTTATATATATAAAATGCAAAACATCTGATTACATTTGAGTGAATTCCACACTGCTGGAATACAAATAACACTAACATGATTGAAATTGTTCTTTTCCATAGTGGCCTTGTTTTTGGGATGAAAGCAGAAAAGGTCAGTTTTGGGGTGAGTAACGAGTAAATATTTAACTTATCTTTTCCAGAGGTGCCTGTGTATACATGACCAGGGGCAGCTTCTAATATCTACAGCACAACAGAGATGGTAGGATCACAAATAGAAGGACTGTGGGAACACACATCCACACATGAGTGAATTAAGAACCACTGGAAACATCTCACCCGTTAACATATGTAGTGTAAGTACACTCGCATTACACTTTAGCATACTTTTAAAAAGAGTACTTGATATGGAAATAATAAAAGAATATACTTAAGTGTGTATTGAATGTAATGTTTTTGCAATTTAAGAGTGCTTTTTAAAGTAGGGCTTATGTACAACTTTATATGTGATTTCTTAATTACTTCTGTTGTCTTTGAAATTGAAAAGTGTACTGCTGAATGTTCTGACAAGCATTGACACTTGGTTGTCATGTAGAAATATACCTGAAATTACACATTTGTAATTCAATTCAATTCGATTTCACTTTATTAATGGAATTGTCTTCCAAAAATGTCTCACATCCGCACACATCCACATCAAGTAACAAAACGCAATACAATAAACCCACTTAAAACAAGTATGTAAATACATAACCGGCTGCAGTGCATTGATTTAGTCCTTTCTATTTTTCAGAACCCTAGACTTACTTAGACTACCAATTCTGATTTATTAATTTTACAGTCCGATGAACAAAAGATTTCCGAAATCTGCTCATTCTAGCATATGCTACTCTTAAAGCAAAAGTTGATATTCCTCATACAAAATACACTGAAAAAAACAATAAGTAAAATTTACTCAATTTTTCTTTGGCAAGTTTTTGCACGAATATTTTTTAAGTAAATTTCACACGCATATTTATTAAGTAAATTTCACATATGGAATTAAGTAAACTCTACTTAACTAAGTTAAGTGAAAGTAACAAAGAAAATAAGTAATTTTAACTTGGCTAGTAAAAGGTTGAGTAATATTTATTTAGTTGGAAGTTTCCTTTGCAATACATTTCACTTAAACAATATAATATTGAATTAAGTATGTTTTACTTTAAAATACCTAAGTAATTAATACAATACATATTGTGTTAGACAGCATATCTACATATCAGATGTTAAGTATCATGTGAACGCAGAGAAGACCTCAATACTTGGTAGACAATACACAATGACGGTAACATTTGATGGATCGTTTTTGTGTTTGAATGTGTCATTTTGAGTAGAAAATGAACTCCAAATGTCACAAAATGGCACGTTACTAATCCTAACAACAAAAGCAATGATGAAACAGTGAAAAATCAACCTTATTAATTATTCAAGGCCCAGTGCATGATGGGAACACCAGGATCAGAAAAGTTGAGTAATTTTACTTAATTTTATAACGTTGATATTTACGCTTTCATTTCTACACGCTTGAATTGAGTACTAATATAGAATTTACTTATTTTTTTTAACTCTTGCCTGAACTAACTTTTTCATGTAAATTACATTGTTTTTTTCTGTAGTATTTACTTTACCACAAAATCATTTTTATCAGTGTACGAGAAGGGTCAGACATAAAAAGAAGTTTCTTAAACATCTTCTTCCGAACCACCTTCCAGAGATCAGATGTGCTCCTACAGTAGTTACATTCAAATCCAGACTCAACACACATCTGTTTATCTGTGCATTTACTGAATGAGCACTGTGCCACTGTGTGTCTGACTGATTACACTGTATTTTATTTCTGCATCCTCCTTTTGATTCTTAAGTCAAATGGCACTGAAAATTGCATAAGAGACAAACATAAATTACTTAATTGGAGAAATTGAGAGATGAAACCATGCTGATGACCTGGAGTAGTGAGTTTGATGTGTCAATTAAACTCGAGGTTCTGTGGGGTGCAGACTGATGGGGCAGTGAACCCGAGGAGTCAGTCCAGCTCCTCCAGTCCGATTTTAGGGAAAAATCGGGTCTATTGGAGACGTCAAATAGATTTTTAGGCACGTCGGAAAGATAACCACAGACACAGTACATTTCACATGGGATAATCTCACAATATAACAAGCAGCTGTACAAAATATGATACACCAGTGTTTTGCCAGTTTATCTCTTTTAATTATTTTTATAACTGTCTAAATTGTTAAAAGGTACCTAACGGGGATTTACTCATGATGGTCAAAGGAACACTGTGGTGACTAGTATGGGGATATAGTCTGGTGGGGTTAGTTAATCCACGGTATTGTAGTGGGGGAAACCGTGAGGGTCTGGATAATCAAATTTGTGAGCAAGTTGTGAGTGCTCACCTTTTTCAATTGAGGTGAAAATTGATCTCTCTAGAGACATCTAGAGTTATATAGGCGCGCCGAGGGAAAAACCACAGAAAATACTGACCATCATGGGAAAATCTCAGAGTATCCACTGTACGTCTGACGGTCTGACTGACTGCACTGTACTCTTCCTTTTGATTCTAAACTGAACTCAAATGGCACTGAGAATTGGGTAAGAGAGAAACATAAACCACTTAATTGGGGAAATTGAAAGATGCAAAATAAGATACACCGGTGTTTTGCCAGATGAGAAGTATCATCTTTTTTAACTTGCCTTGCCTTAAATGTTAAGTTAACTTTAAATGTAATATTGAATAACACAATATGATTGAATAATTAAAAATGATCAAAAAAGCTAAAGTGAGCTGTTTTCCTTTACAGTGATCAAGCAGAAGTGTGTCTGACTTTTGGAGAACACGTTCATCCAGTGGGAGACATGGCGATAGCAGCGCTAGAGTTGATGGGTTTCTTTTTTGGCCTTTTTGGCATGCTTGGGACCCTGGTAGCCACTCTTCTGCCATATTGGGCGACGTCCGCACATGTTGGCCCCAACATCGTGACGGCGGTGGTCAGCATGAAAGGTCTGTGGATGGAGTGTGTGTACCAGAGCACCGGAGCCTTCCAGTGTGAGACCTACAACACCCTTCTGGGACTCTCCACTGATTTACAAACAGCCAGAGCCATGATGGTCATCTCGTCCATCTTCTCAGTCATGGCCTGTGCCGTGTCCACCGTCGGTATGCAGTGCACCGTCTGCATGGACGGCTCTTCAATCAAGACCAAGGTGGCTGGGGCAGGTGGTTCCCTGTTTCTCCTGGCAGGGCTTTTGGCGTTGATCCCCGTGTCCTGGAAGACCCATGAGGTGGTGCAGACCTTCTACATGCAGAACATGCCAGCCGGGCTCAAGTTTGAGATTGGCGACTGCCTGTATGTGGGTTTGGCTTCTTCGCTCTTGTCCATGCTTGGTGGAGGGCTGTTGAGTGCATCCTGTTGTGATGATTTAGATGGTAGCAGGGGGACTAGACGCCATTACCCCTACCCTGACCGCACCGTCCCGCGCGGACAGCCCCTTTCCATGCCTTACCAACCAGTTACTCTACATTCCACCACTAACCCCAACTTTACCAACAAGAACCAGACCCTTAACAGCCATACAAGCACTAGTACCCACTCCAATACGCCCGCCCAGGATCCAAGGAAATCGGCTCGGCAGAACACAGCAGCCGGGTATGACGTCACCGGCTACGTTTGAGGATTTGCACTAATCTGTGCAGTCGTTTTGTACCATTTCTCCTAAAAGCACTTAAGTGATTAATGCTTGAACCGTCAAAAGACTCTTATAATGGGTTGGATTGTTGGATTAAGGCGCAAGCAGAGTGGACACATTCCCAGAGAATTTGATTGAACACAATATGAGGTGCTTTTTGGTTTCGCGTCTCACATTGGACATTTCTGTTCTTTGTTTGGAGGTTCAAAAATACAAAATAAACAGCAAGATGATTTTCAATATGAATCGACAGGATCATATGCTAACATGCAGAGCTAATATTTGACAATGACTTTTCAGCTGCCCTCTTTTATGAAGCACTGGATCATAACTGCACTTAAACATACAAAATGTTTTTTGTAGTCGCATGTTTTTGCAACATTGACTGTTTTACAGTTTGTTTGAATATTTTAATATGACAGTAATGTTCACTTTGTCAAAATTAACAAATCAATATGCACTCACTTTGAGCTCTAAATGATCATATTCACTTTTTTAATAAAGTTTTGGGTTGTTTATTAGTCTTTGACTCCAGACTCTAGGCCAGAGAGGCTAGCAGCTCAAAAACACAATGTTCCTCTTCTCTTAGGCCCTGTCCACACGGAGACGCGTTTCGCTGTATACGTATACATTTTTTATCGTATTGGTGTTTCGTCCACACGGATCCGGCGTTTTCGGAGACTGAAACCGCTATTTTTTGAAACCGGGTCCCAAGGTGGATAAATCAGAAAACGCCACCCTTGCGTTTTCGTGTGTACGGCCAATCCGTATATTTTGCGAAACGATGATGTCATCACACCAAGTGTCAACTAGTCAGACACTGTTAAGTCACAGCAACTACATTTATGGTTTTTCATATTGTTCAACAAAGTTCTTGATTAAAAAAGAAAAAAAGAAGCTACTGTGCCTAATATTATTGTTGTATACAGCGCGCAAGGTTTATGCGCGAGCTCCAAGTCTTCTTCTCCGTTTTTAGTGTATGTCTGAGGCAGAATTACAGCACCACATACTGGTCTGGCATGTATACTACATCGTTTTGAGTCGGTTTCGTGTGTACGCAGATATTTCTTGAGACGACGCCGTGTTTACGGAATTTTTTTTTTGAACGAAAAAAAAAAATATCGGATAGGGAAAGCTCTGGCTTCGTGTGGATGTGGCCTTAGAAACTACGAGAGAATTTTAGAGTAAAAATGTGAAAGGAAGACTGGTATACTTTCAAGTCTGAGTTTTAAGTCAAAATTAAAGTGGGAGGAGTTTTCAAACTGGGGTCCGAGGATCTCCAGGGGGCGCAAGTCTGTGCAAGTTTTGTTTTTTCTTTTCTTTAAAATAAATAAATAAATAAAATAAATGCAAATTAAAATAATAAACAAATCATTCAGAAATTAACCTTTACAGTACAGTACTATAGTGAGTAGAAATGTAATGTAATAAATGTAACATAATAGTTCACAAATTATTTCCAAATAATATTTTACACATTTATATTTTAGACTTTTTAGATGAATGGAGGAAAATAGCTTTCTTTTACGTTTTGGAACATAGGTTCCTCGCACAAGGATGATCAAATTTGGCATTTAAAAGAGTGAAAACCCTAGGCTATGATTTTCTCAGGGTAAAATAATAGAAATTTTGATACAAAATAATTTTAAATTCAGCATGAAGATTCAGGTTAAAATTACATATTTGTGTTAAAGAAATATATATCTTGGATCCTGTAAGTGGGGTCATTTTCCCTTTAGTTGTTCAATTTAAAGGGTCTTGCATTGTGATTGATTCATTTTTAAAAATAAAAATGTCCATTGTAGTAGCTAATAATATGTCTTAAAGATTGTATATATGATTTTTGTTAATGTTTTACATAAATTGCTGGCAGTAATTGGATCATCATCCTATTTTACTAAGAATAAAGAAGAGAAGAATATAGTTCCTTTTTAAAAAATATATTTAATCTTTGTAAATTTCATGTAAATTAGCATATCCCTGGGGTGGGCGCAGCTCGTGATTGGGTGGATTATCCTACTGAACTATTTGTTGTTCTTCAAATGAAAGAAGGGGTTATTTTTGTTTCATTAATTGCCCAAATATGTCCTTACAGACACGTACAAAACAATATACTGAACCCTGTGTATTACACGTTTATGCTAAGGTGATGTTATCATATAAACAAGTGATTTACAGTAAAAGCACTCCAACTGAAACTTGAGTGCATTGATTTTAACCCCATTTTAATGTGTAACTATGTGGGAAAGATAGCATAGCAAACATGGCACTGAAATGTAATTGGTTCTTTTGTGGAGTCCTGTACTTGCAGGGTTCATTGACTGCGAGCACAACCTTGCATATATTTTAGAGAAGCAAAAGTAAAACATCTACACATAGCAACAGAAGATAGTAGTATCTAGATAGTGTCACTCTGCTTCTGCTGGTGACTGTTAAAGAACTGTTCATTTTGTGTTTATGGTGACTTTAGTAATGGAGAAAGAGTGGGATCTGCTGGTCAACAAAAGAATTACAAATATACTTTGAGACGTCTGTTTAGGGATTTATTTAAGAGATTCACAATGTGACATTATTTCCAAATTAACAGCATATACAATTTATTATTTACAAAAATGGAATGAAAAAGCCACTTAAATACATTTAGGCAGGTTTCTCGTTGCAGGACTGTTCATCTTTTTGTATTGAAGAAGGGGTGTTGGGATCTACAGAGGATCCATCAGTCTGTGCATCAGTCTCTTTATTTCTCTCTCTGCCAAACTCAATGATCAGAGGCTTTTCAAGCAGCTTGTAGCCATTTAACAAGTCTAGAGCAGCTTGGGCGCTTTTGACATCTGTGAAACACAGAAGGCAGTTAATCCAAATGTAGCATACTGTACCAGCAACTGTGTACTTGTGTGCCCAGATGCATTATATGAAGTTCTGCATTAAAGGGATAGTTCACCCAAAAATGAAAATTCTGCCATCATTTACTCACTCTCAAGTTGTTTCAAACCAGTATGAATTTCTTCTCATTTCAACCACTAGCTGTCAATATTAGAGGTCGACCGATAGTGGATTTTACTAATACCGATAACTAGGTTGGACCGCACTAGCTGATAACCGATTAATCAACCGATTTGAAAAAAAAAAGGATTCTGAATGAAAACAAACATTACACATAAAATAGTGCTGAACTTTATTACAAAAATTGAAAACAGTACTGAACCATGAAAATGTACTGAACTTTTTAAATATAAAAAATATTAATATATTAATTATACCTTGATCATTCATGTTAGTTCATGGTGCATTAACTAATGTTAAGAGATACAACAATAAAATGTAAAAACATATTAGTAAATGTTGAAATTAACAATGAACAATACTTTTATCAATGTTACAAATGGACTCTTATTGTAAAGTGTTACCATTTCATATAAATCCAAAAAGTCACGCTTACAGACGGCCATCTTTAAATATCTACACAAACACCATAGCATTGAAATTAGACACATATGTGTATTATATGTATACTTTCATACTTTATTTGCCTCTATTTTAGAACACTTGATTATCTAATCAAATTAACAAAATATGTATTACCGTGACGATTAAAAAAAGAACTGAAATTGAATGTGTTTCTGATTTGTTTATATGTGTCTGTCGGCTGCATGACGATAGAGTTTGCTTTCTCATGACAAGCTTTAAATAACTTCGCTGCATTACAAATGCATAAAAGCGATCAGCCGGACATAAACTAATGCAAATAGATGGTAACAATCGTGACATTAAACATTTGGGTCAGGCGCTCAAGGTACTGCTAATGTTAGTGTCCTCTCAGCCTTGAAGGCAAACATACTGCTGTTCTTTCCCTACTAATGCGGCATCTAGTCAACAAATGAATTACTTTATAATGATATGAAAACATGTACTGTAGTGTACTGTATATACCATTTCATTGACCGTTAAAAATCCGCATTGGAAATGTACCTCCCTCAGCCTCACGTGTCAAAACAAACTCCATGAGGCGCCAGTGATATTTTATTTCGCTTCTAGAGGTCGCTCTCGTTCTGTATAATGACAGCAGACCCTTCTCAGTCGCTCCAGTAACGGACGCAACCTGGAAAAACTATCGCTATGGATTTTTGCAGATAACCATTGGTTCCAGCAATCAGTT
This sequence comes from Leuciscus leuciscus, assembly GCF_965113295.1. Taxonomy (NCBI): domain Eukaryota; kingdom Metazoa; phylum Chordata; class Actinopteri; order Cypriniformes; family Leuciscidae; genus Leuciscus; species Leuciscus leuciscus. Next base: position 12,803,882 of record NC_138740.1, read on the forward strand.
ATCAGTAGCCCCGTTTACATGTAGCACTGTATTCCGATTATAATGAAAATGCTCCATGTCAACACTTCAATCGGAATGAAAATGCTCAAACCGATTGAAATTTCAGTCGGATTGAAGGGGGTGGAATAAACCTTTTTATGAACCGATCAAACGAAAGATTACACCATGTAAACGAGCTGATCCGATTACTTTGAGTGTACGTCTTTCTGCGCATGCCTGGTTTTGCGCCAGATAATTCTGTCAGCTAACATAATGCCTTCTGTTTGTGATTCGATGTGGATTCTGATCACCGTATAAGGTAATATTTATACCCGATGCAAAAAAACGATGCACGCTAACCATTACCATAGTAAACATGGTAAATATGAACGCTTGAAGAAATCAGACAAATCATATAAGTTATCATAATCCTGTTTTTATTTTATCTGTCAGTAGCCTATGTCTCGGACTATCCTCTTTTTCTTTGACTGAAAATCTGTATCCTTCTGGGAGAGAGTGCTAAAGCTCCTCGGGTCATATTTTTGGTGGCATATTTGTAGAAATTATCATTCTTTCTAAATGTGATGTAAATATGTCCTGTAACGGCTACCAAATAAACAGAAACAGACGCGACTGAATAAGTTGCGTGTCCTCTTTCTTTTTGTGAACGTTCACAAACGTCATAAACGGTAAACCACTTTATTTCTGTGTGACTAATGTGCAATTTTGACACAAATTAATTCATTATGATCAATGTATCGCTTTTTATTGTAAATCTGTGGTAAAACATCTATTCTTGGGTTTTAATATTCAATTAAAAATGCCAGCAAACGGTCGCTCTGGTTTTGCGATCACGCTAGCTGTTTCCAGTGATTTCTTTCTGATCAGTTTTCTGATAAAACTTCCATTTTGTTGGTGAAATAATGGGTTTGTGTGACGTTGTTCCAGAGAGGCGTGTTACGGGCGTGTTTTAAGTGAAGCGCTGTGGAGCTTCTGGCCCGACAGTGGAAACGCAGCAGATTTTGGGCACGGTTAGCCTGGCACGGCCCGTTTATGGCTCGCAATGGCCCGACAGTGGAAACGCGGCTAATGCCTACAACTAACGCGACGATTAAGTGATGCACCATCTTAACAGGATTGAAAACGTGGGAAATAATGAGCTTCCAGATCCGGCAGACAAGCTGTGTGCGCATGTCACAAAATGATTTCGATTGAAAGCGTCAGCACATGTAAACACCAGATCGGTTTAGATAACATCCCATGTAAACAGTCAACCGGAATCCGTCAATCAGAACGATCTCAATCAGAATAGCAAAAAAGTGTGCATGTAAACGGGGCTAGTGTCTATTAATCTGTAAAACTGATCAATCGGTCACCTTCTAGTCTATATTACATACTGCACCTTTAAGCCTGTATGGTTGCTTGTTATGGGAAATAATATAGCACAATGGAGTCTTTCTCTTACCAGAGAACGTAATGAAAGCCTGGCCCTTGAGTCGGCCAGTCAGCAGGCGGTACAGAATGGGCTGTTTGTCGTCCTTCTGAAACCTTGAAAAAAGAGAAACCAGCTGAGCCACTGTTGCCCGTGGACTCATGTTCTTCACACACAGGACCTACACACACAAGAGAGACACAAATGTACTCGGATGTATAGAAACATCCTTGCATACACTACCATTCAAAAGTCTGGGGTCAGTACGTTTTTTTAAACGTTTTTTTTAAAAGAAATTAATACTTTTAATCAGCAAGGATGCGTTAAATTGATCAAATGTGGCAGTGGAGACTTTTTACATTGTTACAAAGATTTCTATTTCAAATAAATGCTGTTCTTGAACTTTCAATTCATCAAAGAATCCTGAGTTTTTTTTTGTTGTTTTTTTACAGTTTCCATAAAAAATTAAGCAGTACAACTATTTTCTACTTTGATAATAATAAGAAATGTTTCTTGAGCTTCAAATCAGCATATTAGAATGATTTCTGAAGGATCATGATTGTGATCCTTGAAGTAATGATACTGAAAATTCAGCTTTGCGTCACAGGAATAATTTACATTTTAATTAATATTAAAATAGAAAACGGTTATTTTAAATTGTAATAACTGGGCGAGTATAAGAGATTTTGTCCAAAAAACATAAAAAAATCTTACCAACCCCAAATATTTTAATATAATATAATATAATATAATATAATATAATATAATATATAATAGAGCCCAACTTTTAAATTATATTATAATATATTATAAAGATTTCTTACTAATTCATTATTTCTTTCGTAAAAATTTTGTAACATTTCTAAAGCAGGTATGTTGCTATTATCCTCACTTACGTTGGATGGATTTCCTCTCTGGTAGTTCTTAAATCGGGGAATATTCCGTATATCCTCTTCTGTCTCACGTTTGTTCTTGATCTCTTCATCTGAAATTTCCTCTATCCTTCCACTTACTGTAAGGGGCCCATCATGCCCTTGGACAAAAGCTGCACTCAGTGAGCCAATGGACTGACTAACTGTCATTTTCATAGTTTTAACTCTTTTTTCATGAGACTGTGGTTGGAGGACAGTGTCCGTTACAGGGCTTGAATCCTGGGATACGTGTTGGTCTATGGATGGGCTGGAATCACAGACCGCACGAGTTGATTGGTCAGTTTTAGAGCTTGATGATTTACATTGGATATTAGTGACAATTTTTGGTTGAGGAAAACACTCTGAAGTACTAGCAACATGTTTGTTCTGGCCTTCAAGAAAGTCTTTATAGAAATGGTCCATTGTGATGGCAGATGTCCCCCCCTGCTGGCTGACCAGTGACTCTTCTTCTGTGAATAGAAAAGACAGCAAAGATTAAAACAAAAAAAGCTCCTACAGGTGCTACTTAGTATTACTGTTGTCTAACCTCGATGGTAAAGGGCAGTGAGGAAGCTGCAGCGGTCACTGCCGTGGAAAAGAGCCTTTTCGATCTCCATCTCCCTACGGGAAAGCGGCCGACTGCTCGAGAAACGCTGAGGTCGGGACAGCAGCTCCGCATGTGCCACCATTTTATCCCGGATGGCCTTTAGGCGCATATTCCTTGCCTCTGGTGCCACACAAACCCCTCTGTCCTGTAAAATAGTGAATTGAGTGACATTGCATTGAGTGACCTACAGCCTTTACATTTCTCACTTTCCTTACAGTTAAAAATCATTCAGTTTAGAATTCACGTAATGTTAAAACTGAAAAACGACCTTCCAAGAGCTTTCCGGCTGGTCCCTGCATCTCCACAGCTCTATTTCAGCTTCTGTAAGGCCCAACTCTCTTAGAGCGGCCAGTTCCTGATCCCCGTCCTGCAAAGCCTGGAACTGGGACAGACTCTTCACACCGGCTGCCTGTTCCCCAAAAGGCTTGTATACTGCTGCTGGAGCAAAGCATTTCTTCTTAGCGACACACCTACAACAATGATGTGAATGAGGAAATATTTCATACATTATGTAAATACACTTTAAACAAATAATATGAAATATATTATAAATATATTTATTTAATAATCATTGAAATAAAAACAATATAATACAATTATAGATTTAATTTAATATAAAAGACATGATTTTTTATGAACATGACATGAAGTTTATTTAAAAATAAAAACGTAACATAAACAATAGAGGGCTGAAGAGAGGAAGCCTTTTTTTAGGCCAAAACCCAGATATGAGTTCGCATTTTTGCACTTCCAGTTCCAACGTCCTAATGTCAATGGGTTTTTGGGTTCAGTTCATTTATAGCCTATGTTTAGATTTTTACTTCTGGCGATTATATTTTCACAATTCATAAAATTTGTGAAGATTATCACGATGAACAAAATATGTAAAAATAATTAACTTTTGTTGGTCACAGAGCTTATTTTCTACGATAATCCAAAAGCCAATGGAAATTTTTTATTGTGTGTGTGTTTTTTTAATTATTATTTATTTTTAGAGGGAACCAGAGTAGGGCTGAACGATATATCGTTATCGTATCTATATCTAGATATGAACTTTCAAGATATTACTATCGCAAAAAGCAACGATATAGATTTCCCCTCTCCGCGCTCGCCCTGCATACAACTCTGGCAGTCACAACAAACATCAGTTTTACGAGTGCTAAAGCCAGCGCGCACACACTAGTACCAGGGACGTGGGAAATATATTGTGAGAGGGGGGGCGGCGTTTCCATGGTGACGCGTCATTGCTTGTCACGTGACACACCGCAGCAGCAACAGCGCTGAATGAATGATCTGCTTTTATGTCATTTTTCCTTTTTTATTCAGAATATTCACAAATGTGTTAGCTATGGCATGAAATATCTGATATTCCGATTGTCAAATACATGCAAGTGGAAGTATATTGTTGTTTAAACACCTTTATAACGATCGCGTTAGTTGAGCTGTATGCGCGATGGGCGCCGCCGTGTTAAGGCCAATTTATACTTATGCGTCGGGTGCGCGTAGAAGGTACGGCGTAGCATACGCATTGACGTGTACCATACGTCGTACCCTTCGCCGTACCCTGACGCGCACCTCCTCAAAAATTTAACTACGCGTCGCGGCGACGCGGACCGCAAGATCTGTGATTGGTCGGCTGGATTCCTCCTACGCATTTCCGGAATGATCTTCTGCACTCTGCACCTCCCGCCCGCCATTTTTAAATTCCGAAGATCAGTGAAGAGCCATGGAAATAGACCAAGTGACCGAGAGATTGCTTGAAGAAGTGCGGAAATACAGCCATCTGTATGACTCCTTCAGTCGCCATTGCTCGTAGAAACCTAAACTCAAAAACAGCCGCGAGGAATGTAAACACAGTGGAACATTAAAACCCACCCGCGCCAACTAGCGTTTCGGCGGTGTAACTGCAGAGCAACACAGACATTCGCAGAAGTATAAATGCTCACGACAGCGTCGCCTACGACGTACACTACGGCATACACTCGACGCAGAAGTATAAATTGGCCTTTAGTTTGTGCCGCAGACGCAGTTCAGAGAATCGGATCTGTTGGATTTACAACCTCTATGTTTACAACACGTGAATTCATCCACTTCTCCCGAAATACTTAAAAGTAAGTGGCTGGTGAACTGGGAATAGAACAGAGTAAACATTGAAGTTACTTACACAATGTGTATCTGATATGAATAAAACGTGTCGAATTATAATGGAAAGGATTATTATTACCTCTTCCATAGACATCAGTGTGTATTTTACAAACTCTAAATGTATTGTTTTTTTAGTACTTATGTGAATTTATATGTTTGAAACCTAAAATAAACTATACTTTCCAAATTTTTTTGTATTATGATCTTTTTATTTTTCTGAGAAATGCTTGGTTTTCACCGAACCCGTAGTCATATCGTATTGTATCGATATCGAGATATCTGGCATGAAAATCGAGATATGAAATTTTGTCCATGTCGTTCAGCCCTAAACCAGAGTGATGCTTATTTACATGTTGGCCTACAAAAATACATCATCCCTACAGTGCTCTATTGTTTCAATAAAATAACCAAACACCAACAATCAAGTCAGTTACTGCTATACATGTGTGTCTGTGTACCAAATTAAAATCGATTATAAAGCCATGCTTAGTTATGAGAAACTGACCGCTCAATGTTTGCATCTGTATCCAGTTGCTGTAGCAGCAGATTGTGTAGTTGTCTCTGGCCCTCTGTCTCCTGTTCTTCAGGGATGGGCACATCATCACAGGCATGACGTGTAACCCTGAAAATCACAAAACACATTTCTGTCAACTGTTTTTCACCACAAATACAATTACTTTAAAGCTACACTGTGTAATTTTTTTAGTTGATTCTTAGCAAAAAACACTTAGTTCTTTCAAAAATATATGTGCTCATTAATGTATATTTACTTCTTTCAAGTATTCTCGTAAGTTTATAGTCTGCCATTGAAAGTACATACGGGTGAGGGGTTCGAATGCCGGTCGCCATGTTGCCCCTCCATCTTGAAACTACATTAGCCAAAGAGGGACATACCTGTAATTCAAGCTTCGCCTTTCGCGCTTTACACTCAGTGACACAGAGACGAATGCGAGGGGGAGATTACTCGCGACTGCCGGCAGATTTGAAAGATTGCTGATGGAGGATCACGCCTATTTTCGAGGACATGTAGCAGAGTCGCCAAGGAAGCGAAAGAGAGAATTAAACGTCAATAGTGAAAAAGTAACGCAAGTTATACTAGAGGTCGCTCTGGCGTTATGCACAACCATGCTATGGTTAGACAAGCAACTATAAAACTTCGAATTTACACAAATAGGCTGAATTACATGTCGAGAAGAAAACAGGCAACTTCGGCATCCGTTTTAAAATCTTTGCTCCTCATGAGCTCTTTCCATCTGGGAAAAGTTACTCCAATATTGACTTTGGTCTTGCTGATTTGCCTGTCGCGTTGACGTTTTAATTCTCTCTTTCGCTTCCTTGGCGAGTGGCGACTCTGCTACATGTCCTCGAAAATAGGCGTGAAAGAAGTAAATATACATTAATGAGCACATATATTTTTGAAAGAACTAAGTGTTTTTTGCTAAGAATCAACTAAAAAAATTACACAGTGTAGCTTTAAACTCTCCCCTCCTTATGCACCCTGATTTTTTTTTAATGCAAATCTAATTATTCTTGTTTTTTTTTAACCAGCATAAAATAAAGACAGTGCATGATAAGACTATCATGATGTGCAAGTAGAATATTTTTATTACAATATCCATTTTTGTATTCGTTTTTCTTTTATTTAATCCTGCGTTCATGAGGAAGAAAGCTGAAAATGTCCAATCACTTTTTTTATTCATTTTTTAAGATTTAATATGCTTGATATATATATATATATATATATATATATATATATATATATATATGAGTTTTAGTTATATTTCCTGTTTCAGAAAACGCCAGGTAACGTTACACTAACCACCATCCAACAGATATACGCGTGTTTTCTCATCATTAACCCTTCACAAATGTAGCAATCAGCTAGTAATATGGCTTGCTTTATCAATACAAGAGATCTCTGCTCATATTTAATATGGCTCTGTGGGAATATTTATTATAATGCGGTCAACGTTCACGTAGTTTCAGACCTAATTAACTTGAAAACATAAAAATAGCCTTTCGCTTACCGCTTCATGTTTACACCAGAACCACACTTCCTATTTTCAACAGAAAGGAAACGTCGGTTGAAAGGATTATGGGAAATGTAGTTTAAATCAAAGGACCAGTCGAGCAAATCTCATTCTTACTCTGCAAATACCAAATACGCACATCTGTGTCAAGACCTACCGGGATGCAGAACAGTGATGATGTGGTATCAACTTCAATTACATTTGACCGTATATTGATCATATCAAAGCCAACATTCATAAACCAATTTAATTTAAGTGGCAAAAACATATTTTTTATTGAACTGCCCATTTACAGAATAAGCTGCCAAAACTTCTTTTTAGTATTATTAATGCTTAATAATAATAATAATAATAATAAATAAATAAATATATATAGGCTATATATATATAGGCTATATATATATATATATATATATATATATATATATATATATAAAAATAAATAAATATATATATCAATAAAATAAATCACAGTAGTTCCAGCAATCAGAAACCTCTTTCTTGGTGTGCTAAGAATTAGAAATTATAGAGTATAAGAGTATAAACGAATATATATATATATATATATATATATATATATATATATATATATATATATTAGTTTAGAAATTATAGAGTATAAGAACTAATATATAGGCTATATATATATATATATATATATATATATATATATATATATATATTAGTTTATACTCTTATACTCTATAATTTCTAATTCTTAGCACACCAAGAAAGAGGTTTCTGATTGCTGGAACTACTGTGATTTATTTTATTGAAATATTAGCGAATATTTTAGCGAATTATTGATATATCTATCTATCTATCTATCTATCTATCTATCTATCTATCTATCTATCTATCTATCTATCTATCTATCTATCTATATATATATATATATATATTACATGTTCATACAGTAAAAGAAAAAAATTGCTCAACAATTTGCCATTTATACATTTAGAAACCTATAACCACAACTTTTTTTTTTTCTTTTTTGGTATACTGACAATGCCAGAAAATATGAGGTAGAGTTTCTGGTTGCAATAAACAAAATTAGGCTAACAGACATCCTTGTCTGGTTAAACCTGGATAGAAAGTGGTTAGCATGGAAAAAAAACTTGTGCAATATTTTAAAAATGAAATTTCCATCTAATTTATATTTTTTAGGTAACAGCCAAACATTAATACTTATAGGCCTAATTAACCTAGACCAATAGGAAATGACATATGGTTCGCTAAACATCCCTTTGAAGATAACATATTGCTTTAGCTGCAAAAACAGGGTCTGCTTACATAAACCGCTACAAGTTAGTCATTTTTATTAATTTTCTCCAAGGCTGTTCATAACCTTTGTTTGTGTCAGTAACATAAAAACATAGATTGGTCTAATTTGATAACAAAAAGTAAGACTGTCTGTCCAGTAACTAACTGCAAATGGATCATACTAGATCTTAAGACACTGGCTTCACATAATGGCTGTGTTTATGCAACCTTTTATTCTTTTTTATGTTTATGTAACTGACCCCTCACTCACTAAGAACCCGTCGTGGCCTGACGTCACAGCCATGAGTACATTAACATATGATCGCCCACTCTAATGGGCCGCCCATGGTGAAACCACAAGGAGATTAATATTGTTTCTAAAAAATAAAATTTAAAAAAGGAGGAAGAACCCGGTGTTATTTGTGTGTATCTAGATTCTATATGTGGGGTAAATCCATCAAACGTTGTGCCATTCCCGGCTGTAGGATCGAGCCCGGGTCTCTGCACAGCCTCCCAAAAGATCCCAACATCAGAAACGAATGGCTGAAGTTTCTCTTTACCGACATTCCCGATCGTTACAGTCCGACATTAACGATCTGTTCAGCGCATTTCAGTCCGGACTCTTTTGTGAACCTGTCACAGTTTAATGCAGGCTACGCAAGTAAACTCTTATTGAAGGAAGGGAGAGTGCCGACTATATTTGACCCGGCACCAAGCCCGCAACCAGTAAGTAAGATTTCTTACTCTTTTTTTTTTTTTTTACGTGTGAAGAAGTTGGCAGGTGATCACTAGGTGTAATCAGCATACAGAACCCGTACGTACACTAACGATAAAACACCTTGTAAAGTGCTTTGCTCCTTATCGCTTCATGTTTCCCATTGTACAAGAACTTCCTGTTTCAATAGGAAGTGAGTGTTTGTGAAGAGGATTATGGGGAATGCAGTTAAAATCTACGGAAAATGTAAAAGTTTGAGTGATAGCCTACTGACATGACGATTATATAGAAGCCCTTAATCAATTATAAACAGAATAAATTTTAGTGATTACCCTTAAGTTTTTTTGGCCTTGTTCTTTTCTGTATCACATTTGTTGCAATATTTAATTCTTTATTTAAAATATTTGATGCTGCTTTAAAAACAGAGTAGACCTACTAAGTACCCTGTTGAACATTACTTTTAAATGCATGCCCATATAGGCTATAATAGAGTATAACTGCATTTATAATTTTAATGTTACTCTTTTTGGTAACATTAAATTATATTGAACATTAAAACATTGAATAAAACATTGAATTATAACAAAAAAGTTTATGCAAACTAGGTTTTGTAGCTTAGATTTCATAAATTGGGGCAGAATGAGTTTGTATTTTATATAAAAAGAAAGCAAATAGGAATTGTAAAAAAAACAAACAAAAAACATACATTGTAAAAAGCATTATGCATGATCTAAATTTGATCAGAATCCCCTTCTGTCAAAAAGCAATTCATTACAATGCATGACTTCATGACAATTCATGACAATGCATGAATATAAAAAATATATATTTTTAATATATATTTAAAGTATATTCAATCACTAAAGTATTCTGTGTTAAACAGTATTCAACAAATAAATTAGCCAGGATGTATTTATCGTTTCCGCGTAGCCACGTGAACCTGGAACTATTTTAACAACGTTTTATCTGTACAGAGGTAAAGGGAAGGAGAAAGGGGCCTTCACAGGGAAGAGACTAGTTGACACTTCAGGACTGCGTTGTCGTCATGTCAGGGCGCAGGTCTTTCATCAGATCTGGATACGGACTGGATGAATCCGGCAGACTGCGGTAAACCTCGGGATAAACAGAGAGACTAAGATTAGCGTAGATGCCATTCTTCTTATGATGTCACGAGTACATCAGGATTTATGGGAAGTGTTCCCGGTGTTCTCGCTCAAGTACTGAGGAGCTAAACCATTTAACGCTTTTTGTAAGTAATCAGTAATATTTAAAAATGTATACGATGTTTAATAGGGAGCCAATGCAGTGTTGACAGAACCGGGCTAATATGGTCATACTTCCTGGTAGTGTTGTCAAAAGACCCGGTACTTCGGTACCAAGTCGGTACTCATTTTTTTTTAAACGTCACGGTACCAGGTTTTCTCAAACCCGGTACTTGATGCGCGTGCATGCCCGAAGCGCGTGCAGTTGCGTCCTCTTCATTAAAGCGCTGATGGCGATCGGCGGTGCTGCTGCTGATGTGGTGCTGATGTTTTTGCGCGTGCAGATACGTTATTTCAAATGGCGCGCGGCAAGCGCGCTCATAATAGAAGCGGCGCGCTCACTTTTCCATGTGCGTTCATGGATGCATAGCAACGACAGACGCCACGGGAGTACAAACACTTGTGCGAACTGCGCTCTCCATGACGACGAGGAAGTGTGACATAGGCTTATTTATTTATTTCTAGCCCTTGCATTAGCTTTACTACTAGATATATTTATGGAGATGAGAAATAAAAAGCCGTCATTAATATCAGTCCGTCAGAAAAGTAGTTCTAGTCTTATTCTTGGCTGGATAACTCTAAGGAGGTTTAAAAAGCCCTTTTAAAGTTAAATATGAATACAGTTTTGGATTAAATAAAAGTATAGTCAAGTCAAATAAAACATTTTATCTCATTAACATCACTTAATGCGTTATATAAAAAACAATATATTTTTACAACATTAATTAATGTTTGTGAATGTTATTTAATACAAAACACTTGATTGGTCATGTTTGTTCACTTCATTCATTGTGCATTAAATAATGTTAACAGAAATAATGTTAACTTTTGATTTTAAAAATGTATTTTTAAATTAACCCCTAAAGGAGAATAATTGCGACAGTATATAACTATTGTTTTTTTTTGTTAGGTCATTTTATCTAATGTTATCTAACAAATGGAATCTTATTGTAAAGTGTTTTTAATACTACAGTTTCCATCTTTGTGATATACACTTTAATATAATTATGTACATTTAATCTAAATTAAGCTTTGGTACCGAAATTGGTACCGAGAACCGTGGATTTTCACTGGTATCGGTACCGAATACTGAAATTTTGGTACCGTGACAACACTACTTCCTGGTTCTGGTAAGAACTCGAGCTGCTGCGTTTTGGACCAGCTGTAGTTTGTTTATTAAGCGTGCAGGGCAACCACCCATAATAGCATTACAATAATCTAGCCTTGATGTCATTAACACATTAACTAATTGTTCCGCATTTGTCACTGAGAGCATATGACGTAATTTAGATATATTTTTAAGATAGAATAATGCAGTTTTACAGATACTAGACACTAGACACACACGTGACTTTCAAATTAAAGATTGGTATCAAAGAGCACACCCAGGTTCCTAACCGGCGACGAAGACTTGACAGAGCAGCCATCAAGTGTTGGACAGTATTCTAGGTTATTACGTGAGGACGTTTTTTGTCCAATAATTAGAATCTCTGTTCTTTCAGAGTTAAATAGTAGGAAATTACTAGTCATCCAGATTTTTATATCAGCTATGCATTCCGTTAATTTTGGCCTTTATGTATAAATTAAATATTGGTGCCATAGAATGGAAAACTGTATTTACCTTGGCATAGTTAATAATAAGAGTTCTGAACATGGAACAGACATACCGTGAGCCTCAAACACCATTGTTTCCTCCTTCATATGTTAATCTCGTGTTTGCAAAAGACCACTGAAAAACGGGTGAATCCCAACATAACAGCAACTGTGACATTGCAGTCACAATGCAATTTACGCCCCCAGAATTTGCATATACCAGCCCATGTTCTAGGCCAGGCAGTATTAACATGGACCTGCACAACCGAATCATCAGAAGTTGTGCAGGTATTGTGAAGAAGCAAGCAAGGACAATAGGGAAAATAGCAGATCATGGATATAAATGTTATGTTCCAGGCTGTGTAGGGGATGTGAGCACTTTTCATACCCTTCCCACAGAACAGAACTGTCAACAGGCATGGTTGATGTTTATCTACAACAGGATACCGCAACATTTAAATTCAAAGTTGTTAGTTTGCTCTGCCCATTTCACCACTGACAGTTTTTCTAACCTGGGACAATATCAAGCAGGCTTCGCTCAGCGTTTGATACTGAAGAAGGGGGCAATTCCAACTATATCGCCATTACAACCCCTACCGCAAGCAGTAAGTAACGTTAGTGATTTTATCCACTTCTTGACTGTTTAAGCCATTTCTGTTTAAATCGAAAGTTTCTTGGTGAGCTAACAACATTAACGATAATTTTCCCATTGTTGTCGAGATCGAACGTAAGATGCTAGTAACGTTAACCTTAGCTAACTAGCAAGCTCCAAGTAACGATCATAGATAACTAAATAGTATGATGACCTATTTACACGGAGGTTAATATTATCTGGCCAGTGTTGTCATATAAATCAACAAAATACAACTCTAGATACATATGTCAATCCCTTTTGTCGGGTAGTATTATAATTTAGCCTATCTTTCATCAACAACACATAACTCAGGAGCTAACTAGGTTAGTTGCTTCTTCTAGCTTCACCACTTAAATTGAAACGATTGTCATTTGACAGTGCTTCTAGTCAATTTGTCAATATATTTTTTTGTTAAAGAACTGAAGTATGATTATTTTGCACGTTTGTAGTACATAGCACATAGTACATCACAGCTTCTGCGTAAACCCGTGTCGCCCCGCCCACAACCAATTTCATTAGTTTATAATACAGCAATCTTATTGGCGTAGACGCTTGAGGCATGAGCATGAGCATGCGCATTCCTTTATGTACGAGTTTATGAATGATCTACTACGCTTTTTGGCTGTTCTACAGAAATATTAAAGGAGTCATCGGATGCAAAATTAACTTTTATATGGTGTTTGCATATAAATGTGTCTTTGCTGTGTGTGGGCACAACCACCATATACTTTAAAAAAACTCCTTTATTTTTTGTCCTCAAAAAGCCTAAACACTCTCAATGGGCTTTATGCACAGCTGCACTACTTCCTGAACTTCAGGCAGGTCCTCTGTTTCCTGTCTGACATTATTGGACAAACTGATTAATCCAGGTGGTCAGGCACACCTGGATTAATCAGTTTGTCCAATAATGTTAGACAGGAAACAAAGGACCTGCCTGAAGTTCAGGAAGTAGTGCAGCTGTGCATAAAGCCCATAATCAAGCCGTTTGGATTTTCTGAGCAATATGATGTCACATTGCTCATGCTCCGCCCACGACCGCTGACGGACTGTCCCGTATTAGCATATTTCCCGTATTAGCATATTTCCTCCCTCAGCCATTTGTATACTTTCTGCCAAGGCAAAACTTTTCTTGTCTTGTGAGCAGTTGCTCATTATCATTTAAAGAGACATGCACCGAAACGGGTCGCTATTAACAGAGCTGTTTTTGAGGAGGTAAAAAGGGTGTTGTTTTACACAACCATTGAGGAATTTTAACCAAAGTATGTGACAAACTTTACATGAAGACCCTAAAGAATCATACCAACTTGTGGAAAACGGGCATCCGATGACCCCTTTAAGTAATATCCATAGCAATTTCAGTAACGATCAATATGCTCTTTGCATGAACGGTGCTGGCGTATTTCCGGTAGAATCTCAGCCAGCGCCTTTACTTCCGCATAGCGCATTCTATAGCGAAGTGTACTAGCGGCAAAACTTCCATCAAATAAATTTTCTCAGAAACGGAGACAACGATTTTCGAAACCGATTTGCTAGTCGGATTTCGCATGATATGAGAGAATACTCACCCTCACCCTGTCGATGTAGCTCAAAATATATAATTTAAAGCCCTTCTCTTTCTTACTCTTAGGTGTGACAGCTAACTGCCTCACAATAGTGTTAACATCATTCACGTTAACCGCTGGAAGTTCTTGTAAACAACGAGTGTAATTTACCATTATCTCCACCGGATGCAAAAACGGCTTCCGACCAGTGGTGGACGAAGTACACATACCATGTACTTGAGTTAAAGTAAAGATACTCAAGGTAAAATATTACTCAAGTAAAAGTAGAAGTGCTGCCTTTAAACATTCACTTGAGTAAAAGTACAAAAGTATATGCCTTCAAATGTACTTAAGTATCCAAGTACTATGATTTTTTTATTGCTATAATGTCCTATTATAATTTTTGTCACAAGACTCTTGCTTAACTCAGTCTACGTGAAGACTCTGTCACTCTTGGCACATCAATCTATTAATAAAATGACATTAATTAGTCTATATATATATATATATATATTAGGGCTGTCAAAAGATTAATCACATCCAAAATAAAAGTTTGTTTAAATAATATATGTGTGTGTACTGTGTATAATAAAATTTGTATATATAAATACACACACATGCTTGTATATATTTAAGAAAAATTTGGGTCTGGGGTGACGGGATGTGGGGCTTCTATGATATTAGACTGCGTAGCCTATAATAAAAGATAATGAATTTCAAACCTGAACCAAACATATTTTTATTCAAAGATCAACAGTCTGTCATTATTCTTTAGTCTGCCACAAAACAATGACTGTTGTAAGTAACAGTGCGTAAATCAGACCTTTCAGTATAGCCTAACGCTAATAAGCTTAAACGAAAATAACGAGATAATTGTGTAGTGAAGTATTTTGTCCTCGCGGCTGCAGCAACTTGCGCTCTAATAATAGGCAAAATAGGCTACAGAATATTTCGTTCTGTATTGACAGGTGCAATATTTGAAAATCGATCATATATTTTTTTTATTACATATCTGCATTTATGTAAAAACTTAAACTTTCAAACATCAAAATGTCATTTATTAATATGTTTTCATGTCAAAATGACATACAAACATCTTTTCCTATTCTATTTTGCCTGGAAACGCTTCCAACACGCTTGCGTGTCGCGTGAAAAATAGGCGTCGGTTCTATTTATAGCATGCACGCGTTTTCCGCGCGTCTCGAGGCGCGCGTGTCACGCAGGCAGTGTGCAAGCTCTAACCTGTTAACAGGGGAGCCGAAATAAAAACGGACACGCCACGCAGCTGCAGCCCCGCAGACTCACTTCTTGCTAGACACCAGTGGCTGGACAGCAGACGTCATTTCCGTATCGTCATTCACTTTTCAAATTGACGTAATTTCCGTATCGTCATTCACTTTTCAAATTTGATGCGCCACGCAGATGTCAGCGGTAAGAAAAAAATAATAAACTGTCGATGATTTATAGGTCATGTCAGAATTCAAATGCACAAACTAGCCAGTTTAAAAAAAATCGTCTTGTTTTCAAGGTACTGTCGTGTTTTTTAACGCAATTTTCCACCGGACAAAATTGCGATTGTTAACTCATGATTTCTGTTCTGTCTGTGCGCACCAATCTTGCACTTCTATCTAGCACTACTCCTCAACCAGACCACCTAGAGACTTCGGGTTTTCGGCATTATGTTAAGGAAGGTCTAATCTCGGGAACGCACAAAAAAAATCCAGGAAAAGATTTACTATCTCTTAGTGTTGTGATCCCATGACGTGAGAAAATTGCGCTAAAACACTCACTGAGTTTTTATTACTTGTTTAAAGGTATTAGTGAACTCTGTTGTGCCTCAATTCTAGAGCTAACTTAGGTTGCTACAATAGATTTTCCAATTAAATCGTTCTTTGAGTGGTATGATTTAATATTGTAAATACGTTTTTTTTTTTTTTTTACTTGAATGTGTGAAGATTGTACCATTTGTACCATGTGTAATTTCCAATAAATATTGCAAAAACATGAAGTGTTAATTTGATCTGGATTGTTTGGTAAATTGTCTGATCATGTGAATCTACGTATATTTTAAAAACAGAAGTGGTTACATTTACAAAAAAAAAATAAGAATTGAATATCCAAATGGGCAAGGCAAAAAACTGTGGTCAATTAACATGTACAAGTCTGTTGTATTGACAAAACGTTATAGTCCATTGATCTAGGCTGAATTTAAGTCACAAAAAATAGTGATATGATCTGAACAATATATATTTTCAAGGTGGTTCTTGTGAATGCAGTTTGCATGAATTATTGATGTTATAATATTAAGTATATTATTGAGAATTGTTTTATGTAAAGAGATATGATAAAGATCATATTTCAATTTGCACACAGCTTTCATATTATATATTTTAAGTCATAAAAGTAAAATGACAATACGGAAAAGACGTGTGCAATTAAGCCTGCAAAGAATGCTGTCTATCCACTGGTGAAAACAGAAAATAAATATGCTGTCTATCCATAGGTGAAAATATAAAATAAATATGTCAATCCAGAGGTGAAAATATAAAATAAATATATGTCTATCCAGTGGTGAAAATATACAATAAATATACTGTCCATCCAGAGGTGAGAACTAAATATGCTGTCAATCCAGAGGTGAAAATAGGAAATAAAATTGCTGTCCATCCAGCGGTGAAACCGGAAATTA
Source organism: Leuciscus leuciscus (assembly GCF_965113295.1). Taxonomy (NCBI): domain Eukaryota; kingdom Metazoa; phylum Chordata; class Actinopteri; order Cypriniformes; family Leuciscidae; genus Leuciscus; species Leuciscus leuciscus. The sequence goes on from NC_138740.1 coordinate 12,820,683, forward strand.
GCGGCGAAACGGAAATGACGGAGAAAACGGAAATGACGTAGGCTGTCCATCTACTGGTGTCCAGCCACTGGTGTCTAGCCGGAGGTGAGTCTGCGGGGCTGCAGCTGGATGCTATTGAGCCAGTGTGTCGCCGGCCTCAACCTCCGCAGACAGTTTTTAATGTTTATCAGACAATAACTACTCAATATTTTGCTTTAGTATAATTTTCGGGACAATTAGGGCCAGATTCGGGATTCGGGACAACAGTTTAGATTTCGGGACGTCTGGTCACCCTATGCGGAAGCGATCGTGCATAGAGCCTATTGGATAATATTTTGATGAACTTAATACGAATCAAGTTAGATTAAGTTACTGTACAAACAATCGCTTCAGGCAGAACGGCGTGTGATATACGTGCTGCTAAATCTGCGGAACGAATTTTTAATTTGTGGCCACGATAGGCTAGCCTATATAGACCTAAGTCTATATCAAGTCAAGTCAAATTAATTCTTATAGCGCTCAATTCACATCGTTTCAAAGCAGCTTCACAAAAAGTAATATTGCATAAGATTTAGGCCCTGTTTACACGAGAACGCTCGCGGGTGAAAACGTAAAAATATTTTATCAGATGTGCCTTTCGTTTAGACGGCGACGGCGTTTTTGGGGCTTAAAAACGCAAAAAAGTGAAACCTACGGTGGCCGAGAGAGCTCAACGCGCTGCAACTGAAGAAAACACATGCAAATAGAAAAAACACCCGCAAATTAAGAAAACATCTTCATCAGTTTCACAACACATGTGTGCTCCAAATACTCACAACACAACCAAATACAGAAACGCGCTGCAAAAGTTCACAACACAACCAAATACAGAAACGCGCTGCAAAAGTTCACAACACAACCAAATACAGAAACGCGCTGCAAAAGTTCACAACACAAACAAATACAGAAACGCGCTGCAAATAGGACAGAACACAACGGAAATGTTTCCGGGGAACCCAATAAGTGACGGACGGACGGACGACTGGGACGTGCTTATTGCTCGTGAGCTTTACCTATGCCCTACTCTCTTAAAAGGGCAGACGGCAGAGCCCTTGAATTGGGCACTTTGGAGGGAGCGGGGCACTTGTGTGCCATTATGTTGATGAAGGGAGCAACGAAAGACAACATAATTTCCTCATTATTTTCACCTGGGATGTTCCCATGACAACGCAGCGCGTGTCCATCAGCTGAATAGCCGTTCTTACCAGAAATATAATATTATTGCTGTTAACATAACTGTTGCAAATAAATATACATTTTATACAACAAAGTTTTTAAAATATGCGTGATATCTGTGTGTGAGTGTCTCAACTTTAAAACTTGCCGTCTCATATTTGGACCCTAGCTGCATTCTAACATTTCTTATGAAACTTAACATAACTTTAACATACTTTATATACTTTTTTTAATATACTTTATGTTATTCTCAAACTTTAACATAACATGACAAAATGTGTACAATGTAACTGATGTATAGATTAATGTCTTTCCCTCATGTTCTTTTTCTCTATCTTTATTTATTTATTTATTTTAGTCTTCAGCTCATTGTTCTTTTTAGTATTCTTATGACATTGAACATATTGTAAATACATTTTGTATATTGTATAAAAAGTTGTATGCCATAAACGTGTCATCTCTGTATGTTTTGCAAAAAATAAATAAAAAAATAATAAAAGTAGACAGCTGTAAGCGCGTCCTAGCCGGGTCCGTCACTTATTGGGTTCCCCGGAAACATTTCCGTTGTGTTCTGTTCTTTTTGCAGCGCGTTTCTGTATTTGTTTGTGTTGTGAACTTTTGCAGCGCGTTTCTGTATTTGGTTGTGTTGTGAACTTTTGCAGCGCGTTTCTGTATTTGGTTGTGTTTTGAGTATTTGGAGCACACATGTGTTGTGAAACTGATGAAAATGTTTTCTTAATTTGCAGGTGTTTTTCTATTTGCATGTGTTTTCTTCAGTTGCAGCGCGTTGAGCTCTCTCGGCCACCGTAGAAACCACCCTCCAGAGTGGAAATCTTAAAAACGCTCCACCGTCGCGTTTCCGTCTACGGTAAAAACGCAAAAGTCTACTAGACAGTGAAGGCACCGATCAGAGCTTCACATTGCCACCTAGCCACCTGGAGTGCATACTACATTGAATTTCACACACTTTTGCGTATCCGTATGCACGCAGATTCTAACTATAGAATATAAAAACTATAGTAATACTATAATTGCACCTATGGGAACATAATAAAACAAAAAACATGTCACTACCCCTTTAAAGCAAAACCACAGTGACAAATAAGACAATAATAGGCTACCAAATAGCCTACAAGCCCTGGCAATTGGGTTTTGTGCGTACAATGGGAATAAAACCCTTGCAGTTTTGAAAAGTGAAAAAAATATATGTTTTTTAAAATATTTCTTTTACTAAAACATGTTATTATGTCAATCTATGGCAAATATTATATTTTATATTATTATATTTTATGTGCTCAAGAGCGTATATAAGCAATACATGTTCATATCACTTCTCTGCTGGGTATTTTTATTCATTTTTGAAGTACTGCAGGTTATATTGCACAGATTTACAGCAGTAATTAAAAAAAAAAATTGTTATATAGTTATGCAGCTATGAGTGTTAATATTTGAAACTATTTTTATCCCGTTCATACGCAGATTATAACATGAACACAATGCAGGGGTGGATAAATAAATAGGCTACATTTTAATACCTGATGTCACAGTCACAGATAGTAATGTTAACCGGTTGACACTTATTTAGGCCTTATAGAAAATAGGAAACTTTAAAAACTATGACAAAGGCCTATAGGCTACAGAACCAATATATAGACCCTCATATTTTATTAACCGGTAAACAAGGAAACATGAGTTTGCCATTAAACATTTTATTTGCACTTTGTACCAAATAATGCAAGCATTGGACAACAAATCTCGTAAAAAAAAACAAAAAAAAAACGGTTGTGCTTTAAAATTTAAATCAACTGCTTGCGTTCGGGTTTGTCCGAAGTCTTAATTTAATACAGTGAATTATCATAATTTGTGTAAAATCCCGAGTTTGTGCTGATCCATCAATCCTGATTGAAATGTAGAAGCCAAGTGAATGATACACTAATGTAAAATAGCCTGAAGTACACTGAGGTTCCGTCACCAAGCGTTCTTTTTTCATTTTAAACATAATTGCATTATTGCCATTGTTCCATTTGAAATGTTTTTAAATTCAGCTTAAGTATTTGACATATGACATATTAACATTTAACTTTTATGCACTGCAGTCAGAGACTAATGTGTTGTTTTTAGATAAATCGTTCAGATGGGTTTGAACTGCATTATGCATTTAGACAAGACTTGCTTATTTACATTCATATTAATTTTAAATTGTAAAGAAATAAATATCCGTCTTTGATTGTCGAAAGAATTCCAGGTGCAGTTTACTCTCAGCCAACAAGATTTCATGTAGCATTTTCATCGGCCAGTCGTGGAAGTCTATTCGGATTGGTGCAGGAGCTTTCTACTGTGCAAAAGCACGGAGAGATTAGCGCTCGCGCATGACATGGACCTGTCATTAAAATAACGCCATCCCCCGGTCTGATTTGTGAACCGCTCACAATTAGATACAGGCTTCGCAAAAAAGCTGATATTAAAGGATGGGGCAGTGCCGGCCATATTTGACCCTACACCAAGCCTGCAACTTGCGAGTCATTTATTTAAAAACTCTTTGAACTGTCACTTTCAGATTTGTCCCTTACCGCTTCATGTTTCCTGTTGAATGGAGACTTCCGGTTATCACAGGAAGTGTAGGTTGAAAGGCTTATGGGAAACGTAGTTGATAACCAATAAACTAGACTCCTCAATCCTCTGCAAAGAAATTCTGTGAGACTAAAATATAAAATAAAAAAAGACATTTCCTAAAAATAAATAGCCTACTATTTAATAAATAGTAAATAAACTATTTTCATTTAAAGCCAAAAGTAAGAGATCTTATCTGAAAAATAATGGTTTTAAATTAAGCAGATGCAGAATGAAATGGTAACTGTGCCAAGTTCAGTGAGTGGTAATATATTTTTTTAAAGACCCCTAGTGGGCCTCTGCACACCAGTTTGAAAAATCTTGATACAGAGTGGTATATGACATAAAATTGTAGGCCGGAATACGGAAGCAAGGTAGCATTTTAGCATTTCCAGTTCCATCATCCAGAAGTCAAAGGGTTTTTTGAATGGATTTTTGGTTAAATGGCTGAAATATGGTCTGTGGAGAACAAAAGCTCAATATACTTTCATGTTTTATTCTAAGACATAAAATACATCAGTATCACCCCACTTGTGATTTTTTTTTTTAAGCTGTTTTGTGTCTTGAAATGGTGTAGTGTGAGCAACATTATTAGGTTAATAACTAATGATCATTGCAATGGAAGTGAATCAATCAAAACTAACTTTAGCTGGACAATAACTTTATTCTAGAGCTGCTGTAAAGCCAAAACAATCTCTGATACTTTAATTTGTAAGTAAAGCTGCTTTGAAACAATATTGTTAAAAGCGCTATAAATGAAGGTGACTTGACTTGAAAATAGTGGTTGCTAACAAGTGGCTAAATGAAAGAGGCTACCAGAAAAGGTAAACTCAGTCAGCTTTTACAGCCTCTTATGCTTATAATTGTGCTCTTACAAACTATTCTTACTCAAACGTTTTAGACAAATGTTTTTTTAGGTAAAAACTTAAAGAGTTGTTGGAAGCTTAGTGGTGGTGAGGTTGAAACAGTGGGACCGTGGTGTAGTTCGTTTATAGCCTAGCTTTTTACTTCAGGTGACCACATCTAGGCCTCAAAATTCACAAGTTATGGTCATCTGTGAAAATTATCTTGATGGACAAAACGTGCAAGTATGATATCATTAACTTTGTTGGTCACAAAGCTTTTTTTTTTGGTGATACTTTAAAAGCCTATGGAAAAATCCTATTGGGATTTTGTTGAGGAAACCAGTGTGATGCTAACTGCCAATTGGCCTACAAAGTGATGTCATACCTGTACCGCTCTATAGACTTTGATTATTTTATATACAGCTAATTATAGTCCTGTGAAATCCTACCACTATTCTGCATTTTAGAGAAAAAAACACTGAATCATTTTAATTGAGGACAAAATTGTCCCTAAAGTAAGCTAAATCAGATTAAATTTAAATTAAAATTCATTCTGGGGCCCTAAATGTCTGATTTTTCTTACTTTAGGGGCAATTTTGTCTCCAAACCTCCACACAGCAATGAATGCACATGAGGCATCATCTTTAGCAAAAAGACCACAAGTAGCTCCGAACATCCGGTGCAACTTGACGTCAATAGGTGAGGGTTGTGTGATGATGATGATGATTCTGAAGTCCTATTTATCGCAGTGGCGCGTTGAGCGCCGCTGCTGGTTCTGGCCACACACACACACACACACAGAGGCTGTGATTGACACAGCGAAGGGGTGGGGACGCAGGGTGGGGTCAGCAGCAGGGAGAGGCGGAGGAGAGACTCACAGCTCGAGCCCAACCCTGAAACACGGCAACAAACACACACTGAAAGACGACCGGGGCGACGGAAAGCGGGTTTATTTCTCGACGCCGGGGATATGATTTATGTGATCCGCCGAGGCAAAGAGAGCACCCTTCTCCTCTAATACTGAGGTGGAAAAACTGACATCGACTGTAATTCAAATATCACCCCGCCCGATCCGATCGACCCCCCCTCCACTCCACCCCTCCGCCGCCGCCGCTTAGATACCGAGATGCACACGGAGACTCGGAACAAAAAAGTAAGTCCGTTTATCGTTCGCTATAGACTCATTTGCAACGTAGCCGGTAGCTTTAGACGGCAGTCGCTGTCCTATTTCCATTCTGCGGGAGTTCCTCATCTATGAGCAGTTACCCGGTTTCGGTTTGCTCGCCGTTAACCGTAACGAGCCTTTAATAGCTGAGCTGCTGGGTGATTACTTCACTCCTGTGCATGCGCCTCTGAGCCAGCCCGTTATCCGAAAGCCTCCTAACGATAATGCTGGTGCATTTGAAATACTTGTGCAACTTGTGAGAAAGTCAGTGTGTCACATCCGTCAGGGTCGTCTTATCTGCAGTGCTGTTTTAAAGCTGTGAACGCAGGAAGGAAGCGCGCCGAGTGCCGCTTGCTGGAGAGACACCATCTTAGCTGATTTCTTAAAGGGACAGCAGCCTTGAATTTGCATGAGATGAAGAAATTGTTGTTGCTGCTGGCTAATTCTATGTTTTATCGTCTTTTGTCATCCGCTCTCACTTATTAAAGGGCTAAATATGAATGTGTTGCAGGCAATGCATTGCCTAATAAGAGACTGCAGCTTGTACTCAACTAGGACTGTCTGTAGGCTAACGTTACTGAAAACTGTCATGAACATCCCATGACAAGGAAGGGGTCACATTTGTTGTGTGCATTTGTAACTGTCTGTTTATTTGTTATTGTTGCACTAAAGTATGTTCTGGAACTTTTAAAGGGTAATATTGATATCTAGAGCTGCTATAATGCCTGTCACTATCACAAAATAACAGCCTAACAGGATGTTTAGCACCCCAGCACACAGCAAAGAGGTTATTTTGTTATTTTGAAAAATGGTTTACCAAATAAACATTTATATGTGATGGCCCGGACAACAGTCATTATTTTATATAATTTTTTAGTTTATTAATTATTTTAACGGTTTGTATTTTAGAGAGCTGTGAAATTATATATATTAGACTTATTATTGCAAGATATTTGGACACTTTTAGATGCTATATATATATATATATATATATATATATATATATATATATGCATCTAAAAGTGTCCAAATATCTTGCAATAATTAGCCTGGCCAATATATGCATCCATCACAAATATGCATTGTTAAGATAATTAATGGTAATAGTGGTTTCCCAAATTAATGGTCAGTTAGCAATGCCTTGGACAACAGTCATTATTCCAAATGATTTGACTGCAAAATGCAGTGATTGGCCAATCAGAATCAAGTAGAGAGTCTAATTTATTAAAGGAAAAAAACAAAAACCATCTAGCTTATTGGATGTGATCATCTCAATATGCCTAAATGTTTTGCCGATATATTGATCCATCTCTACAAAGACACATTGTTAAGGTATCACACATTTGAATCTACTCTGTAGAGCAACCCGTAAGTTTAAAAGACATTAATGTAATTGTACACCACTTTTTGCCTTTAATATCTTCTGTTGATGTGTTCTGCACTTGAGCTCATTTCTTTGGAGCAGCGTCTCCTGCAGGAGCAGTTACTGAAGGAGTCAGGGAGGTGAGTGGACTGAGGCGTTATCATTGGAGGAACAGAGAGTGCTCTGGGCGTGCCAGACAGCTGGTAATCATTAACATCTGTGGACAAACTTTGGTCAAAGTGGTTTAACACTCCTCTAACCCTCTGTAGGTCTCAGCCTTTGGGTTTTGTCTGGGTGACATCGTTTTAGGATGGTGTTCTAGGTTGAGGCATCCATTGGCAGCCTAATCAAGCCAGCTAGCCAGGGGGTGATGTAAAGTGTATCTGTTTTTAGGAGTTGAGACAGTTAGGGACTGTCTCGGTCCAAGAGCACAGTTATTTTTAGGAGAAGGGTGCAGTTGGCCCTGGGTGTGACTGAGGTTGTGTTTTTGCAGGGCGGCTATGGTGCACGCCTAGCAGTTCCTCTCACTCCCTGTCTTAAATCGCCTCTCGTGTTTTTGACTGCAATTCAGTCACACCCTTAACCTGTCCTAAAGCTTAGCTCTAAAAGTGCAACACCAATTAGTCAGTGTTCAGTTTTGTATAAACTTGATTTGGTATCACTCTTCCTCCCTTAGATATTTCAGGTAAGTCAACAATATGGTGTAGTGCCTCAACATCACATGCTTTGTTGATCATTGCCCATTGTCTATTGTCAAGAATGTTACCCATATGAAGTTGGAGCTTCTGACACCTTCAGTTTAGGCCTTATTCTGAATACAGTACAGTGTGCGAATACAGATACAGGTGGGATAAGTCCAGCATGTCTTTTATGATCCACTAATACAAGGTCATAAAAGACTTTCACACTCAGTCAGGTGTAAAATCCCTTTATATTCTTACACCCTGCAGACTAGGGTCAACATTACACCTGCAGATCTGAAGTTCTTCCTGTTGTTCACTGGTTTGCTGTTGTGGATACATGGACGAGTAGTTAATCATTGGTATAATATAAATAGACTTTTTGCAGTTTTAATTAGTCATAAGTGAAAAACTTTTTATTGTAAAGCTTGTATTTCAGTAAATATTCAACATTTCAAGAAAGGTTGAACATAAACATTAAAGTCCCCCTGTTGTCATTAATTCTGTCCCTTAAAACTCATCTTTGATCACCAAAATGACATTTCAATGTTTTTTTCCTGTGAAAAAAATGTATTCATGCCTTAAAATAGCTTGAATGTAACTCTACACCATTTTTTTCATTTATTATGCGTGGATCCACAAATATGCAAATAAGCCCCGCCTCCACTTACTCACTCACCCAGCTCAGAGATCAACTTTTACTCAAGTTACTGTAGTAAACTCTGCTCGTCGGACACATAACGGTAATATAATTAGGTCAAGCCTTTTGCTTGACTACGTTATCAAACGGCTAATAATGTGTTGCTAATGTTACACAAACCATGTTCCGTTCGCCGTCTCAGTCTGCCATCTAAAAATCAGCATCCTTAGAAACACTTTGAACATCTTAGAATGTCAGTGGAGAAAGGCATAGTCCTATAGTTCATCATAACATCATAATAGACATCATATACATAATTCACCCGCTATATTGATAAATGTACAAGATTTTTCATATCAACAGAAAGATATACCGGTATGGCTTCTTTTGAGATTCCTGTGCTTCACAGAAAAGTAATAATGATATGCAAAACCCGCCGGCACGTTGACATGATTGGTTACAAGGTAGTTTGTGACGTAAGAAACACCGGCGATTTCAAACCGTGTTTTTTAGACTGTCTTTGGTTCACTTCGGATAAAATACTCAGCAATGGTGTTGACTTATGAATTTGCACATGGTTTGTCTGAAAGCATATTAAATACAACAGACGCATACACAACAATAAAAACTTGATTTTCACCACAGGGGGTCTTTAAGTTGAATGAATGTATTACCATTTAAGCCCAAAGTACGCACAGTTGAATGCACAGCCTTTCAAAGTATACTTTTTTGTATGCTATTTGACTGGAGGTCAACACATGCACACTTATGGCGCGTTTCCACTGAGCAGTACAGTACGGTACGGTACAGTACGGTACGGTTCGGGTCTGTTAACCATGATCTGGCTAGCGTTTCCACTGCCAACAGTACCCTTACTTGATGGGCGTGGTGTTTCGATCGACGTCATTTTCGCGCGAAGAAGAACATAGTAAACTACAATGGATGACATATACAGCAGATCTTGTTCTTGCTCCTCGACATGTTTGTCACAAGAAGACAAGCGCCGACATTAGGCTTTTCTCAATATTAAGTACGCAAAGTTTGTACTTGCCATGTGCGACTCCTACATGCAAATGGTACAGCGCGTTCTTAAAAGGTCACTCAGCTCGCTCTGCTACTCCGGTTATCTCTGTTACTCTGTATGTACATTTTAAGCAACAATAAAGCGAAATATGTTATAAAACACTACTCTGCCTCTTTTCGTTTTCATTTAAATAAATTAAACATTATAGGGACACAAATGTGGTTCATGCACAACGCATATTGATTATTCACTGCACGTTATACGTTATTCTATTTAACGTTATAACAAAACGAAATTTAAAACACAACCCTAACGTTACCTCTTTTCGTTTAAATAATAAAACAAATTACACATATTACAGGCAATATATGCATTTGTACAAATGTTGCAATAAACATCAGTGATAATCTTGTAATAAGAAAATGACAAGAAACCATATTTCTTTTTGTAAAATTTCAGTTTTATCAATAATAGCCAATATAAAAGTTTAAGTAAAAGGTACAAGAAGCTATACAATAAGAAATAAAGCAAACAATTCAGTCAAATGTCCAAATGCTACGCTCTAATCTAACATTACAACAGTAAAGTTAAATACAAATAGCCTATAATATGAAACTAAACTTAGCCCTCGGCCAAAACGATTGACAGGGAACGAATTATATATTCACGAGACCAAAGATCGCCCGTTAGGTCTACACAAGACGAATTATATCTCATGTTTAACCACTACCGTCGGAGTCATCGGCGAACGTCAGAAGAACTTAGCCGAGGAAAGGCTCATCCAGCCGGGAAACATGAGCGCCGAGCGCCCGCTGATCGCATGGATCTCACAACCGGGGAAAAACAAATCATCTTTATAAATAAACCACAGATTTGAGCTTTAAACAACTACATTCTCGCCTGAAAAACTCTTAAAATTACATTTCGTGACACAGTAACAGTAGTATTATATTAAACTGTATATTAAAAAATGGCGCTTCTTATGTTGTCATTCCCCTCGTAGCACGCGCAAGTGACGATTCTCTGTCAACCAATCAACGTCCTGCAGTGAGTCTAGCTCCACCTTTTAGTACCGTACCACTGTGCTAGGTACCCCAACGGAAGGGTACCCAAAAAGTGGTACGGTACGGTTCGGCTTTTTGGTACCATTCTCAACTTTTGGCAGTGGAAACGCAAATAAAAGGGTACCGACCCGTACCGTACCGTACTGTACCGCTCGGTGGAAACGCGCCATTAGAAAGTTTCATCCTTGTCCAGTGTCTTTTTCTCCAAAAGTTCTGAGTGATAAAAAATGTCTTTGTACTCGTTTAAACTAGAGCTGCCAGTGTCTTTTAACCCTCTCACACAACGCAAGTGCTCTTCAACTTCTACTGCCGGTTGCCGTATTCTCTGTTTCTTTTCCGACTGTGTAACAGTGGTCTGGGCCAGTTTTTCTACTTTTTGGATTAAAACTAATCAGTGCATAAAAAAATTCAAGGTTCATGTACTGACTAAATGTGTTTCTCGCACACTGTACGTATACCGTAGCGTGTGTGTAAAAACCAAAGTATGCTTTGGGCTTTAATTAATAAGTTTCGAACAGATACATTCACATTTTTGTAGAGGTCGTCCGATTGAGCAGTTTTGCTGATTAATTGTCACGATAAATCTGTTTTTGGCAAAAATCTATAGCGATAGTTTTTCCATGTTGCGTCTGTTACCTGAGCGGCTGAGAAGTGTCCGCTGTCGTCATACAGTACGAGAGCGATCTCTAAAGGCAAATCACTGATGTCTTATGGAGTTTGTTTTGACACGCGAGTCTTCGCTGCACAGAGTGGTACACTCAGATGTAGATTTAAAACAGTCAATGAAACGGTATATACATTACACTACAGTACATGTTGTCATACCATTATGAAGCAATTCATTTGTTGACTAGATGTAGCATTAGTAGAGAAAGAACAGCAGTATGTTTGCCATCAAGACTAAGAGGACACTATCATTAGTAGTTACGTCAAGCGGTTAAAGCGGTGTGACAAAAACACATGGAAGTCTAACCCAAATGTTTAATGTCACAATTGTTACCATCTATTTGCATTAGTGTATGTCCAGCTGTAGACTGGGTAAACCCAGCCTGATCTGCCGGCGATTTGATTTTGCCCTGCAGCTCAGGCTGGAATTGAAACCTGTGCATTTATTTATCCTGCTTCGGTTACAAATTTGCGGGAACCAGTCACAAACTGGCTTATCCACCTGGCGCGCTATTGGCGGGTTTTACCCAATGATGATAGAGAAGCGCACACTCTGATTTATCTGTCTCTCGCACGACCATCAATCCAATTCCGTTTAACCTCTCGACGATGCCCAATGGCTTATTTAGTTTAGCAAACAAATCGCTCGAGTGGGTGTGAATACCACTCACTTTCATGTTTTTTTTTTTTTTTCACAACCTGTAAAAATCGCTCGATACCAGTGTTGCTTCTGCAAACCGCTGATCAATGCTACAAACCAACACATTTGTTGACACGTTTCCTGCCTGGAGTTTTCGCGTCGCTGATTGGTTGAAGGACTATCCAATTGCGTACAGAGTCATTTGAACTATGCCCGTTGATCACACCTCTTGTGCAGTAGAAAATACAGAACAGACTCCCCAGACTAATGTTCAATCTTAAAAGATTGAGCTTGGTCTGGTGATAGCCAGACTAGTCCAGCTGGTGACTTTTATGTATTTGTTAGCCAGTGGAGTTGTATATTTAAAGCTATTAATGTGTGAAAGTAAAATGACAGAAACATAAACAAATCAGAAATATGTACGATTTCAGTTCTTTAAAATTGTAACACATTGTTTTGAATGTACAAACACCGACGGCGGCCAGCTATGACTCAGTAGGTGGTTCAAAATCCTGCCACTCAAATAGTTTTCCATTAAATTACATAATATTTGTCCCAAATCGTTGTTAATGTGTGCATAATGACTGGAATATTGTGCATTAAGCTAAACGTTTGCCTTTCTGTGGCTTTAATAAATTGTAATATAGGCTTTCATATATATATGGGAAAGAATAATTTTTATAATTTTTTTCTTAATTTTAAAAGTACATTAAGGGCCCTATTTTAACGGTCTGAAACGCAAGTATCAAGCGCGAAACGCAAGTAACTTTGTGGGCGGGGCTTGGGCGCTGTTGCTATTATACCGGCGGGATAAATGACTCTTGCGCCCGACGCAAAGCTAAAATGGGTTGGTCTGAAGTAGCTTAATTATTCATAGGTGTGGTTTGGGCGTAACATGAAATAAACCAATCAGAGCGTCATCTCACATTCCCTTTAAGAGCAGGCGCGCTTGTTCTATAGCGGATTCCTATTATAACGGCGGATTTGCCAGGCGCGCGCCAGGAGCGGTTCACAGCCGAGGAGACCGACGTTCTCGTCAGGGCCGTAAAACACAGAGAAGTGACATTGGGGATGGAGAAACACACCCAAATTAACTTCGGTTAAACAGGCGTATGATAATTTGGGTAAATGTGTAAGCTAGATGTATGCTTTTATAATAAACTGTCTGTCTGTCTGTCTCTCTATCTATCTATCTATCTATCTATCTATCTATCTATCTATCTATACCCACCTACCTACCTACCTACCTACCTACCTACCTACCGTAATAATGTATGATTTCCAAAAATGAAAACTGCTGCTTCTCTGTAGATGACAGAATCAAAGTGTATGCGCGTTGTGAATCAACTACATTGATTATGGCCAAGCATACGCCCTTAAAATAGCATATGAATAACATGCTAATGACTTTAAACTAGATTTTTTCGGTCAGTGGCGGAATTGTTTTCTAAACCTGCAAAATAGCATCAGGGAACGTTTGCCCCGGAACACGCCTCCTCTTTGCGCTGAACCGCCCCCAGGAGCGCAAGTGTATTTCTAAAGCCTGGAACACACCAAGCCGACGCCGACGAACTAGCGCTGATGAAAGCCGACTGTGTTGTCGCCTCGCGTCGGGGTTAAAAGCTGCACTTGAACACACCGAGAGAACTACTGCCGACTGTTAGCTAGAATGCGCGTTCTGCGCCTGTGTGTAAATGAGACAACTGTCTATTTCTGCAGATATATTCGTCTATATTCGTCATTCAAAAAGGGAAACCGACGGTGCCGGCTGCAGATACACAAACCGTAAACAAAGCACTGCGTGCTTACTGTTTTGAATATCAATCCTGCTAAACACTTTCTTTATTCCACTCCTCTCGTGTTAATATTGAAATATGCGCCAAGGAACACTCAGGTAAGATGACATGTCATTAGAACAGCCTTCTATCTGTACCGTTTTGACTTTACTCGCTGTTTTGCTATTATTCTCGTGCACTGCCTCGTTCACTAAGCTGAACAGCCAATCAGAGTTCCCTCTTTCACCGACGGCCCGACGCCGATTCAACATGTCGAATCGGCCGTTACAAAGCCGACAAGGACCAATTTCAGCCGACGGTGCGGAACACACTGAGAAGATTTAGTCGGCCTACGCACGGAAACTGCCCGACGGCCGACCGTCGGCTTGGTGTGTTCCAGGCTTTAGTTAACCGACGTGCGTCTGTGGAGGGAAAAGTCCGCTGTGCGTGGGTGCAAAATAGGAATGATACATGTAGGAATGATACATGTAGGAATGATACATGATACGGTGTACAAAGTCAATTGCGCTGGGTGCAAGATAGGGCCCTATATGTTCATGGTTCAGTACTATTTTTTATATTTGTTATAAAGTTCAGCAGTATTTTAATTTGAGTGTTATGTTTATTTTCATTTAGTATCCAAATAAAAAAGTATCGGTTGATTAATATCGGCCAGTGCGGTCCAACCTAGTTATCGAATCACAAAATGATTTAGCCTGCTGTGCTGACAGGTTTTATGAGGGTTTTAGGCTTTACATTTATTTTTATTTTTTTAATGTTCTAAAAGGAAACCTTATATTCTCAAGGAAATCACAAATTAATCAGCCCTCTATGTCATCTGTAGAAATGAAAGTTTGTTAAATGCAATATCCAGTCCTAGCTTGAGCTTCAAAAAATTATTTTAGGACCATTGACTTCAATATTACTATCTGCCCCTTCATTTAGTTCGGTTTCTCAGCATCTTGGTTTCTAATATTTTACACTAATATTTTACAATATCCACCGTTTTCAGCTCACTGATTGTGCACACGGTACATTATTCTAGTGAAAGGCCTCAGTATTGAGTTAATGAACAAAGTGGACATGTATGACATTTTTCAAATAGCAAAATATAACCAGAAACATGAATTAATAATTTAGGCCTATATAAGATACTAGCATTACAGATAGTTGTATTAGTACATCTGTTAACTAAACAAATAAAGTCATCTAATATAATACCTATTCTTTTGGTCTTTCAACCCAATATTTGTAAAAATTACAAATGCAATGAAAATACAAGTTTCTGTATTGCAAAGTACCAAAAATTAAAGTACTGGTACTCGTTCCGGAAAAAGTAATCCCTAAGAGTTAAATAAGATACATTTTAATTGAATTTCTTTTAAAAATAAAAACAAGATCAAGTTCAGCTAAAGCCTTGAGATTGTGCTGGACTTCTTTTTTAGAGGTTGTGTAGGCTATATTGCTGGTGGCGGAAGAAACGAACGTATTTCGGTTGAGGGTTCGGTTGTCCGAGAGAGCAGAGGAAGTGAGACACCAGCATACTGACTCGAAGGAAAAATAAGACTTGTAAGAAAGAGGTTAAAGGGAACTTGCAGCATTATGCAGTTTAGCTCCCAGACCTAAAAGAAGTAAACCAAGTTCGAGGTGAGGTTTTGGGTGAGTGGGGGCTCTGGGGTGTGTTTGTGTGTATGGTACGGGAATGTAAGGATATTGTCCATGTCTCCCCAGATTAGAGCCGATGTGACAGAATGACCCCCTACCATTGCAGCACAATCATTAACCAGGGAAAGAATCCCGTCCCCATAGCAACCCCTGCAGTTCTGCCAAACTGTCTGCAGTGAAAAAGAGGGAGCGGGGGTGGGGTGCTCAGGGTGGGGAGGGTGTGTCTCAATATGTGTGTGTGTGTGTGTGTGTGTGTGTGTGTGTGTGTGTGTGTGTGTGTGTGTGTGTGTGTTGTGTGACTATTGATGCAAGCCATTGCTCAGAATGTGAAAATTAGGTGATTTGGAAAACTAGCTGCGAACCTTTGTTTGTGTAACCCCCCTCTAAACAAATGCAAATGCTGGACATTTGCATTAGCCTTTTACTGTAGCGTAATTTTAAGGAGCGAGGTGAAAATGTGTCTTTCTCGACCACGTTCTTCCAGGGAAGTGAAGGCTATCCGCTCAGGTATGTGCTTTGGGAATTGCAGCTTGCCCCTATACCTTTAAAGTTGTCATCACCAGCTCTTTTCTTGCTTTGTTTTCTATCTCGGTGCAGCTCTGCAGCAGAGATGAGCTGCCTTACAGAAAGATAGAAACTTCTTCCTTCCTGTCTTCTGTGCTCGTCTGCTTCACAGACTAATGGCTTGAGACGAGGTGAAACATTGAGGTATACACATTGACACATTGACGCGTCATGTGAAGAAACTTTATTTCTGCTGGTATGCAGGACAGACCTTTCTTTTTTGAGGAAATGAACTGGAGGTAGAGGAATGAGCAGGTTTGGACTATTGTGCGTGTGTGTGTTTTAGGGTGGGGAGGGCTATGAGAAGTAGCAGCAGAGTTTGCGTCAGAAGGGTGTGGTGAGATAAGGGCAAGTTCACTGCTATGGTGACTCTGCCAACCATGAAGAGAAAGTCCTACTTGTGCGCTTGTTTGAATTTACTTCCAGCTAATATATACACCCAGCCATCACTGGTATTCTTAAAGAAACAGTAGACCCCAAAATGACAATTATGTCTTTATTTACTCTTCATCATGTTGTTTCTGAATCCAAACCCTTATGATGTTAGTTTTTCAGAAGAACACAAAGAAGAATTCGGAAAAACGTTCAGTTTAACCACTCTGTCAAGCTCCAAATAGGACCAAAAAGATCTTATGGTCCTGTTTACACCTGGTATTAAGATGCGTTTTGGTTGATCGGATCCAAAGTGGATGATGCTAAATACAGGTGTAAATGGGGTGTAATATTTGTCCACTTTCAGGGGTATTCAAAAACGCAATAGACTGGATTGCTTTCGTAGTGTAAACGCTCACTGTTAAAAAAATAACCTGTTTAATTTACGGTAAAAATGCTTATAATTATTTATTATTACCAAAATCTGCCTTTTTACCTTTAAATATAGCTGTTCATAAAACATGGTCAATACTTGTATATAGGCGTCATACATACAAAGATTAAACACTATCAAGGTAACATGCATAACGCTAAAATATTGCAATAAACATTAACTAAATAACATAAAATGTAACACAAAAGACTCTAATGTACATTACTGACAACAAAAATAAGAAACAAAATGGTTATAAAATGCAATCATATGTGGTGTAATGCAGGGACTTCTGGGAATATATAAATAAATTTGACAGTATGTTAAACCATTTGCAGCTTTTCACCGTATATGGTAAGGTAACTTTACAGTTAACCAATTAACATGTTTTTATTTTTCTGTAAAAATTACAATTTTGGTCGAATTCACAGCCACAAAAGACCGCCTACTGACCTAATACGTAAACATTATGGGAAGTGTGCTAGCCTGACGGGATTTAAACTATGTTGGCTGGAGACACTAGTTTGGTTTGAAGACGGAAAACGAACCAAGCGCAATGTTCTCTCACCATTCCTGATTTCTAACACGCACTCACAGCGCTCTGCAAGATTTTGCAGCTATCAGAGCTAGGGTTGGGAATCGAAAATCGGATTCAGAATCGGATACTTAAGGTCAGAAATCGGATACTTGTTATACAATTTAAATTTCGATTCTGTTTGTTGATTACTGTGTGCGCATTTTAATGTGGTTTTAAACCATTCAAGCAAAACACAGTTTTCTGTGCTGGGAACATCCTGAGCATGCGCACAGAAAGCCGCCTCTTGTGTAGTGCACAAATACTAAATTGATTCCTCTTTTGCGTGTCCTTGCACTTGAATGGACAAATACACACAAAATGATGTCAAAATATCCCCGTAACAGTCGGTTATGTCTTAAGTGATTTTTAACAGTTGAGAAAGAAATTGCTTGTGTATATTGAATCCATGCATTCGGTCTTAAAGTGACAGCAGCCAAATATTCCTGCTGCCATCTGTGTCATTACAGATAATCAAAGAACCAAAGAAAATCGCTCACTGATCTTGACTGAATAACTATTGTAACTAAGTATTAATCTATATTTTATTTTATATATAAAAAACTATGCAGTGCTATTTTACATTTGATTTCAATTTCTGAACTTTGTTCAGTTGTATTTATTTGTGCTATATTGATCATTTGTTTATTTGTTATTGTATTAGCAACTGACAGTACACTTGTTTTTAATAATGTTTGAAATTTATATTAGTTAGTCTAGTTTATTAGTTAGTTGTTCTTTAGGCTGCTGATTTTTAGCTTTTTAGTAGGCCTATTCAGCTGCAACAGAACGTTTTGCAAAAAGACACAGAATAAATATGTTTATATATGTTTGCCTCTTTTTTTTATTTGTATTTAAAACATTTTTTTTTAACCATATTGGATTCAACTGTGAATCGATAAGCATAATCGGAATTGGAATCTAAATTGCTCAAATTCACATGATACTTAACCCATATCAGGGCAGAAAAGAAAAGCTCAGAATGCTTTTCCTTCGCCCATACATTTACCCGCCCAAAGACACTCCCCTTGAGGAAATCAGGACAGAAGTGGTTGAAAGTGGACAAAAGTGACCAGGTGTAAACGGGAATGTATAGACCAAAACGCATCTTAATACCAGGTGTAAACCAGGCCTAAAAGTAGCACTGTGTTCCAAGTCTTCTGAAGCCATATAATAGTTTTGTATGATAAACGCACTGAAATTCACTTATCTTTCCCTTCCGCCAAATTAACTGCAAAAGTCTTTTAGATTGCAAAATGGAGTGCTAATGCTATTTAGCACCCTTTGGAATTATTGTTTTGTGGCCAAACCTCATTAACATCAATGACACCGTGTTTGATTTGAGAACCACTGTGGAGATGCTCAGTAAATAATGGCTTTTAAATTTTGGTCTGTTCATTACAAATATCTATCATATGGCTTCAAAACACGTTAGTGTACAAGTCATGTGAGCTTTCAAAATAGTAAATAATGACAGAATATTTTTTTTTGCTATTTCTTGAAATTCTTTTTGCAGTTAGCATTTTCTGAAATGCATTGTTTTAGGGTGAAATGTGTTGAAATGCAGTTGGTTGCCCCTCTTTTAGACCTTTTGTAGCCCAGACGTTCCTACTTCAGTCATCCAGTTGGCCTTGACTTAATCAGGTGATGATTTATTGGTCTCAACTCTCACCTCAAAAACTCCTTAGTTTCTCTTTTCAGTGCTCACTTCCTCTCATTTCATCCCTCAGTAAACTCCTCTGAGGCAGGGCCTCAGTTGCACACAGACCTTTTGTTCCAGCACGACTTCTGTGCGTGAGGGTGACATGACTCTGTCTCACACATCTTGCAGTATTTCTGCTTACAAAATCCAGTCATTTCAATAAGAATCCACACAATAAAGAGTCCTGATTGTGTCAGGGCAAAACATTTCCCCACGCATATTTTGCGATTTTGCCAAAATGTAACAGCGCCTTTAGTGGGAAGTGTTGTCTAAAATAAGCTGCAAAGTGGACCAGACTTTGTGACAATTTTCAAAAGTCTGGCTTTGTGAGACTAATTTCAAAGTACTGTCTGAAACCATCACTGGTACCACAACTTTACTTTGTAAGGGCATAGTGCTGTAAAGGAGAGAAGCCCGACACACAGGGTGGTCTTTGGCCAAAGGGAGGCGATGTACCTTTAAGAGGGTAAAGGAAAGAACCAGAGGGTAGGACAGAGTCCTTGCAGCACAGTGTGTGTCACATAACCCTCTGCCTGACTATCCCCCTTACACACCCTACGCAGATGTGACCTTACATGTGTATCCTCCCTTTCTGCCTCTTTTCTCTTTCCCTGTCTCTCTCACTCTTTTTCTTTCTCTTCTTTCGCTCTTGGACCGATGAGTTGATTACATAGAGGGACACAGTGACAGCACTGGCTGGTACACAGAACAAGATGTGCCCCAGGCCCCAACAGACTGCATTAAAATTACACTGTTCTGACATATTTAAACAGCAGCGGAAAACATGTACACGACACGTACACACAGATCTGCACATGCATATACAATCATAGATCTTGTTTTCTTGACAAAAAGAGTAGTTACCCCCACCAGTGATGTACAGGCTATCTTCTCCAATGAACACTAAAGGAACATCTCATTTGTTTTCGTAGTTGATCCTCGAGCACCTTATTTGGCAGTGCATGGAGTTAGTGGAGCGACTCTGAGAAAAGCAATGACAAAGTAAGTTTACTTGTCAGTCAGTTACTCTCTTAGAGGTTGGTTCACTTCACACTCACGCCACAACTTATTTTACAGCATTCAAGAATTACAGCATATAGGAAGGGCAATTTAAAATTTTGCTTTACATCAATTGTCAAAAATGACAACTGCTCAAAGTTCTTACATGTAAGAAGAGCTTGCATCCTAGCAAATAAAGCAAGTATGGAGACTTGGATACCGTTACTTTACATGAAGATGACAGTGGAGAAAGGTATAACGGTGCAAGACCGAGAGTGAGCACATAAAACAGTTCAAAGAAGCTTTTTATAGAAACAAGAGATACATTTACACCTGATGAAATTGCTTATAAGCAAAGTTTACTATGCTGACATATTTCCAATTGAAACAAATAATCAGGGTGGAACATTGGAGGGTGAGTTTTTATATAAGAAAATAGCCTTTAGCCCATGTAACAGCTGTGAACCACGGTTTGCTACTTGCTATTGCTAATTTTACTTGACAGAAATTTGTATACTCCACTGAGTGCAAGATGAGTCATCATTATTTTTGGTCTAGAAGAGAAAGACATGCATTTTAAATGTAAAAATATCTGATAAAAGTTTTTAAAAAATCAAGATATATTTTTAAAAAAAAATCTGTTAAATGTTAATTTACATTAGCTTATAGATGCATCAAAGCAAAAAAAAAAGAAAGTCTGATGTTTTTGCTTTGCAACATTCTTTGGTAGATTTAACATAACCTGTTGGTAAATTTACACATCGGTCAAACAATCTTGTCCTGTTGTATGGTGTAAGTAACAGTCTGTAGGGAAAGATCTTGCTGAATGGAAATGAAGTAGGTTTAGAATTGATCTTGATTTTCATATTTTTCAAATATGAATATGTGAGAACATTCTTTGTTCAAACCAGATTCATACACCACCAGCTTGCTCCCTAAACACTAAAGTGTGTCACATCAATCAACCAAGCATTTTACCTGACTTCCTTTAGAAAAGCTAAGATCAAAAAAGCACTGTCAGTGGAACTGTGCAAACTAATAATTGGAAAGAGACATGCAAACTAGTGCAAATGTATTCCAAAATGTATAATATTCAAAAACAAAAGAGTTTTAACAAGCAAACAATAAATGTTTTCGTCCTACTTATTCTGATTAGGTAAAAGGTTAGGTAAACTTTCTTCACAATAAGGTAATTAGGGCCTGAGCACCGATGGTGTGAGGACCCTCTTGGAATTGCTCTGTTTTTAGTGTATTATAATCCATGAGCAGGATAATTGGAGACAGAATCTCACCTCACTACCTATCCTCAAGCTTTGCTATGCATCATGTCAAAATCTGATCTCAAATCAGTTTCCTCTGTCGTTTCTTTCTGTGTTCACTCCGTAGAAGAAAGCTGTTTTTTCCCCCTCTCTGGGCTTATGGGCCATTGTGCTAGATTGTAGACCAATGTGTGTGAATGTCAATGTTTATGCGCTGAATGCTCTCTAGACTGTAGGGCCCGTCCACACGGAGACGCGTTTCGCTGTATACGTATACATTTTTTATCGTATTGGTGTTTTGTCCACACGGATCCGGCGTTTTCGGAGACTGAAACCGCTATTTTTTGAAACCGGGTCCCAAGGTGGATAAATCTGAAAACGCCGCCCTTGCGTTTTCGTGTGTACGGCCAATCCGTACATTTTGTGAAACGATGATGTCATCACACCAAGTGTCAACTAGACAGACACCGTTAAGTCACAGCAACTACATTTATGGTTTTTCATATTGTTCAACAAAGTTCTTGATTAAAAAAGAAAAAAGAAAAGAAAAAAAGAAGCTACTGTGCCTAATATTATTGTTGTATACAGCGCGCAAGGTTTATGCGCGAGCTCCAAGTCTTCTTCTCCGTTTTAGTGTATGTCTGTGGCAGAATTACAGCGCCACATACTGGTCTGGCATGTATACTACATCGTTTTGAGTCGGTTTCAGTGGTTTCGTGTGTACGCAGATATTTCTTGAGACGACGCCGTGTTTACGGAATTTTTTTTTTTGAACGGGGAAAAAAATATCGGATAGGGAAAGCTCTGGCTTCGTGTGGATGTGGCCTAACACAGCCAAGTACACACCCCCCCCCCCCCCCCCCCACCTCCATTTATTTATTCTGTGAGTTTACATATGATACTAAATGTAACAAGAGTTACATTAACAAGTACCTTAATTAACAAGAGTTAATGTAGTTGTGTAAAGTATAAATTGGGAATTTAAGTTTAGTTTCTTGAATTCTCAATGTGCAATGCGCATAGTTGGGTGAATATCAACAATAACACTAGTTAGAGCAGTGATATGTCCTGGTACAATGTTGAGAGATGGTGGTTATGCCATATACTGTTTTATTTAGATACCCATTTATCAAAACCGAAAAGGAGTCTGGGATTGAATAAAACTTTGGACATTGACTTAACAAATCTCCTCTTAAACTCGGAATGGGTTCACTCTTAAACTCCACCTCCACTTGCCTCCATTATCCAGAGAAAGAGTGGGGCAGCTCTTGCACTTTGGAATTTGGGCATACGTTTTGCTTGTGTACAGTGGTCAGAGGAACTTGTAACACAACAGCACGGTAGATGGAGAGGCCCTGCCTTCCCTCCCCCGCTGTTAGGTAAACTGTCCCACACCACTCAGAGAACAACACACACCTCCCTACCCCCTATGCATGTACTTCTTCTGCACCCTCTCAAACACTCCTCACAGGGGGGTCCAGTCGGGCCTAGTCGTGGTATGGAGCATGAGTCAGCGTCCAATCTCTGGTTACATGATTGTGCAACATGCGGCTTTGAACACCCTTTCGGCCCTTCAGAGCTGAAGTCCTTTAACTTCCTTCTCAGGGCCCCTTTTGGTCCTAGTAAGTCTCATGGTGTTCTGTTATCAGATTCTTCATTCTCAACAAGGGTTCAATAGGGTTTATAAATAAGGTTCTGCTGACCTTAGATCCTCTGACATGCCTCAGTTGTTGGTCAAGTTTGGAGAACTGGGATTCAAGATTTGGAAGCTCCTGATATTTTTCTGGAAGTGCCCAAGAGATATAATGTTCCATGGCACTCGGGCTGGGGATGTGCTGCTAACTGTTTCTTCAACAACAACTATAGGTTACCTCTTCACCCAACCAAGTTTCAGCGCTTCCTTTCAAAATGCTTAAAGTCCCCCTGAGTCAATAATTGTATCCCTTAAAACTCGTCTTTGATCACCAAAATTACATACTTAAATGTTTTTTCCTTGAATTTTTTTTCATGCCTTAAATTAGCTTGAATGTTACTCTGCACCCTTGCCTCATTTAGTATATGAATATGCAAATTAGCCCCACCTCCACTCACTCGCACCAGCTCAGAGATCCACTTGTTGACTATCACACATTGACCTGATTGGTTACAAGGTAGTTTGTGATGTCAGAAACACCAGCGATTTCAAACCGCAATTTTGAGACTCTTTGGTTCACTGCAGATTTAAGGAGAAAATACTCAGCAATGGCGTCGTGTCGACTTATGAATTTGCACATGGTTTGTCTTAAAGAATTTTAAAAACACCACATAGACATAAACAACAGTAAAAGCTTTTTTTTTTTTACCACAAGGGGACTTTAAGATGATGAGGATTGTTTAAGTTAGAATTTCTAAAGTTGTTCAAGAAAGCCAATAAATCCTAAATATGAGTACTAAAGAATGACTTTCTTTAGAGAAGGAGGGGTGGACAAAAGGGTGTGTGTGGTGAGCAATGCAGTCCCAGACGGCCACT
Source organism: Leuciscus leuciscus (assembly GCF_965113295.1). Lineage (NCBI taxonomy): Eukaryota > Metazoa > Chordata > Actinopteri > Cypriniformes > Leuciscidae > Leuciscus > Leuciscus leuciscus. The sequence continues at coordinate 12,844,426 of NC_138740.1, forward strand.
CTACCCACGCTGCACTGAGGCGGGGACTGGTTTGCCACGGGGGCTTGGGAGCAACTGAGTGAGAGAGAACGCCATGACCCAGATTGTGATGGTTCTCTCTTCCTCTCCCCCTCCACCCCCATTCATTCTCTCGCTTCTTCACATCTTTTTCGTTCTTTCATTTTTTTTTTACTTGATTCTCTACCTCTGCTATCCTCTCTACTTTGTGCTTTCCTCTCTCTAATCCTTGATGTTCCCTCTCTCGGTAATGAGAGCCCCCTCCTCTCTCCATAACTTCCTGCTGGGGTATAGAGGGACTGGGGTCACACCCACCCCACCCTCTTTTATTCCTGGAACTACCCTCAGCACAAGCTCCCTGGGGAGGATTTACACACATGTATACGCACACATACTCTGGTAATGCTTCCTCACCGATATACATCATCATCTCTCCAAAGGGTTTGCCAGTGGACGAGTACTACTCTCAATCATTGAAGTGCTCACATACTTTTATATTGCCGGAGCCAGTCTTGTGTGTATAACTTGCAGCCAGTGTCCAAAAGCTACTTTTTGCCAATAGAATAGCATTGAGGAAAAAAAAACTTACTGGCCATGAAATTGATTTTACATTCTTTTTTTATTAATAATTTTTTACAAATATTTTTATCCTTTGGGATTGTTGACATTGGAATTATTTAGCTGTGTTCTTCCTTGCATATTTGTGACAGTGCAGCTCATTGTGACTCTTGAGATGAGCCATTCTCCATCATCTAGTCTAGCTGCAACTAAAACAAATACATAAAGACATATCATATTTTCATCACTATGTGAAGAATATTTCTTGTTCAAAAGGAGTTTGAAAAAAAGAAAACCTTGATAAATTGACAAATAAATTGATGATAAAATCTCTAAGACAAGGGTCTTAAACTTTCTTCAGACCAAACACTCCTTGACGATGGAAAGATGTGTTGTGCAAGATCCTATCCCCTGCAGAGACCCATTCCCCTTGGACACCAAACCGATTTCATTGGCTAAGACAACTTTTTATGGGTACATTATTCAGTGCCTAATTAGTAATTAGAAATAATAGAACATTTACTGTGTATTTAGGTTTAATCTTAAAAAACAATTTCCCCTTTCGTTGTGGTTCTAGTTTACTTCAGCAAATGACAGCCTATCATTCATAACATTTGTCTTAACCCCTTAAACCCTAAGCGTCCCGCCGGCGGGACGCCACCCCATGAAAAATATTCATAATCAAATTACTAAGCAACCACTGAATGGAACAACACAAAATAGGTATCATTTTAAAGCTTAGAATCTCAGCTTTTTAATGCATCTAATTACTTCGATCAACTTCTAATGATTGCAGAGTTATTCCACTAAATACGAGTGTACCCGCCGCAGGCGCCACCTAGCTGCAAAATTAATAATCATAATTTTTTTTCAAAAATATTACCTGGATCAACTTAAAATAGATGTCATTTGAAAGCTTAGAGTCTGAAATTTACAATGAATGTAGCCAATTTGATAAACTCCAATGTAGTGCTGAGTTATTTGCTGATAAATAGAAAAAAAAATGTTTTCATAATTTATAAACTACTTTTTTGTACCACATACTGCAATATGTCAAAAACATCATACAGCTCAGATAGTCCTGTGTCATATGTCATTTGAAAGGTCTCAATGAGTAGAATACAACAAGCATAATTGTTCCAGGGTTTTTAATAAACTTGAGCAAGGTTTTTGTAAAATAACCCCTTAAGAGACCCATGTGTAAACCATATATGGATGCTGCATTTTAGACACATTTCCGCTTGTAACTTCATGAAACATGCTCCAATTGTGGAAAATGACACATCATTATTTACAGCAGATGCTTACAATTAAAAAGAGTCCAAACTCAACATAATCCATCACTCAGAACTAAAGATATTCCTCATGGAGTTCTAAACCACAAAAAATCCACTGATTCACGTAGCCTAGCAAGGTAGCTTAGACTTGGCCTTTTTACTCGTATCTTCATGAAACATTCGCCGATCATGAAAAATTATACATCGTTATTTACAGCAGGAGCTCACGATTACAAAGAGCCCAAACTTAATATATTCCATCAATCAGATCTAAAGATATTTCCTCATGGCGTTCTAAAACAAAAAATACCTCAGACGCGCCTATCCTAGTATATACTCATGAAGCACTCGCGTTTGGTTTTCACTTATAACTTCACAAAGCATGCACAGATCGTAGAAAAATGCACATCATTATTTTCAGCAGACTCTCACGATTAAAAAGAGCCCAAACTCAGCAAAATCCATCACTCAGATCTAAAGATATTCCTCGTGGGAGTTGTAACACACGAACCACCACCGGCGCGCATAGATCGTTTATTATAGATGTAGCACTTGTCGCGTTTTAACTCATAACTCAATGAAGCATGCATCAATTGTGGAAAATGGCACATCATTATTTACAGCAGATTGTTAAGATTAAAAAGAGCCCAAACTCGCCATAATCCATCACTCAGATCTAAATATATTCCTTATGGCGTTCTAACACAAAAAATTCCACAGGCGGATCTATGAAGTAGCAATAGCAGTGATGCGATGTTGTTTTGATGTGACGTTTCAGCTCATAACTCAATGAAACATGCATGGATTGTGAAAAATCACACATCTTTATTGACAGCAGATTCTCACGATTACAAAGAGCCCAAACACAACATAATCCATTGCTTTGATCACGAGATATTCCTCACGAAGTGATGCATACTTGGCTAAAAAACAAGTCTCTCATCCTCCCGGGGTGCAAAGTGTTTTCCAGTTTTCCCGGAACCATCCGTGCTCGATTTCAAACGTGGAATAACACAAAATATGTATCATATTAAAGCTTAGAATCTCAGCTTTTTAATGCATCCAACCACTTCGATCAACTCTGAACGAGTGCTGACTAGTCTCTCTCAACCGGAGTGTACCGCCCGTAGACGCCCCACAGGCGCCACCTAGCTGCGAAAATATTAATTATCATATTTTTCCAAAATATTGCCTTGATTCAAACAAAATTGGTGTCATTTGAAAGCTTAGAGTCTGAACTTTACAGTGAATGTAGCCAATTCGAAAAACTCCTAAGTACTGCTGAGTTATTTGTTGATAAATAGAATATTTTTTTTCATAATCTATAAAATAGTTTTTTGTACTATGTACTGCAATGTGTCAAAAACATCATACATCTCATGAAACATTCAAAAATCATTGAAAATTGCACTTAATTTTTTACAGCATATTAATACAATTCAAATGAGCCCAAAATTTACTTAATCTATTGCTTTTATGACAAGATTTTCTTCATGGTGAAACAATTTTAAAAATGCCCATGAGGGGGCGTCAAGGTCTCAACAAAAAGGCTATCTTGGTTCCAAATGCTATAACTTTTGATTGCTTTATCCAATCACCACAAAATTTTATCGAGATGCAGCTCATATGTAGAGGGACTTCCCCCAAAAAGAATTTTCCTTCTACCTTATTTCCTTCCTGAGTTATTCCATGTCAAATAAGAAAGATATGCATTATCATAATAAAAATTATATATATTTTTTGTCTTTTATCAGCAGTTTCTCGGCAGGAGAATGTCCAAATGTAATGTAATGTATATTTTCAAAAAATTTGAAAAGTGTTCTTTCAAACGATACCTACCTTTAGAATCTCCTTGCTATAGTTTTGAAGTTATGAGTCTTTAGTTTTGTGTATGTCACTAAGAAAACTCATTTTTTTTAATGCCTTCCAAATGTGTGAGGACTTAACAAAAAGGCTCCCTTTGTTCCAAGTGCTGTAACTTTGGATTACTTTATGCTATCATCATAAAATAATGATCCAGACGCAGACCACACATAGGGGAACATCACAAAAAAAGAATTATTTTGCTACCGTATTTCCTTCCTGAATTATTGCATTTCAAATAAGAAAGATATCTAAATTATTAAAAAATAATATTAATATTTTTGTCTTTTATCAGCATTTTCTCAGCATTAGATTGTCCAAAAGTAATAAAAATTTATATTTTCTAAAAATATAAAAAGTTTCCTAACAAATGATATCTACCTTTTGACTCTCCTCTCTATAGTTTTGAAGTTATGAGTCTTTACTTTTTTGTGTGTCACTCAGACAAAAAACTCCAAAAATGGCCTCAGTGTTTAAGGGGTTAAATGTGGCAATTAAAGTCACTGGCCATGTGCGAGTACCACAATTTTATTTACTCACCAAAGCCACTTAGTGAGTACTTTTTGGACCCTGTTTACAGACATTCTACTCTCATTCAGTTTGAATTAAGCAATTGTTTTCCAGCTATCTCAGACAATATTAGCCATCAGAAGACATTTTGTTCACCGTGCACGGGTTTGCTGTGTGTCAGTGCCAGGTTGAGAGGAGGGGCACATTGAGGACGGCCACACCCCAGCTTATGGGGGGCCACACCTCTTTGTGGAATCCACTGCAGCTGGGTCACATGACCCCCACTCCCACCCCCATGCCTAAGCATTACCACATTTCTCCCTCTCTCTCCACTAATACTGCTGCTCTAGTCTGTGAGACAGGCCTCTTTCCCTTGCTATTCAGTCTTAAAGAACTGGGTGTGACTGCTCTGCTTGAAGAGGGAGGCGACACAGGATTGCTGACTACTCCTCCCTGCTTGTTCAGTTGTTCTTTCTCTCATCTTGTCTTTCTCCAGCTGGTCAGTCTTTAGAACCATCTCTTGAACCATTAGAACTATTTTATTTGTTTGTTTTTTTTGCCTTTCTCTTCCTTGAGGTCTTCCCTTCTCTGTGATTCTCACTCCATTTCCAGACATCCCCCCACATCTGATTGACCTGTACTTGATTTCCAATCATCTCTTTTGTTCCTTGATGTCTCTGTGTCCTCCTCCCCCAACTAACTTTAGCTTAAGAGAGAGTAACTATCTTCTAACTCTTCTCACATCAGTCTATTGAGGCTAATGGATTCTCTCTCTCTATAGCCTCTGTGACCTCCTGTTAACTTTTCTTTCTTTTTGGATAACTCAGGTCATTTTGTTCAAGCAAATTGTAGGTTTTTACAAATCTGTTCAGAGGTTAGCATTCTGCTAACTTCTCAGAACTGTTGGTAAAACTACATCTCAATGCTCTGATTAGCCCTTAAGTGTTCTCTGTTTTTCCTTTGCAGTGTCAGACGAGTCCGAAGAAATCCACTGCAGCCACTTCTGAGCCTGTTGAGGAGATGCCATCCATACAAATCAAGTCTGAGCCAGAGGAGGTGGAGTGTATGGTGGTGAGTGAGCTTTTGTAATTTGGTGTATGTATGTGTGCAGGGTTTGAACTTCATAGTGGGAGAGTCCTGGGAGAGTATGACGCCTAGAGTTATTGGAAAGGGGTGTGGTTGCAGTGTCGTGAGAATGAAGTCAGTGGTCCTCAGGGTTCCTCTAGACTGGGAGAACTTGGATCTCCTCTCTCAAGATAAGGCCAGGGCATAATCTAAATGTTAGGCCAATGTTTACTTTATACTACAAATGCATTTAATATTAGTTTTATATAATGATTGTCTGGATTATGTGATTTGTACATTCAGTAGTTGAAGTCACAATGAAATGGAAGATTTCTGAAATATGAGTGAAACGGATCATAAAAAAAGAAAAAAAAAGTAGGGTGGGGTTCTGTGTATCGGTTGTTGATTGGATGCGCACAATAAACTGGTTAACTGTTAATCGACAGGCTGATTAATGCTATCAGTTAAAGGAATTGTTCACCCAAAAATGTAAATGATCATAATGATCTGCATCATATAATGATGACATTATAAAAATAAAATGCAGTTCATGATCCATTTAAGTTAAATATATTTGTATAATAATATGTGTGTGTATATATGTATATATAATATATATAATATATAAAATATATAATATTCACGTATTTATTCCTTTTATATAAATATGAATTCACAGAAGTGCTCCAGGTGCATGATGTGACAATGTTTAAATCCTCATGCTCTGAAAAACAAATTTTGGTATTTTTAATGGGTCACAGACTCTTATTCATACTTATTTACTAATTTAACAAAATCTTGTCGGTTAACAGTTAATGATTGGTTAAGGAGCATTGGTATAAAAAACTAAATTAAAATCCCTTTTGAGACTGATCTGAATGCAAGCATGGAATCGATTGTAGGAAAGGCGGTTCGGAGGATAAAAGGTTTATGCGGGCTAAATGATTGAAGAAGTCCGGTATACGTCAATAGAGGGAAGTTGTTTCACCATATTTTTTTAATAAAAAATTATGTGGTAAAATAAAAAGATAAAAACATTAAACATACATAAATTAATCATTCACAATAAAATTTGTGATATGCGTTTAGACTATATATATATATATATATATATAGGGCAATTTTTATTTAAAAAAAAATATATATAGCTTTTAGGCATCTTTTGCATATATGCTTTGAAAAATAGCATCTTCTCTTCTGGGAAAACAGACCAAAATGTTTTTGTCCAATAAAAAAATTAAAGAAATTGCACAATGCTCCTGGTGAAGAACTACTAAATTAGACAGGAAGGTGCTGTCTGAGTGAGATGCAAGATGACCAGCCATAGATTTTTGTGTGATGTTTACTTTCTACCATGAACCTTGCAAACTTTAACTCTTGACTTTCTCGGAAAAGCTCATACTAGCTGCCTTGCAACATAACACAACTTTGTTTTCCCTGTAGACCAATACAGACCCGTGCACCCTGACTCCCGGAAATTGTGCGAAGTCAGCGAATCAAATTGAATTAGTGTTTTTGTAAAGCACTTCCTGTTTTGTGTTGAAAATGCAGCAGAAATGCATACCATAGACTAGCAAGAGAGTAGGAAAGACATAAATACAGCTCTACCTATCAGTATTCCTTAGAACAATGTTTGGGAACTTGGAAAGTCTTCCATTACTAAATATATGAGAGAGCATGAGGAAATGAAAGAGTGATCATTAACTGGCATTCCCTCTGCTGTGTTGTATCTTATAGACCAAAGTTCCACATAAGGAAGCATTACCTTATATCTTTACATGCCAGTTCTCTTACCCTCCACTTTTGGGTGGTTTCTTTCTGTACCTTTCCATTTCTGTCCTTCTATCTTTTCTTCCAAGTCTCGCCAAAGCCCTAATAGGATATATCGAGGGAGGCTTCCGTTCTACTGTAGTCATGGCAACGAGGCTCTGGCGGGAGTTGGAACGACTGTGATGTAGCCTCCCCAATACCCCTTCGCCTGAACACACACTGACACTCTACCCCACCCCCTCACAACACTCCCACTCCTTAAGCCGTAAGACACACATGGAACACCACATACCTGCAGGGGTACAGACATGCTCACATCCACATACGCCATACATGCCCGTCATGCACACGCTCACTCTGGAACTAACGGGAGCACTCATGCAAAAAGATGTGCTCCCACACCCTTTTATCCTCAGCCTCTTCACACACACACACAGCCTTCTCTGTGTCTAATGCGCTTTTACCCAGCCAGCAGTTCATAAAGACTCGACTCACTACTAGTGTTTATTATAGAACAGCTTTGCCACTGGTGAAAAATCTGTGAAAAAAATCCAATGGTCGAAAAGTCCAAGTCAGCTGCTGATCTTGATTTGAGTTTTTCAGTTTGGGCAAAAAGTACCTTGTAGCTTCCGTTAAGATCTGTTGTCCATTTCACATGCGCTATCTGATAAGCCATGCGGTTGTGAAAGGGAAGTTAGGGGCTTGCAGTCGGTTGCCAGGTATTTCAGGTAGTCTTGTGCTCAAACACATAACCGTTTGTCTATCAAATAAATCTCCGTAAACAGCATAATATTGTAAACCGGTAGGCTGGTGAGGCCCAGGGTGGGTAGTATTGTTTGTGGGAGTTAGGGATGTCAATTTACATAAATTCCCATAATCGATTGTTGTTTAAATGAAAGGGTTAGTTCACCCAAAAATGTCGTTCCAAACCCGGAAGACCTTCGTTCATCTTCGGAACACAAATGAAGATATTTTAGCTTTTTGATCCCTCCAAAGACAGCAACAGCACTGCAACTTTCAAGGCCCAGAAAGGTAGTAAATACATCGTTAAAATAGTCCATGTGACTACAGTGGTTCAAATGTAAGAATACTTTTGTGCGCAAAAAACAAACAAAAATAACGACTTTATTCAACAATTTCTTCTTTTCTGTGTCAGATCTCCTACGCTATTCTCATAGTAAACAAAGTGCAGCGCTTCCGGGTTCTACGCAAGAACGCCACCTCACTATTGGCCGAAGCTGGTCACGTGAGCACCACGACACATGCGTGTGATGCTGAAACGGGAGCTAGCTAATAACGAGCCGGCTTTCTGACGTAGAACTCGGAAGCTCTGCACTGTTTACACTACGTCAACACAGTAGGAAAATGACGTGGAAGAGAAGAGATTGTTGAGTAAAGTTGTATTTTGGGGTTTTTTGCACACAAAAAGTATTCTCGTCGCTTCATAACATTAAATTTGAACCACTGTAGTCACATAGACTATTTTAATGATGTCTTTACTACCTTTCTGGGCCTTGAAAGTTGCAATGATGTTGCTGCTTATCGAGGGGTCAACAGATTTCATCAAAAATATCTTCATTTGTGTTCTGAAGATGAACTAATGTCTTATGGGTTTTGACTCACATGAGGGTGAGTAATTAATGACAGAATTTAAATTTTTGGGTTAACTAACCCTTTAATGATCAATTAACTGATTGAACGTTAACTATAACCTCTTAAATTCGAAGCAGGAGGCGCTTCTAAGTTATCATGTTACTTAACAACTACTTAATTAACCAACACAAAATGTGTTGTTTCAAAGCTTAGAAGCTTGGCTTTATAGTGATAATAGGGAATATGAGCAACACTACACATTTTCTGTATTTTAGAAGTGCTAAAAATAACTGCTTTACATGAAAATTTGATATGTAAAATCATAGTACATAACAGATAGACTTGTCATATTGTTGAACAGGTCTCAACTAGCAGAATAGAATGACATATTTGTTTCAGTTAGACTACTGAGATTAATGACTCTATTTGGTGGTGCAGCTTTGTTTTTATGCCTAAAAAACTTAGCATAGTGCAGCACCAACTGTCATGTTTGCCTTTGTTTTGGTTTCGTTTCATATTGACTTTTAGTTTGCTTGTCTTTGTTCCCATGTTCTCGCTCATCATTAGTTACTATGGTTTTTTATTAAGTTCTCACGCCTGTTTGATATTGAGTTTATCTTGTGTATACAGTATTACAGAATTATATGCCCTCAGTTTCAGTTCCTCCATTATCTGATGTTGGTTGGTTGGTTGGTACTTTGATTCTCTCTTTTGTGTTGTTGTATTAAAGCTACTCTACTATTTGAATGGATACCTTTCTTTTCGTCATCCTTTGTGGACCTAATTTTGACACCATCATCCTGTCTTTTATTATTAATCACAAAAGACAAGGTTTATTGCAGGCCTAATTAGGAAAGGTGTTTACTATGGATGTGTTCTCAGTACATTTTTGGGGTTTACAGCTGTAACTGCTTACAAGTGTAAATCCTGAAAATGTTTTGCTCATTCAGGAGATTAAAATAGCTGCTTTAATATATATTTATTCAGCTGTATGATCCACCAGCTGAAGTCACAACCACATTCTAACTTACCATAGCAACAGTGTCGAACATGGCGGCGGTGTCCATAAAACCGTGAAGTTTTGCCATGATCGACAGTGCATAATTAAATAAATTAGTCCAATTGATGCGCGTTCTTTAGATATTTTCAATAACCAGCAACAGCGTTTAATGCTTTGTATCCAGTTGCAGAGAGTACGTTTGAGCCGCGCGCCTCGCAGCCACTGCAGCTTGTAAAAAAAAAACCCAGTACTGTATGTTAAAGGTGCTGTAAGCGATGCTGGGAGTCGTAACTTCTTGTTGACATTCGAATTGTTGTCAAACAAAACGGAGGCTAGCTAGACCCTCCCTCCTCCTCATCCCGTCTCCTCCCTCCTCCCCTCCCTTCCGGCATAAAGGAAAGTCTAGTCACTACAAACAAAGTTAAGTTTTACTGAGTTTACATTGTTTACAAGTTTACATTGAATACTTCATTCAATGTGTAATGTCGCCAAGTTAGATAAAGGGTTTTATATATTGCAGAACAGAATGCAGAAAAAGAGAAACATTATTTTAAAATCGTTTCGCCACCTGAAGCTATAACTATAGCTCCCATACAAGGACGCAATAATAGCAAGATAACGTAGCTTCGCGTTTCCCAGTCAGCATAAACAACGGCGGCGTCGTAAACAAATTTAGTCAAAGTTGTCAACAGCCTATAAATGAACATTCAAATTCATAACAAAGAGTGGATGAAAACAATCATTCACACAAATTGTCGCCCTACTGTGAATTTGCTTGATCATTTACAATAGAGATTGATCGCTAGCTGCTAGAAACATAACGTTATATGTTGTATTCACCAAAGCTAACGCTGACTGCATAGTTCTAGCTAATTACATCCTTGTGTTGGTTTGGCGAACATGAACGTCAGTTTAGAAAGAAATATGGATTTACCTGTTCTGCAAAAAACAGAGCAACTGAATGTGGATCGGAAGCCCTTCTGCCGGCGGAGTTCTCGCCACCTTTCGGAGTTTTTTCCGACGTAAATTCGGTATTTCGCGCGTTCCTTATCCTCGTCCCTTATCCTTGTCCCTCTTCTTTGCAATTTGTTCATCGGAACGTCGTCTCTTTGGTCGTGTGTCGGCCATAATTCAAACTTCCCTCTTCATGCTTCTCTGTCCTCCACACACCCCCTTCATGCGCGTGTAGCATACTAACCCCCCAAACCCCACCCTCAAATACTTCTTGTCGGTGATTGGCTGGAGCACTGTTTGTTGTGTTTCGTGGTGCAGGTGAGCCCAGTTTGTTTTTGTTGCCGTTTGTGGAGCCTGTGGTGTCTACAGAGACCGCGTTTTTTTACAGTGTGTTCAGGGGACAGGCAGCTAGCGGATAGTGAGGAGATGTTTGCTGTATGTGACAAAAAATGTTTTGGCCTAAAAAACGCGTGGCATCGCTTACAGCACCTTTAAAAAAATCACACTTTAGATGGGGCTCGATATTTTTATAATAACGGCTGATTTTCAGCATGCCCTGGAGCCACCATCATTGGGGAACATAATTATCTCAACGAATCGACGCATTCCATGCAAAACGACTAATTTACTTAATCGACATAATTAATTACGTTGACGCATCATTCCAGCCCTACATACATATTTATTTTCCGAGGCAGGAATGCAAATAGTTTCTTTAACATGCTAGATAACTGATAATTGATTAGTAACCGAAACAGCTTTTTACTCTCTAATTTCTGCGGTGGAATGTAAATTTGGTGTACTGCCTTGGTAATATAATTAATGGCCAATTTCCCCATTAATGGTCATCAGTAAGGTCAGCAAAGGGTCATACTGCCATCAGTACATCATTCCTAACAATATTAAACGGAAGCATTTTTCACCAGAAACTCATGTTTACAGTTTCAGCCTCTCTTTTGCTCTACCAGTTTGTTCTGCTTTTCTACACTGTGAGAAACATGGATCAATGTTCTCTGCGCTGCCAGCCTTTACCATAAGCAGTTCCTCTTCTGTCCTCGTTCATATGCTTTCAATACTTTCTCACTGGACTACTTGGTTCACTTTGGATCTTTGTAGGTCCTTGATATTGTTTTTTGATCTGTTTATACTGCAGTATATCCACGGCGAGATTTTAAAAAATCTGACACCCAGCAGAAAATTATAGCATACACTTGAAAGTGTGTAACTTATGGACACTTCCATTGTAGTTAGCTTTGTTGATTATAATGGTGACAATTTTGTTTTGACACGTCATGCCATACTGTGCCATAGTGTAACCTGTGTAACCAGTTGTTTACTGTTGGCAGTTATGTTGCGACTTGGCACATTAATATGGAGTGTGTGACTAACTCTTGTATGCTTGTATCAGGTGTTTTAGAATGGCCTCAAACATGGCTTATCTACTCTGTCTGATATTCAGAATATGTTACTGTTTTTAAGTCGCTAGATAAAAAAATAAAATAAACTGTGGTTATGTTTGTTATATATATGAAAAATTTCCAGCAAAAATAACGGTTTGTATACAGTTAACATGATACCAAAAAATCCTGCTATAAATCATTTTAGATTTTGGTCATATTCATACCATAATTATTATTACACTTGGGACCTTAACCTAATGTCTCTGTGAAGTTGTCTGTTATATATATATATATATATATATGTATGTATGTATGTATGTATATATATATATATATATATATATATATATATATATATATATATATATATATATATATATATATGTGTGTATGTATATATATATATATATATGTATGTATATATATATATGTATGTATATATGTATATGTATATGTGTGTGTATGTATAATACCTCAAATGTATTGTAAGCAGTTTGTTAACAATGTTGATTTGTGAAGAACCCGTATGATGTGTTGTTTGTTTCTCACAATTAGTTTACGTTTTTGTCTGCTTCCGGTTAACGCAATCCAGATGTATAACTAATATGAAATAGTAAAAACATCACACAGATCAAACACAATTGGTTTTGATAATGACAGCCACAAGGCTCGTCTTTATCACAACACTCACTCGCCGCCTCAGGCCGATACCGTTTCCTACAACTGCTAATAGATATTGAACACACTCAATTATCATCCCACACAGCGCTAGTGATAATTGGGTCACTTATGGATGTCGTTCACCTGTCTCCATCGACACATCTTTATGGGATTTCTTCAGGTTTAAGCAATGGAAAACAACAACAAGAAAGGTGGAGTGGATGAAGGGTGGGGATGCAGCGAGGTAGCAGGGTGGAGAACCATAGAGAGACTGAGAGAAAGGTGGGCGGGATTGGGAGAGGGAAAATGAGTCAGCTGATATACCTTCCAGTTTCCATGACAACCAGAGGCCTTTCCCACCCACTCTTCCCTTATTCTCTGTTTCGCTCCCACCCCGGCCCACTCGCTCTCGTTTTCTCTCACTCGTTTCCTCCCAACACCTCCAGTTAGACAACTCAGCTGTACAACCTCTGTCTGTACCTGGGTGGATGACATGACATGCAATTCTACCTGTCCATGATGTCATATACTAATAAAAATATACCTTTATGTTGTTCCTCTGACAAGATATTATTACAGCATACCATAGCTGTAGTTGGTGTATAAAGACCTCTACTTCTTCAATTTTTTTTTATCTAAACATCAAAATTGTCATATGGTGTACCCATGTCCGGGTATGTGTGACCTTACTCATATGACAATATATCTCAGCAAAGTATAAATAATTGGTAGATTTACAGTTTAAGTAACAGAATTAGGCTTTTTTTTTAATGGACACAGAAAGTGTTGATGTCTGTGCATGATTTTAAAGCAAGTTCTGGCCAAATACATTTTGTCCGTAAAATGGGCGTCATATGGTGTGACACTGCAATCTATATTTTGAACGGGCAATAATTTGGACATCATTATGATGAAGAGGTCCACACTCAACCAGAAAGTTGCAGTGTCATCTCTGGAGCTGGAGTGGTTTGGAAGGTCAAGAGGTGAGTTCTGAACTTCTGACTTTTACATTTTTAATTAAAAAGTTATGTATGTGATATGATCACTAGTGGTCAATGTTTTGTGTCTCATGGTGTGACATTATTTACATAAAAAATGAAACACTTTTTTTTACTATTTTTACTTATTAATTCTTAAAAATCATTGCTGCCATGTGGCAATTTACATGCTAAGTGTAAGCTAGATGTTTTTAGTTAACCAAGAGATTAGCTTAACTGAACAAAACATCATATGGTGTGACACTGTATCATATGGTCTGACCGTTTTTAACACCATATAATATGTCACACAATATTACATACACCTTTTTTAATGATAAATAAATCAATTCAAAACATATTGAATGAATTTAATGGTGAACATTAAATTACCCATACAATTAATGTATTCCCTTTTCAATTTTATACTTCATTTAACCATGTTTCATCATGTTTGCCATCCTTTGCATATTAAAAGATGCAATTATTATTTTTTTATTTTTATTTATTTTTTGTCTGTGTCAGGCAGAAATGTCAAGTAAAGAGAGGACACAAAAATACAGGGAAAGACTCTGCTGACCATACAAGGAGAGAGGAGGTCCTGAGGAAAAAGTAAAAAGATCATGCCAGTTCACACAGAACAGACACCCTCTATAGGGTTTGGAATCTGATCTAAATTATTAACTGTCCATACTGAGTATCGCAACTGTTCATATCCAGATTTGTGTCAGATTTGATATCCGATTGGAGCAAAGATCTTTTACAGTAAAGATTGGTAATTGTTTTTCTTATCCAGCACCTATCACCAGTGGGGTTCCACAAGGGTCCATTTTGGGGCCTGTCTTGTTTTCATTATATGGGCCTATGCTTCCCTTGGGAATGATATTTTTTTTAAATATGGTATTTCTTACCATCTATTTGCCTTTAAGACCTAATTGTAATGTTTCTTGTGCAACACTCCATAGGTTTCTGGTTTTTCATAGGTTCTTTTTGTTTGTTTTTATTATTTATTATTGCTTTATGTACTTGGGATGTACAGCACTTTGGAGTTACTGTGTTACCTGTAAAGTGCTCTATAATTAAATAAATAAATAAATACAATAGAATATGTGACCCGTGTCGTCTTCTGTAATATCTGCATTGGTTTCTATGGGTATACGCCAAAAACAACCACAGCAACGTGGAGGGGTTTGCAAATAGTTTTTTTGTCTTCTACAACATGAAAGTAGCTGTGTTTCTATTACCCTTCATATTGAGCTAATTGAAATTGCGAATTGAAAATATGCCCAATTGAAACACGTCAATTTTGTAAAAACTCCTATTGCAAAAAATAAATATATTCATAGCCTCATAAATTTCATACGGTCAAAAACACTTGTTCACACTGTCAGTCCAAATCCGATCACCTCAGTATTGTCCTAATTTACATCTCATTCCCTTCACCCCTCTTCCCCGATCTCTTCTCTCCACATGTTGAAACGACCTGAAATTCACCCATGAATCTATATGGTTTAATGTGAACAATTATCATACAACACTACAACTAATTGTAGACCAACATTTGACTAACTGTAGATTGATAATATTTTTACTGTTTAACAATTATAACTGTTGTTACAACACATTAAAATGTGTGTTAAAATGTTTAAAAGTTTTTGTTAAAATTCTAATTTTAAAATGTTCATGTTGAAGGTTCTTGACGTGAGATGGTTGATTTACTCATATTTCTGAGTTTCTTAAATAACGTTTTAAAAGTTGTAAAACGATGTTAGTATGTTTGATGATTTTTATTCTTATTAATGTTAACTGGATTGAAGTAATTGAATGTTGAATGCATAAAAATATAAAATACACTTTTTTGAATTGACAAATGTGATATGCTGCGGATCATCATATAGTGTGACACTAAATCATTTGGTGTGACATTCAGAATGGTCACAATAAAAACACTTTTTTGTTTTAAATCATAAAAAAAGTAAATGGAACACGAGAAACAGTATCAGCAAGAGTCACAAGCATTTTGAAAGATTTATAACAGGGTATAACATAATCTAAAATATCTGGAAAGGCTGAGGAGAGATGTATTACTTTGCATGATGATTTAGAAAAAGAATACAAAATCTAACGAATCTGCACAAAAAAAAAGTTAAATCTTAAGATGGTAATGATAAAGATTTATGGTGAAGTTAGTTACTTAAATGTATATCCCATTTTCATTTTATATAGAATGACTTTTATGTCACACGATATGACAATTTTAGGCACGAATGCAACTATTTGGTGAATAAATCCAATTTGCAATACAAAATCTAAAAGTCCACTTATATTTTGGGAAATTCAAGAGTAAGTACAACACAACTCTCTCTCTCTCTCTCTCTCTCTCTCTCTCTCTCTCTCTCTCTATCTCTCTCTCTCTCTCTCTCTATATATATATATATATATTATTTATTTATTTATTTATTTTTTATTGTAGGACGTCATGACAATTTGCCATGCAGCTTATTTGAAAAGCCAGGCATCTTTATCACTTTGTGTGGATGCCACAGGTCGAAAGACCTTATTAAAGGCGAATAATGTAGTTTCTGTGACACAAGTGGAACTTAGCAGAATTACACAAAATGCATTTTCAAACAACCTTGCAAGCGCTCCTTTCACACAGGTAAAAAAAAAAAAGTAGGCTACTTTCAATAAAGGTCCAACATATTCTGAATACTTTTAGCTGTGTTGCTATATGTCATAAGTAAACAATTGAGAAGGCTAAGGCGAACACTATAAACTGGTACATTGGTCTTTCTGAATGAGTACATGATGATACTGTATGGTACTAAAGCGTCCATTTGAAGTGTGTTGGATTGCAATGCCCCATTTGCTTTGACATTTTCAAGATCTGTTTAATTTTAGCTTGCACTTCTGTAACCAAAGTTGAATGTCTTTTCCCATGTAATGCGTCAGCTTTGGTCCCACACCAGCTAAACACCCTCTGGCTCTTCCTGCTACAGTAGCCAAGCCTCAAACTCTATTGGTTGAGCTGGAAAGAGATCGGCAGATCTGAGCAGACCGCTCTCATTGTGTTTGGGAGGCTCAATGTTTACACTTTTGGGGGAGATAAGCCCATCTAAAAGTAGTCAATGAACAATAAACTGGGTTAAGAGAATGTTTTTTTACATAAAACTTATATTTGTCATACAATCTTACATGCGTCACCTTTAAATTAAAACAAATTGACAAAACGTTACTATTAAGTAGGGATGCACGATATATCGGCCACCATATCTGTATCGGCCGATACATGTTCATTTTTGATGTTATCGTTAACTGTCCAATAAGAAAATTTGGATAAAAAAAAAAAAAGAAGAAATAATGGATTTGGAATCACTGGAATATAAGATGCAGCATGTGCAGCGCAAGTCTATCATATAGGCTGTATACAATTAAAAATGATAATATTATAATTGTGTGTTTTGGACATGGCTTTTAATGGTGAGACTTTTGTTTTTGTAATCAGGCTTTCAAATGGCTGAGGCAGTGATTTATTGCAGAGAAGTACTGAAGCAATCAAATATTCGTGTCACTGTCACTAGATGGTGGATCTGGTGAAGAAGCTGTCAGCGATCGAAATATTGATTTTGAAGATGTTGAAAATGGTGGTTTTGAGAATATGTTTGAGATTGTGAATATGAGCTAGATGCTGAATACTGGAATGACCTCTGACGAGGACAGTGATGATAGTATAAAACATCTTCTCAAACTGAACCCTTCCAAGCAAAATATGCTTTAATTTATTCTTCTGTAAATATTACTGTAATATCAGGAGAGTTTTATATTATCACATCAGGTAGAGATCCATCCATGTTAGATATAGATCCGGGTCGCTAAAGACCCAAATATTAATAATGATTGGCGAAACATTCATGCATTTTAGGGTTAAAAAGTAGACTGCTGCCATTATGGAAAATATTAGGCTGAGAAATGTTTAATTAATGCCTATGAAAATAAAAACTATTTTGAATAGTCTGAATAGTGTTTTTGCCTATTTACTGTACATCCCTAGAATTGCCATAGACAAACATTTGAAGAAGGCAACTGAGCCATGTCTAGAGACCAGAATATCATATAGACCCAGAAACTGCAAAACAATGTGCTAAAAGCCACCTTAGCAACCGCATAGCAATGCCCTGACAACCACCTAGGAATTCCTACCATCATGGCAGCAAGTTTTGCACAAATAAGCACCACAAGTTTAGCGTTTAGTGTTGACTGTTCCCTTGCTGGCGCTAAAAAACACACTAACATCTCTGTTTGCATGAGGCATCATTTAAGAATTGCTTTCAAACGTTCCATTTGTTTTATTGCCTTTACCAAAAGAGGTTTGTTATGAGTCTTACTGCAGAGGGAGTTTAGTGGGTGGAGCTTGTGCACATACATACACAGATCTTTGCTTTGACTATGTGTGTATAAATGGGAGTGTCGACGTTTGGCTGTGTTGAGCTGGACTCATGCCAGTTTCAGGCCTTCTCCTCTGCCCAATGTGGCCAGCCATTGTCCCTGTGTTTTGTGGAGCTTCTGCTCTGTACCCTCCCTTTCCTTTCCGTCCCTCCCTCCTAATCTCCTTCCTCACATCGTTTGCTCTTCCATATTCCTTCCTTATCTCCCTTATACCCTCGGGTTTTTAAAAAAAAATCTTCTTCTATTTTTCTGCCTCTACAGAAAGAAGAGCCATTAGA
This sequence comes from Leuciscus leuciscus, assembly GCF_965113295.1. Classification (NCBI taxonomy): domain Eukaryota; kingdom Metazoa; phylum Chordata; class Actinopteri; order Cypriniformes; family Leuciscidae; genus Leuciscus; species Leuciscus leuciscus. The sequence continues at coordinate 12,862,774 of NC_138740.1, forward strand.
CGATTGTCCTGAGCCCACAGACCTCAAAATCAAATCCTCCCCCCCTCCGCTCTGTGACATCAGCGCCCGACACAACGATGACGACCAGACGGAACCCGTGGACCTGTCTCTCAACAAGCCCCGCCCCTCCCTCCCGGTAGCCACGACGACCTCCACCCCTGCAAACCCGACTCTTCAGAACATAAGCGCTACCATCCCGGCGGTGCTGTCGGCGGGATCCATACTGGCATCCACGCAAGGGGTCGGAGGTCAACAGATCCTCCATGTCATCCACACCATACCCTCTGTGAGCATGCCCAGTAAGATGGGGCAGCTGCAGACCATCCCTGTGGTGGTGCAATCCTTACCGGTGGTCTATACAACTGTACCCACGGATGGAGTGGCCACCGCCGCCATCACTGTACCTCTCATCGGGAGCGACGGCCGGTCGGAGGGATCAGGTGAGATGGCCGTGCGCTCTGACCTTTGAACTGAAAGATATAGAATGAGCATAAAACCTCATACATCTATACAATAGCTACAGTAGTAGTTCAGTGTAGTAGCTTTTAAGTAAGAGTCATCAATGGTAAAAGTCAGTGTAAAAACCTTTTCATGTGTGCAACGATTAATCGCATCCAAAATAAAAGTTTGTGTTTACATAATATATGTGTGTGTACTGTGTATAATTATTTTGTATTTATGAATACACAAACATGCATGTATATATATATATAAAAAAAGTTATATATATATATATATATATACATATATATATATATATATATATATAAATGCAAATATTTCTCAAAAATGAGTGTGTATTTATATACAGAATAATTATATACAGTACACAAATACATTTGTATTATGTAAACACAAACATTTATTTTGAATGCGATTATTCACGATTAATTGTTGCACAGCCCTAGCTGCTTTGCTGATGACATGCCTTGAAATCCGAGCAGTTTAATAATAGTTGTGAGTCAGTAATATTTTTTTTTACTTGTTTGTTACCAGAACTGTGAATCGATCAAATATTTAATTAAATTGAAATATAAAATATTAATTAATAATATACAAAGTATAATATTTTTTAATATTTACATTGTATTTATCATAATATTTTCATAGTTTAAACATTTGAGTTTATTTTTTAAGGAGAAACAATATGCACTCTACCATATTAAAATAAAAGTATTAATTGTAATAATATTTCACAATATTACTGTTAAGAAAACAAAAAAACATAAAAGGACCCCAAACGTTTTAACAGCTGTGTTTACTGTAGTTAAATCTGCATTAATTCAATGATAAAACTTTCCCTACACTTTATACTGTAGATGTAATCTTACATCAGTTTCAATCATCTCTGAAGGTTCAGATCAGTTTTTTTAAAAACCATAGAGAACAGAATCCAGAAGTTATAATGTCAAATTTAATGAATCTGTTAATGCTGGTAAAAATAATGTTAAAGGGGTAGTAGTTCACCCAAAAATAAAAAAATATAAATCTGTCATCATTTACTCACCCTCATGTTGTTCCAAACCTGCAGGAAATATTTTCATTTTTGGGTGAACTACCCTTTAATTACCTTTTTTAACTGCATCATTAACTTTAACAGCTCTCGTTCTTGCTGTTTTGTTGACATCTTAAATTAAAAATCTAATCATTTGTCATTTGACAGGCTCCTATAAGTCTAATTTTCCAATCATTATACTTTTTTTTTTAATCCTCAAAACTACTTAAAGGACCAGTTAAGGAATCCAAATCACATTCATTCCTATTCAGTAGAGTGACATGCTCTCGCAAGTACAAATGTTTTTTGTTCTCATGCGTTAAGTGACATTTTGAAGTTGGTCTTTTGAGGGAGTAAGAATGCAAAAATGAGCCTGGGACGAATCTTGTCTCCTCTATTTGAAACAGTTCATATGTTACTGCTGATCTTCTTTAGCTCTACCCATTTCCTTTAGGTGGTCACACCCTTGGTCTCGCCCTCTTACAGTTTCGTGCCATTGCCGTTTAGTTATCTGTGTTCAGACGCAGGTTCTTCCCACACATATGGATGTGCGTATAAAAGACACAAAAGAGGATTTCAGGGTGAGGCAGAAACAAGCTTAAACTTTTAATTAAAGGAGATAATGAAAAAAAAAAATTGGCCTTTATTTAAAAGGAATACAGGTTGCTAAGTAACAAGTACAGGCCGTGTTACAGTTTCACTCACAAAAAAAGGTTTTCTGAGGTTTCTGATTGAAAAAAAAAAGCATTTTTGTTCAAAAGAAACATTGGAACATGGACTTGTTTCATCATCTTTTGCCATAGCATTTAACTTTTAAGCAGGACAAATTATAAAACTTAACCACAGTTTCCCCTCAAATGCCATAGTTACAATGGTACAAAATAAAATTTCATATTTGAAATCACTAATGAAATCTGACGATCTCATACATTTAGTTTCTAAATGCTCACATCATGACCAAAAACTGGATTTTTTTAGAATGGTCCAGTCAATGCACATGTCATTGCACAGCTCAGAACACTGACTGTTTTTATAGAATCAAAAGCAATAACTTCACCAAATGCCGACTGGTTCTTTTATTTAGAAGGCGGGATTTTTCCATCTTATTGCGCGTTGCACGTTCTCCATTCATTGTGATATAAGTACACTGTCTTTGTATCAATAATGTCTTTGGGGATTTCAAACAAATCCCTTAGACTAAGTATTAAACCGTAATATATTTTTTTAAAGAAACTATGCTTCACCCCTCTTTTTGAGGTGATGTAACCCAAGGCCAAGAATGGTAACCCATACTCTGAATTTGTCCTCTGAATTTAACCCATTCAAGTTAGTGAACAGTACCCACATTAGAAGCAGTGAGTAGGGAACACACACACACACACACTGAGCAGTGGGTAGCCATTTTGCTGCGGCGCCCGGGGAGGGATTGGGGTTTAGGTGCCTTGAGAATCGAGCCCGCAACCTTCGGATTACCAGTCTGACTCTTTATCCTTTGGGCCACGACTGCACCATTTTCTTAAGAGTGAAATGGTTTGTTCCACCTGGGTCTTTTCCTTCCCATTTCCCTTTTAATTTCAGGGCTTTCAGTCTCCCCTGAAAGACACCATGCATGTCTTAGACCGTAATAAGAACATTAAAACACACCAAAAATGAATAAAATTTGCTAAATGTGTTTGAATGGGAGAACCCCACCCAAATAACACTATGGAAAAAATGCTAATGCTTGTTTAACACACTGATTCAACCCCAAAGTTTAAACTCAGGGAGGAGTTGTGTTTGGCTCCTTTTGTTTTCGGTTATTAACTTTGTATGTTGCTCTTTGAAACCAAGTAATGTAATGGAGAGATTATGAAGGTCAGTAAATTGTGTTATTTGGGTGGGGATCATCTTCAAAGAAACCATAATGTAGATCAGTTTCATTTTGGATTCAATTTATGGGAAAACTGCCGAGGTGGAGGACTCAGCATGCTTTATTGAACAGGCCCATAGCACCCCATGTTGTCTCCAATGAGAGGCTGTAGATTAAGTATCTCTGTAGATGTTTTTTCTTTCTTTCTTTTGAGTAATTTGAGACAATTGGGTTTAGGGAGAGTAGACAATTAATGAATGGGCAGCACCCTTCCCCCTTTCATTTAGAAGATAATCTTTGCAAACTCCTGGGCATCTCCAAATCATCTCCTCTGTCTGTGGTTAAAGGTCACGTCAAGAGACATCAACCCAGTACTCAACTAGCCACACCCTGTGTCAACATTGCACATGAATTTAACTTGTATTTTTTTTTCTTTCTTTTTTCTCTATTTCTTCATCCTGTGGACTCAAGAACTATCTGGTTGCCAAAAAACACAAAGAAGATGTTCTGGAAGTGATGTTGTTTGAATAAAATTTTCGTCAGGAATGCTTTTCTGTATTTGATTGAATTGCTTGTCCCAGTGCTTGACTCGCACCTCATTTCAGTGGGAGGCTTTTTAAACGACCCAAACATGTGAACAGAACCGATAGATAAAGTTAAAGTTACAGCAGGAGCCCGCGCCAAGCCCATTGAGTTTTAACAGACACCCTAAAGCGTGCAGTGGGTTTGACGGGGGGTAATTGGGAATGAATAAGGGAAAGTCACGTGAGAAGAGACAATGCCTCCATCGCGCTATAATTGGATGTGATTGGATATGATTGGTTCATGTAATAAATCCTGCCTCTTCGTTCGCGTTCGTGAATCAGTCTGAAGAACAAAATGATAATGTTAAAGCTATTAGTTCCTTTCAGAATAAAAATTTCCTGATAATTTACTCAGCCCCATGTCATCCAAGATTTTTATGTCTTTCTTTCTTTAGTCGAAAAGAAATTAAAGTTTTTGAGGAAATCATTCCAGGATTTTTCTCCATATAATGGACTTCAATGGCAACCAATTGGTTGAAGGTCCAAATTGCAAATTGTTTCAATGCAGCTTCAAAGGGCTATATACGATCCCAGCCGAGGAACAAGGGTCTTATCTAGAGCAACGATCGGCTTTTTAGAGAGAAATTAGCTTGGTGAAATTAAAGGTACATCTTCATGATGTCTGTAAGAAGTGTATACAGAGCTTGATGACTGATGATTCGAAAGTTGACTATTGAACATCAGTTCACAAATATTGTTTAAATTGTTACAGCCTTTAGTTGTTTTGGATTAAATGTAAAAATGCTTAAAAAACATTAACTTGATGAGATTTATATTTGGTTTTAATGGATGGACGGACGGACTGATGGATGGATGGATACAGTAAAAACGCTCATCGTTGTATTTTACTTTTTGTAAAATGTAAAGGCCAATGTTATTATAGTTAAATAAATCTTTTTTTTTTTTTAAGTCAATATATTAATAACTATAATTTCAATTAAACTAACTGGTAAAGTAAGGCCAGTTTATGCTACCTCTAAGAAAAGAGTGAAAAGTCAACACTTTGTAAACACATCTTTTGTATATAGGTTTACACAATGTCCGCCTATGGTCTTCATTGGCTGCCCGTGAAACACATCTACTTTGACCCGTTCTCAAACACTGCTGTTGTAGCTGAAGCCTGAAAGATTTTGGTTCATGTTGTCGACATGTCTTTCAAGAAGACACAGTTTTTCGTGCTGTGAAAGCAAAAAAAAAAAAAAAAAGCACTTTCAAAGAATGACTCGCGCTCGAATTGACACGGTAAAACTGACACCATTGTCACTGTTTGTGTGACTGTGTAAACAAGTGTTGAGGAAGAGCTGAAATTGAGATATGGATAGAGATGCGTTTTGTTTCAGACACGTGCTGTAAGCGGTCGACCAATCACAGCAGACTGGGTCATCTGACTAGTAAGAGCAGAGTAGGCTCTCGGAAAGGAGGGGTTTAGAGAGAATGAATCAATTATCGAACGTTTCAGAAAAGTGGTGATGCTGCAATGTATATTATGAGAAAATTAAACTGTTTTTTGACCTTGGATGCATGTAAACGTATTGTAGGAGAAAACAAAATTAGGAACCTTTAAAATGGTACTTTAATAATATACAATTATTGTCATTAAAAGGTTAAATACTTAAAAAATTTCGAAATTCATGTTGATTTTCCAATTCAGCATTTAACTCAAATTTCTTTTGTTTTCTTTTATATCATGTCATTTCAGTGCGTATAAAGCCAGGCTCAACCTCTCCAGTGGAGTTTCAGTCTGACAGTGATGCTGAAAGCGGAACAGAGTCTGGATCGGCCTCTTTCAGCACGCAAGGGATGGATCCCAGGTGAGAGAGATATCCTATATCGCATATACATCTGAATATCTCAATCCCAGGATATGTACAGTGTGTGCTAGAGTATCTGACATCCTGGTCTAATGGCATCACTGCACCACTCCTCTGGATGATTATGTAACCTTCAACACACTGGAGGCCCATGGCTCTTCTTTGCGTTGATTTTAAGCTGGATGCATCCTCTCCTGTTGGGTGTGTGTGTGTGTGTGTTGCTGGGCAGGGTTCTCTCCAAACTGGGTGTAAACAATGTTACATAACTTGCAATGTCGTCACACCTTTGAAAGAGGGAGTAAAATGCAAAGAAGGACAAACAGAAGTGGCAGGGTGACAGGGCAGGATGGAGAACAAGAGGGTCTTTTGCCAGTGTGTGTATAATTGTTCGGACATGCGGTCAGGTGATTGCTGGGAGAGAGAAATCCGATGGAAATGAGTTGGGGGGAGTGAACTGGTTTGCAGCCAGGGAGGGGAAAGGAAGAGGCTGAGAAAGAGAGAGGAAGGAAAGGAGGGGAGAAAGACATGGGCTGAAAAAAAAAAAACATTGCAGGGGGAGGGGGATTGGAGAAGGAAGGGAAAGGGAGAGAGATCGGCATTGAACTGGAAGCTCTCCAGCTGTATGGAATTTAGATACACACGCACACACACACACAGACACACACACACACACACACACACACACACACACACTTGCTCTTTAGCTCTCCCTGCTGGCCAGTTAGGATTGTTGCACTAGGGGTCGTAATGGTGCTATTTACATATATAATTCTGTGATGCAAGAATCATTTTAGGTAGTGTTTTATACAGCTAGGTTTATTTTATGCATGCATATAAATTAGAGGCACATATTTGATTTACATCACTATTGGTTTTATCAAACCCCTTCTCAAGTTGTCAGATAAATGTGAACTCCCAAGCCAAACATGAAACTATGTAATGGCAAATAAAATACACAGTGCACTTCCTTATTTTTAGCATTTTTTTATGGGGCTTTGTGCCTTTGTTTTCTATTAGAGCTGAGTCTATACAGAAGTAGTAGAAGGGGAAAGCGCCACAGGTCTAAAACACTTAAAACTAGTGAGATGTCAAGTTGATTAAAATTCCCTCCCTTTCTCCCATTCCCTTGATTCGACTCACATTTTAACATAAATTATGTATTTATAATCAAGTAAACCTAAGGCATCTGTCCAGAAAATTTTCATCTTGGAATATTACTAACAATATCAAAGTTATACTTACATTTACTTTATAAAATCAGTAAAGATTTTACAGCAAAAAAAAAAAAAAAAAGAACACGTGTACCGTAACCTTAAAGAGGATGTATTTAGAAATATACTAAAAGTCCTTTTAACTTGTTAAAAAAGTATACAATTAGACAAAGGCATGTTGTAGATTGTGAACAATAGGTTTTTGATCATGTTGATAATTTAGAGGCCTTAAAAATTTGAGTATCGAATATCATACTATTGGCTTTTTTAGGGCTAAGAGTGTTGCAATAAAAGTTTTCATTGTATCACTGATCAAATTTGATCACTGTAATCCAAGTGATGGATTAATCTGTTTTATTCATGAAGATCATGCTGAATGTTTGTACCTGCCTTCACATGCTCAAATGTGCTCTTAATCTTTAGATAATCCAGGGATAGGTTTGGTATGACTTGAATTGATCGCCACACCCTAATAGCGAAAACGTTTCACTTTTTGTTCCTAGTATGAATACAGATGTGGACATCCAAGTTGACCCCGACTCGCCGGACATGAAGAGAAGACGTGTGCACATGTGCGATTATGACGGCTGCAACAAAGTCTACACCAAGAGCTCGCATCTGAAAGCCCACCGGAGAATACACACAGGTATGCCTTTTTTCTGCTGTTATTTTTGGCACAGAAATGATTTATATATTATCTATCTATCTATCTATCTATCTATCTATCTATCTATCTATCTATCTATCTATCTAGATATGTAAGTTTGAAATTAATTAATGCTTATATTCAGCAATGATGCATTAAATTGATCAAAAGTGACAGTAAAGACATTTATGAAGTAAAAAAAAAAAATCTATTTCACATAAATGCTGTTCTTTTAAACTCAAATAAAAATGTTTTTATCACAGTTTCCACAAAAATATTAAACAGCTATTACAATTTTTTCAGCACTGATAATATTAAAGCCTCCCTGTAGTCAATAATTGTATCTCTTAAAACTCATCTCTGATCTCCAAAATTACATATTTAAACTTTTTTCCTTGAAAAAAAAATTTCTTCATGCCTTAAAATAACTTGAATGTAACTTTACACCCTTGCCTCATTTAGTATACGCGGTTCTATGAATATGCAAATTAGCCCCGCCTCCACTCACTCACAGCAGCTCAGAGATCCACTCATTGATGATCACACGTTGATGTGATTGGTTACAAGGTAGTTTTGTGATGTCAGAAACACCAGCGATTTCAAACCGTGATTTTGAGACTGTCTTTGGTTCACTGCAGTTTTAAGCAGAAAATACTCAATGGTGTTAACTTATGAATTTGCACACGGTTTGTCTTAAAGCATATTATAAATACCACATAGACATATAAACAACATTAAAAGCTTGATTTTCACCACAGGGGGACTTTAAGAAATGTTTCCTGATTACCAAATCAGCATATTAGAATAATTTCTGAAGGATCATATGACACTGACAAAAATACATTATAAATTATATAAACATAGAATTTAAAATGTAATATTTCACAATATTACTGTTTTTACTGTCTTTTTGAGTAAATAAAAGCAGCATTGGTGACCATTAGACATCGACCCAAACTTTTAAACAGAAGTGTGTATATATTTCTATATATATATATATATATATATATATATATATATATATATATACATAAGTGTATATTTTTAAGTTTGTATTTATGTATATATATATCAGGCATATTGATTGACGTGGTGGTGCCTTTACAGGTGAAAAGCCGTACCAGTGCACATGGGAGGGCTGTACCTGGCGCTTTGCCCGATCGGACGAGCTGACGCGACACTTTCGCAAGCACACCGGCATCAAACCCTTTCGCTGCACCGACTGCGACCGCAGCTTCTCCCGCTCTGACCACCTGGCACTTCATCGACGGCGCCACGTCATGATGTGATACACTTTTCCCGCCACCCTCCCCAGCCTTCACCTCCCTGCCTGCTCCTCAGGAGACATGCGCGCCCCTCCGGGGAGTCCAAACGCTGTTGACGTCACCCCCCCAGTCTCCGGATAAGAACATGAGTTGGATATGGAGAAAGGGTGGCGCAATCATATAGGTTACCCCTCCTGGTCAGAACATGACTGCAGTTTTCAGCTAAGCTTCTAAAAGCCACAAACCACCCGTCCACTGGTGACCTCCACCTTCATCTAGTACAGATGTCTAGATGCATGCCTGATCATTAGCCAATACTTGAAGGGACTACAAGAAAGGCAAACCGCACGCAGCACTGCTATAAGCAGAGAGTGAAGACTGGGGAAGGTACCCCTTATTGAGAGTTGTTGTAAGTTAGAAAAAGATGAAAGTAAAGGATTTTATGCAAGATGGTTTGGAAAAAGTAAAGTTATGTAATAAATGTAATCATTTTAATGAGATAGGAGGGTTGGAGATACATCTACAGCTGCCTTGTTGAATTCTTACGTTTTATCAAAACTTTTTCTTGTCCTAAATTTGTATAAACAAGCTCTACATGCATCTTAGGGCCTGTACGCTTCTGTGTGGATGGAAGTTAACGTAGAGCGCATTGTAAAGACAGCTGAAGATGTACCCTGTTTTACTGTTTTTTTTATTATTTTATTTAACAAATCTGTTTTTATATCTACCCTAACCCAAATGAGAAGTAGAGGCAGGGGGCTGACAAGACTGTGAATTTTTGTAAAATATTTTTCTTGATTAGTATCTGTTGTCTAAGCATCTTCCCAAAAATAGTTTGCCGCAAAAAAAAAAACAGTATTTCTTTTTGTTTTTTAAAAGACATTTTATTGCCAATAATGGCATCTAACATAAAGAACACCTTTTGATGGGTGTTAATCTAACCTTCAGATATTATTTCATAAGGCTGTGAAAAAAAAAGTTTAAAAAAAAGCAACATAGCTTGCAGGGAGGGGGGGGGCTTACTAAAATTGGTATGTATGTGTGTATGTCTGTGTATAAGCACACTTGTTTGCATATTTGTAAAAAAAAAAAGAAAATAAAAAGACATGATCAGAGATATAATAGTACAGATGTCTAGATGCATTGTTACTTCTAGCCCATCAGAGCCTTAATTGAAGTAAACGTGCAAATCTGATTTGCGCAACAGGGTTTCGGAGTTCCTCAGGGTTCGCCACTGGGACCCCTATTTTTGTGAGGCACCCTGAAAATCCCTATTTGCACCTAGATCACAGTGACAAACATGTCTTAACAGCTCCTGCCCTGATATGCATGATATGCAAAAATACCCCCTCAACCCCCCAAAATATGTTGGAGTTACTGGTCAGAGATATTATGAAAATGTTGGGCTGAGTCCATGTAAATCTGCGAGGAGAGGGTATCCTGGACACTTCTTCCCTCTAACTAGCACTCATTGTCATGGTCATAATTTCAATTGCTAGCAGCTGATTAAGTGCGCATTATGCCTTTCTTCAGAAGAAACGTTTGTTTGATTCCAGCCTTTGAGAGTTAAGTGCATGTCTGCAGCAGCTGCACGATATTTGGTTCAGAGAGCAATGTAGTCGTAAGATTTTGTATTGTTCTCTTGCTTCAACTCAAAGTTACTAAGCACATCTTTCTAGAAGAGTATATGCATTTGATTGCGATCCCTTTCTTTTTTAAAAAACTGTTCATAGACTTACAGACAATGAATAATTAAAGAGTTAATGTACATACTGTATATAATCTACAAAGTTCTTGAATAAATGTAACGGGTGGATTTCTATTTTTAACACTGACTAGATAATGTGAAATACTCGTTTTCTTTCTCTTTTTTGTTGTTTCTTTGAATCTTCTTTATTTTTATCCCTTGAAATGAGTCCCTAATGTGTTGTACACCCCTAAAGTGTTGCATGGAGAGTAGAGTTTTCTTTGTGAAGTCGGTGAGCATGTCAAAGCGTTGGTGCCCTGACAGATGTGGCCTATAAGCACTGATAATCCACATGAAATGTGTGCAACCATGGCCATTCGTAGCATATGCATGGCCTATTTATAACTACTACAAGACATGCTGGTAAAACATGTACCTTCATACCATCCTAAATTGAAATAATTGTATTCCAAGATGGCGTAATGTTAGGAGTCAGCCTCTTATCAATGTTGAAGTGCCCACGACTGAATTTTGTGACATGCTTGTCTATCTTAAAGTATGTTTGCTTTCATTACTTGCATATGATTTGTTTAAAATAGTGTGCGACCTTGTACTCAAATCATGAAAGAGTTTGGGTTTCGTGTGAGTGTATGTGTATGTGTGCAAGTGTGGTTATCATTAAATTCTCTTTTAAACTTTCAGAATCATAGGTATTTTATATTGAATGCAGTAACTTATGGGCCAGTACTATATTACTCAGTGCAATGCAGTTATCATTATAACAAAACAAGTAATTAATGTTATTTCTTTTGTATTTGTACAGAACAAGTCTGTAAAGATCAGCGAGGAAAACACAAGCTTTTTGATACTGTGAGAAATGGTGTTAAAAGTCAGTTTCCCTTGTACAGTTGTGATTACCCACTCCTTTTATAGAATAAAATGTTTTGGTGCAACACGGTGCGTTGTGTTTTTGTTCTTTTTTTCTATTATTTTTTTTTCTAATAGTTTTATAACAGTATTTCCAACAAAAATGGACCCCATGCCCATTTCATTATATGTCTCTTAAAAATCACCCAATAATGAAAATTCTGTCATCATTTACTCATCCTCAAGTTGTTCCAAACCTCTATGAGTTTCTTTCTTCTGTTAAAAACAAAAGTAGATATTTTGAAGAATGTTGGTAATCAGACAGTTGACGGTACTCATTGACTTTCATAGTATTCATAGTTCCTTTTTTTCCTACTATGGAAGCCTATAGAGGGGTTCAGGTATGACGTCACTTTATAGGCCAACCGGCAGTTAGCATCACGCTGGTTCCCTCAACAAAAACCCAATACGATTTTCTCATAATCTTTTGGATTATCCCTAAAAACAAGCTCTGTGGTCAACAAAAGTTTGATACTTGCACGTTTTGTCCATCAAGATTATTATCACAGATTAACACAACTTTTATGAATATTGAATATGAATACGCAGCCTTAATGCGGTCGCCAGAAAGGTAGTGTATAAACAGACTACACCACGGTCCCACGAATTCAACATCACCGCCACTAAGCTTCTGACAAATCTTTCCGATTTTTATCTACAAACATTTTCCCAGAACGTTTGAGTAAGAATAGTTTGTAAGAGCACAATTATAAGTATAACGATGCTGTAAAAGAGGATGAGGCCTTTTCGGCATGATGACACGTAACAGCTTCAAAAAAATCACGAGTTGGGTAATATTGATGTATTTTATGTCATAGAATAAAACGTGAAAGTGTCTTGAGTTTGTGTTCACCACAGACCTTATTTCAGCCATTTAACCAAAACCCCATTAAAAAAAAAACATTGACTTCTGAATGGAACCGGAAGTGCTCAAATGCTGACTCACTTCCGCGTTTTGGCCTACAAAGTGATGTCATACCTGCGCCATGCACTCTATGGCTAACGTCAACTGTCTGGTTCCCAACATTTTTTTAAATATCTTCTTTTGTGTTTAGCAGAAGAAAGAAACTCATACAGGTTTGGAACAACATGAGGGTGAGTAAATGATGACAGAATATACATTTTTGGGTGAACTACCCCTTTAAAGGTGACAAATTTATTAAGACGAAAGTATGACGTGTTCCTGGATCAACATCCTTGATTTAGGATTATGACTGTTTGGCAAAATCAAGTCCCTCACTTTTGGTATCAATCCCACTCTAAATACTATACCTGAGGGTTTATATACTAATTTTGTTTGTTCTAATATGAGAATGGCCTTAATAAAACAATCCAGCTGTCAATATCTTAAAGAAATTTGCTGTGTAACCATGAGACGGTGCTGAGATGTTCTGCTGTTGTTTCGGGTTCAGCGACTGCAGCGGTTTGGCGTCCTCTAGTGGTGCAGATGTGTAACAGCTCATGTCAAAGCATTGTGCGGTGGCCTCTTTTAAAGTCTTATCGTTCCACTAGTATCAAATAGGTAAATATGTATTATGAAGAAATATTTTATAATTTTGTCAATAAAATTGCCTGGCATTGTCTAACTATTAAAGTCAAAGTCCAACACTAACTTGGTCAGGACTTTAGTTCATAAGAAGTGGTGCTCTTCCTTTGTTTGTTCCTAAGATTATATTACCCTAGTGTCTGGGAGAATAAATTATGGTCAAAACACAATCTTTATGACACTCACTTCTCAACTGGTGCAATAATGATTAACACATACCCTGAGATAGGCTACACAATAGTACATTTCAATTAGTTAACTTTACTTGGAAAAACTCTTGAAAACGTATTGCCTCAGAAAAATATAGTAAAGTTTATCAATACTTTTTAATTTTTATAACTTAGTAAATTAAGTCAGTAAAACTTAGAATCAGAGTAACAGTGTAAAAAAAAGAGAAAAGAAGCAATTGCTTTTTGATTTATCTGATCATTTTATTTGCTGTATTGTGTCAGTATACTAGCACAATAAAGACAGGAAATAAAATTGTTTTGTAATGGTCAGTCTTATTGATTTACACATTCATTTATTGGTTGTTATTTGCACGTTGAATGTTGTGTGACTCAAGCAAGATTGATTGTAAGAAACTGGCACAAAACCTTGTGTTTGCATAAATGAAAAAGAATTAGTCATATAAATGAAGTTCCAAGTGCCCAACCAAAGGGAACACAAATCCCCATAAGCGTTGGTGACAAAACCATTTTAGGAAATCAACATCAATTTATGAAGTGCTGTTCTCACAAAATTTTCGGTTGTATTGACAATTCAACATTCAAGATGACTGGAAAATGAGCAAAGGCAACTAGGGAGAAAGATTAGTGCAGAAGTGGAGGAATATTCTATTAAGAATTGCCCCACTTCAACTATTTTGCTTGACAAAATAGAAGTCCTACACAAACCAGTCAAGTAGCCTAATCTCAACCTGGATTTTCTGAGTTACAAAGGCATAGTATGTGAATAGAAGGCTATATTACTGCATTTTTACAATAAAAAAATTAAATAAAAATTGGTTTAAATAAAGCGAACTAAAAAGGGTCAGTAGCCTATAAAGTTTTTGGTTTTTGAGCGATGCGCATTCATTGATCCTTCAGCAATTTCAGCAAACAAAAGTAAAACAGACACTTAAATAATCTGAAATATCCTTATTTAATTTTTTTTTTCAAGACATGTTGAAGTCTATCTCTGGTCTCTATCAAGCGGTATAAGAAGTGGGGCAAGTTTTAACTGGATTCGCGCTGCCGTGATAAGCACAGTTAACACCTCAGGAATGAGCGAGGCTTAAATAGGCCTATGTTTAAGAATACCTATAGGTATTCTCAACAATAAAGACAGTTTTACTTTTACTCCGGGAAGTAGCGCTCACTGTTTTGAAATGGTTTACATATTTTCATCTTTTCATCTCCACAGAACGCGCTGTAATGGGTGTTCCCCTCATCAGTCATCGTCTTTTGTTGTAGGCTGGGTTTCATTCTGTAAATTATCTTGTCAGACTGTAATTATTAGTTTTCTGTTTCAGCTCAAATCTGTTCCCCACCCAATTTTAGTCCTTCGTTAGCTACAGCAGTTAGTGCATTTTATTTTTTTACAAGCTGACTCATTTTTTTAACAATACAGCGTATAGCCTACAAGTTAATACCGAGTGGAAGGCCTGGCTCCAGCTTTGAGATGTAAGGTGGGCCAAGTGACTCCTATAACATTATTTAACTTTTTTCCACGTAAAAGATTTTGTAACTTTATTATATAACAAAAGGAACAAGTCTTAAGAGTTTTCTGTTAAAACGGTGTCGTGTTAGCGGTCCCTACGTTAATAACTAATGATCGTTGCGACGGAAGTGAATCAATCAAACTAACTTTAGCTGGACAATAACTTTATTCTAGAGCTGCTATAAAGCCAAAACACTTTACTTAAATTTTTCTATTATCAATGTAAAGCTGCTTTGGAACAATCTACATTGTTAAAAGCGCTATATAAATGAAGATGACTTGACTTAAAAGGTAGTACTCTATAAACACACTGGGCTCAATGATTAGGAGATTTACTGGTTACTTGCCCTGCCAAAATTTTCACTGGCCCCACCACAAAAATAAATAAATAAACAAATAGTATATTAAATAATGTTAAATAAAGTCACTTATGGACAAATTACTAGCAATAAGCACAAATATAATACAACAAATTAGAAACAAACAAATTTCAGGTAGGTCTAACAGTATTAATACAAAACACTATAATGTATAAATATTAATCCTTATTAAAGTTTTAGAGCTACTAAAAGAGCAACTACTAAAGAGCAAAGTTTTAAGCTACTGTCACTTTAAGAACAAATGCATGGAAATACACATCAGATTTTTTCCCAACCGTTTACGTTCATTAAGACTTTTTATTTTAACTTATTTAAGACTGTTGTTACGAGGAAACTTGCCAAAACTGTAATTTTAACGTAATTTTCAGTGTATTCGTCCGTTTAAGCGCGATAAAACTTTTCTCTAACTCAAGATAACTTGAATTTTTCGCTTCGGAGCCAAGAGTTTCTTCACTCCCACAAGCCATTTTGAATTATCTTCACTCTACGAGACGAGCGGCTCTCCAGTGTGTTGGTGCAACGGCGTGTTCCAGCGAGATCACATTGCCTGCTGCTGGTCTGTGAAGTGATCTTCCGACAGTGTGTGTGCTTCTCCCTGGGTGCTTCAGCACTCTGCTGAGCTTTTTCCTCTCTCTAAAAGAGCTGCACGTGGCATGTCTTTTTCAAGAGGGCCGTGTGTTTTCTGGATGTGGGTGCGTGATTCTTCTGCCTAACAGTCACGAGCGCTGTTTGGCGTGTTGGGCTTAATCACGCTCGGCAGCCCTGGTGGATGAGTCATGTTTTCTTCGCGATGTTTAGGTCGAGACTCAATGATCTCCGTGTGGGTAGAGTCCCCTCTGCCACACCCCAATCTATCTCTTCCTTGAGAGGGGATACTTTCGGCGCCACCCTCCCCCGAACGCTGTAGGCTGGACGATTGGTTACCAGCACTCACCCCCAGTGCCTTTCTTCCCGGACGTGCATCAGGACACCACAGGTTGCAAGAGTTCCCGTGACTTTTCACTGCACTCGTTGTCGCGGCGATCATGGTCTGTCCTCACATGTCCGGGCTGGTCGATCCACCGCGCACTGTACTGACCTCGCTCTACGGACGACATCCCTGGCGTGATCCCTGGGCCAGGTGATGTCCACAAGTGTGGTCCAGGAATGGGCTCAGCCAGGTTGATGTGAGGAGGTCTGATAACTCATTTTCTCAGCTCCCCCATGTCCCAGGCTGGGCTCTTCGGCGGTGTGGTTGAGGACTGTGCCCAACAGTCTTCGACCCCCCAGAAGCAGACTGAGGCCCTTCACCGGTCCCGAGCAGGAGGAGGGCGCAGGAGGGCGCCACCGTCCGT
Organism: Leuciscus leuciscus; assembly: GCF_965113295.1. Taxonomy (NCBI): domain Eukaryota; kingdom Metazoa; phylum Chordata; class Actinopteri; order Cypriniformes; family Leuciscidae; genus Leuciscus; species Leuciscus leuciscus. The sequence continues at coordinate 12,879,210 of NC_138740.1, forward strand.
CTCCGGCCCTTAAGACGGCCAAACACCAGGCTAAGCAGCACTCCTGAGACGGGCAGCTTGGAGTTAGGGCTCAGTTCTTCTCAGGAGCTGGTAGCAGGACCACTCCTTTCCCTGGTGGAGGGCCAGGGAGAATCTTTTTTCTAAGAACTGATGCCCTTTCCTCCGAGCCCCAAGAGGACGCCTACTTCATGTCTCCATTCTTCCTCGACACAGACGCCCCTACGGTTTGCTTTTGCTTTTGGCGGGCATATCAGTACGCGATTCTCCCATTCAGGCTAGCCCTGTCTCCTCGCGTCTTCAATAAAGTCGTCGAGGCAACTACGGCAACACAGGGTTCGCATCCTGAACTATCTCGACGACTGGCTGGACCTTGTGCTCCAGCACCTAGCCCGAGTGGGCCTTCGGGTCAACTGGGAGAAGAGCAAACTTTGCCCCGTGCAGAGGATCGAGATAGTTACGAGCGAGCACGCGCTGTCACTGCTGACTTGCCTGAGTTCCACTGAAGTTATTTCAGAGGCTCCTGGGGCATATGGCATCCGCAGCCGCAACAACACCGCTTGGATTGCCCTTAGAACGAGTTTCCAGGCATTTTGTTGTCTCAACAGATGCCTCCACCACGAGCTGGGGTGCCATGTGCAATGGACATGCTGCTGGACAGGACCCCAGCGCCTTTGGCATGTCAGTTGCCTCGAGTTGCTGGCGGTATGGCTGGCTCTGCACCGCTTCCATGCGTTGCTCAAGAACCAGCACGTACTAGTCCGATCAGACAATACCACGACAGTAGCGTACATCAACCGACAAGGTGGTCTACATTTTACATTTACATTTTATGCATTTGGCAGACGCTTTTATCCAAAGCGACTTACATTGCATTATCCTATACATTTATACATAGGTATGTGCAATCCCCTGGGATCGAACCCACAACCTTGCGTTGTTAACGCAATGCTCTTACCACTGAGCTACAGGAAAGCTACAGGTCTACACTCCTGCCGTATGTCGCAACTCGCCTGCCACTTCCTCTTATGGAGTCAGAAGCATCTGAGGTCGCTTCGATCCATTTATATCCCAGGAGACCTGAACTGTGCAGTCGACGATCTCTCATGGCTTCAGCCTCTTCCTGGAGAATGGAGACTCCATCCCCAGTCGGTTCAGCTGATTTGGGAACAGTTCGGGGACGCACAGGTAGACCTGTTTGCCTCCCACGACTCTTCCCATTGCAGCCTGTTTTACTCCCTGACCGAGGGCACGCTCGGCACGGACGCACTGGCGCACAGCTGGCCGCGGGGCCTCCACAAGTATGCGTTTCCCCCAGTGACCCTGTGCAAGATCAGGGAGGACCTGGTTCTCCGAACTAGTACTCCTCGCGACAGCACCTCCCTGGCCAATTCCTCTGAGGAAGGACCTCCTTTCTCAGAGACGGGGCACCCTATGGTACAAGCGGAATTTATGTTCAATTGAATGTTGTTCAATCTCGGGAGTTGAATTGAACATCACACCAATTTTGCAATCAGTAAAAAAAAATAAAAAAAATTGTAGATTTAAAAGTAGATTTCCACAATATGATATGCAAAATCCGGTTGTTTGACCCAGCACCAGGGCCGGATTAACCATTAGGGCAACTGGGCACTTGCCCAGGGGCCCATGACATCTAGGGGGCCCTGACAGGTAGGAAATACAGGTATCAAACTCTTTACAGTCTTCACTGCATAAACTGAATCTACGCGGGTTCACGCAGACTTTCCTCCCGCTGAACGCCAGCGATTACTAATTCGTGAAATGCACTCCCGCTGGTTGAGCGCGGTAAAGTTCATTTCAGGTTCGATATTAGCCGGATATTTGTTCTATAGGGTCGGTAGTCTAACAAAGATATCAATAGCAAGATTAGTTTTAACATTATGTGACCATTGTATATCGACATGATTAAAATATTCATTCAAAATCATTCGTGCATTAATGCTGCATAATTATACCTGAAAATGCTTTGACGCGTTTCCACAGCGCGCGATGCTTAAGGGAACGTCTGCCAATTCCACCAACTGCGGTAAACGTAGTCTATAATTTGTATTATTTAAAATTACTTTTAACATTTAAAAACAGACGTTTTCAAATCCCAAAGCTTGCAGAAGGTTCCTAATGGCAATACTGACTTAGGCTACAGCTTTCCTGGTAGCCTTGAGTAAATTAACATTTAACATTAAAATTAACAAGAAAATGATTCATAAAACGTATAAATATCAGTTGAGCCTATGTTTATTTTCGTCACTGACACAGACGAAAATGAAAAGACTATCAGTCAAAGTTCAGCTTTATAGGAGAGGTAGAATAGGCCAGGATAAGAATACTGAGAGAATAAGAAATATGAAGATGAGGAGAGAGCAGGTATTGATAAATAATCTAATGACAAGGTTTTAAAGCTAGCCTATTTCTTATAATTTTTTGGCCTTCAAAAGTCCTAAATTGCACATATGTAGGTCAGAGAAATCCAAATTTTCTCGGGGGAGCATGCCCCCGAACCCCCCTAACTACGGGGAGCCTTGAGTCTTGTTGCCCAGGGCCCAGGAAATTGTTAATCCGGCCCTGCCCAGCACTATGAGTTAAATGTATAAAACCCAACAAGCTGGGTCAGAATTACCTAGCAATGGTTATTTTTAACCCAGCGTTTCTTAGAGTAAGTAAAAGTCCACCTTCTTATAGTTCCAAGAATTATTGCCCCTCATAAATATAACATGGAAATGTCTGTCTCCATAGCTAAGTATTAACTAAGTACTATTCTAATGTCATTCCACTCATCAAGAGTCAAGGAAGCATGTTAACATACAGAACACTTTGAAAAGACACTAGCTATGAAATGTGATTATTCTTTTATTTTCAAAATTCTGTATTCAAACTACTACATACAAAATGTTAAACTGATCACTTAGTATGCAAGACCTACACACTCAATTAACCCACAGTCAAGACAAACGTAGCAAAATCCCATTTGTTCATAATAAAAACAATCAGCTTCAAAGAGAAAAGTATTTACATGTAGTTAAACTTTAACAGCAATATATGTACAGTACCTTTTGATCCATCAGAGTTCCCTTCATAAGAGTAGGACATGTACAAAGGGAACTGGAGAACTTTTAAGACCCGTCTTGGAGCCCATTACAAAAGCAAATGCTACGATGTCCACAACAAATACAAATTTGTTCTTGGGAAAGAAATGGATTTTTGTGAAGTTTCAAAACTTTCCACATATCGCACTCTCTTCACTTATTTTCTTTAAAGTTTCTTACCTTTATAAAACAATCAGCTGTTGTGTGAAATACAAATTTGGCACACATGGTCAAATGGGGCTCTTGTGAGCTCATTTTTCACATTCATCACAGTCATACAAAGAGCCGAAATGTCAAACAGTTCACTGATCTGAGCGCTACTTTTTTACAATCTCATAAAGATTTGTATCCATGGATACACAACTGTGAGAACAGCAAACATTTCTTTTTTATCGCAGCATCTTACCCAAAAGCAAACAACTTTTTGTGAGTGGGAAATTCCATATAAATAGTATAGACTAGCGTTGTCTCAAATGAACAATTAACTATCACCTTGGAATTAATAGATCAAACTTTACATTTCAAGTTATTAGGAAGACACTATACGGTCCCGAAGGAGCATTTCCAAATTTAATCAGACAAAGTGGATGGAGGTCAAGTATAAAATTCATAACATCTTTTCACATTAATCTACAGACATAAACACATACAAAACATATGTACATTAGTATACATCCTGTTGGAGCTCTTTGCTGTGATGTCCAGTCCTCTTCATGACAAAATGTGTGGAGAGCTTTCATTAGTTTGATCTTCGTATACGTGAATGACTGTGAAATATTTAGAACAATAAAACTGTTATGAAAGTTGATGTGAAATCCGTTAGTTTTGGTGGCGCTTCATGTGCAGTGCCAGGTGGTCTGAACGAGAGAAGCAGCGACTGCAGGCGATGCATTTGAAGGGTTTCGCGCCGGTGTGTTTGCGGTAATGCCGCGTCAGTTCATCCGAGCGGGCGAAACGCCAGTCACATCCTTCCCAACTGCATCGGTATGGCTTCTCACCTACAAAAAAAAGAAAGAAAAGAAAACAGAGTTAAATCACATTAACAAAGAAAATTTAACTTGGCCAGAAAAAGTTTGTTGGTTAATTTCTACTTAGTTGAAGCTTACTTTGTTGTTTCTTTGTTGTTTAAGTAAAAATGAACACTGAATTAAACCACACTTTGAAGTGTATGCTTAGAAACATCTACGTAAATAATACAAAAGATATTGTGTAGATACCATATCTACATAATAGAAGTAACGTGGCACCTGAACACAGAGACCTCAATACTTGGTACACAATGACGGTATAATTCAATATCTTTTGAGTAGAAAATTTACTTCATATGTCACAAAATGGCAAGTTACTAAACCTAACAACAAAAGCATTGGTAAAAAAGTGTAAATACAGCTGGAAAACAGCGAAAAATCAGCCTTACTAATTATGCCCCAGTGCATGATGGGAACACCAGTATCAGAAAAGTTAAAGCTGCAGTCCGTAACTTTTGGCGCTCTAGCGGTTAATAAGCAGAACTGCATGCGTCTTGCAGAAGAACATTGTAGCCGGAGCTACTTCTCTTTGTTTATGTCTATGATGAGTCATGCAGATACTCGGTTAATCCGCAGCGGTTGGCGTCTAAAATAGTCAGAATATAAACACTTATTATAGGTGTACAGTAGTGATTCAGGATTCATGATGTTCTCGCTGCTTATATACATTTTGACTACAGCTTTAAGTAGTTTTAACTTAATTTTATGTTGTTGATATATATGCTTTAATTTCTATAAGCTTGAATTGAGTACTAATACAGAATTTATTTTTTCATGAAGAAATTACAATAGTTTTTTCCTGTAGTATTTACTTCACCACAGAATCATTTCAATCATTGTTGATTTAGCTTTAAAAGACCATACAAAATGTTACAAAAACGACAAAACTTTTAAGAAAATATTATATATTATATTATATATTATATAAATTTTGCTTCAAAATTAGCAAACAGAAAACTTAAAACAAATGACCGTCATTTATGTTATTTCAAGGCAACGTTTCGAAGTCCAGGCTCATACAAAGTCCAGCTTGAACATGTTACAATGTGTACTGTGCCATTTTTAAATGGCAGTTATAGAGGAATTAGACATGCATGTGCTTGAGGTTTGGAGAGTAATAGAACTCCCATGTGTAAACACGGAAGTAATTTCCATGACGCTTAGCACTGATAACATCTGACATTGTGAGGTTTGCCACAGCACTGAATCCTGAAAAGCCACGTTCAGTGTGAAAAGATAATGCTCATTCAACACATTTTTAATACTACCACCACAAAAATCACACTAAATCACTTTATGTTATGAATAGACTAATAACTTGTGTCTGTATGTTTTTGCATGATGGAGAGAAAAAGGGGGAAGTGAAAGAAAGAGTTTGTTTATTACTATATGTATTTTTATGTTATAATTCAAATCCTATATGCGTTCCATATAAGCAGCTGTCAAACGGAAGTCCCAACCTTTCTTTTGGTTAACTGCTATTTCATGACAACTGGAGTTTGACTGACAGATGTAAGCAGGTTCTGGTCGCTTTTCATGTATAATAGGTTTGTGTTTCATTATAGAAAAAAAAAATCTTCTTTTAGCACAGGTATGTTGTTGTGCATTACCTGAATTACTTTTTTTAACCACACCTTACAAAATTTTTAATTTTTTTATTATTATCCATAAATACTTCTAACTGGCCATGGTTTTAATAAAAAATTAATAAAATAAAAAATCCATACAATTCAAATATTTGGGGTTGGCAAGATTTTTTTAAAATGTTTTTGAAAGTTTCTTATGCTCACAACGGCTGTATTTATTTGATCAAAAATACAGTAAAACATTAATATTGTGAAATATTATTACAATGTAATATATATATATATATATATATATATATATATATATATATATATATATATATATATATATATATATATATATATATATATATATATTTGAATATATTTAAAATGGTCATTTATTCATATGATGGCAAAGAAAAAAATCTGCATCATTACTCCAGTCTTCAGTCTCACATGATCCTTCAGAAATCATTCTAATTTGCTTTATTAGAATTTATTATTATTTAAAAAAAATTTTTGCTTAATATTTTTGTGGAAACATAAAAACCTCCTTTCAAGGTTCTCAAGGACTTTATTTTAAATAGAAATCTTTAGTAACATTATAAATGCTTTTACTGTCACTACTGATCATTTTAAAGCATCCTTGCTGAATAAAAGTATTCATTTTCAAAAAAATTACCTTTCTTTGTCACTTTGGAACCTTATTATAGTCCAATAAACACTAGCTTTGACAACACAAGAGTTGTTTAACCACATAACATCAAACAATAAGTTTTCTGAAATATCATGTTTCAGTTCAGCTACTAACTTTACCACAGTGAAACTACACAGCTCTCAGATATGGGAAATAATTGAAGAGAGCACAAATTCATCTCTTTGACTGGCTGTTTGAATGGTGCTGAAAGCTCTTTAAGCTTAGCGCTCATCCCTCCTCTTTTTCTAAACATGAAACCAGAATTCAAAAGGAGATGAACAAATGCCCTTCTGACAAAAGACTCCAATAGCTCAGGGTCTTGAACAAGGTAATGCCCCCATCAAACACTTCAGCTTGTGGAATCTGTGTTTAAGGGCCAACAAGCTCAAACAACAGAGATATTATTTGGTTAGCTGGAGGTTGTGCAACGGCCAATTTGTTATCGCTAAAGCATTTTACTGCGCACACACAGCCGTTATAAAGACATAAAAATGTGGAGGTTGAATATGGTTAACCACGTAAATCGACATAAAAATAGCTAATTTTAGCATTAATTCGGATTCACTTAAAGAGAACAGTATTACAACACTACCATTATCGCTTATAACCTCCACAACTCACAGGGATAGCCATAAAATCACCATTGTAAGGTGTTTATCAGTGGCTTCTGTTTGAGGAAGGTGGGCAACAAGTTCCATTACTAAGATAATACAGGCTTTCACAAAAGCACCAATTACCCTCAAAGTAATTAGGGTACATTTACTTCAGAATGATGTACTGAAAACAGAAAAGTTTTCCCTTTGTGCTTTTCGCGTACAACGTCGCCAAAACAATCTCCGTTTATACGGATTTTTGAAAATGACTAAAAACGCTGTATTATTCTATCAGGCCATAGTTGGCGACGTCACTTTGTAAAGAAACACTATGTGCAAATAGACTTAACATGTAATACGCATGCGCATGAGTTCAGTTTTCACAGACTTGCGCTTTTGTTTACACTGTCTCATTTCCAAAAACGTATACTTCGAAACACGTTTTCAAAAGTCTCGTTTTCAGGCCCCAAAACGCTGTTGTCGTGTAAATGAATGGCCAAAACACAAGGTTTTTAGTTAAAAACGGTTTCGTGTAAACTGCCCCTGTGAAAGTTTTGCATTGTGGAAGCTGTTAGGCTAGCACATTATAAACAGGATAAGGCTGCAAGAATATATTCTGTACAATTCCTTTGAAGCATGTTTAGATATGCTCCACCATACTGGCAACGTTTTTTTTGTTTTTTTTTGAAGAGCCGTTAGCATAACCCAAGCTAACTGCTTAAATTACTACTTAGGTTACAAAGCTAACAACAAGTTTTGCAGGCTTGTATTTAATTGCTTTGTCAGAGCACATCTAGAACATCCTGACATAGTTTATTTGATCTTGTGAAAAGAACACATCATTCCTGAAGACATTAAAATTACCTGTGTTATAGACCTGTTTTCACTTTCATCTGTCAGCACAGAATGTTCTAGAGCTCTTAACTGTTGTTTGACAGCTTTCAGTGCGGCGGGATCTTTCCCAACCCCCGACAGCTTTTGAAATACAACTCCAAACCATGTCCACCTGAGGAATGATGACCTGACGACGTAAACAACAGAAACATACCATGCTGATGGACAGAGGGTTAAATAACCCAGAAGACATTTCTTAAAAATTATATTATGTTGCTTCTTGCATAACGTCCGGTTTTATCCAAAACAGATGAAAGTGAATCTAGCAATATTTTATTATGTTGGTTGTTGTATCACGGTAGTTCGAAAATGAAATGTCCGCGGTGACCGGTGCTTTTAAAAGGTTCATAAAAGGTTAATGCAATACTCTAAATTCTATTGAATAGATACATAGTTATGACTCCAAAAGCTGTTCTATATTACTTTAAATTCTATATTAAAACTCCAACTCATGTGCTGCTGGGCAACCGTTTACAGACTACAGGCTATTTGAATTCAACTTTTCTTCTGCCAGATAATTTATTTATATTTTTATTATGTGGGCTGTGAAATTAATTGTTTTAAAAAAAGAACCCTATATATTTTTTTTCTTTCTTTTTTTTCATTTTTCTCTTAAATTACCTTCATTTAGGGGCTTTTCTCAGCAAATGTTTACATGTACGAATATTTTTTAAAAATGTTTATTGTGATATAATTTTTTTATAATTTTTTTAAATATAATTATTTTTTTATTTTTTTTTACAGGCCAAATTATTAGAATACATTTAGCTATATATTAAACACTGGTGTCTTTTATTATAATGCAAAAAGCCACTCAAGGCTGTTTTAAAATTGCGTGGAATTAATTAGGCCTATTGAAAAAAATAAAACTATAAAAAAAATTGGAAATTAAAAACCTCAAAACACACTTTTAAATATTGAATTGTTGTTCATGGTCTGAGAAGAAAAGCAGTGAGATGCGACATATTCAATGATTTTGTTCGCCAACATAATGCAATAAACCACACAAGGCCATATTTTTACCACAATTAAGGTAGTTTTAGGCACTCATTTGAATCATGCCAAGGATTGACCCTTAACTGTACTAAAATACGTAGTAAGGCACTATCTCAAATGGCTAAGTGCTTTAGTTTCATCCATGCTAAATAATGCCATACTTGTTGCACTGCGCCAGCACTTATTTGATTTCCTAACGTACCACATGGGAACATTCGTATAAGCTTAAACAGAGTTACGAAGAAACCTCTAGAGCACCAGTGAGTCAGAGTACAGAGTACAACAATAATGATACCTCAGGCTACAGGGAATCCCTCTGCATTCATGGTGACCACCCCGAAATGGTAAAAAAAAAAAGAAGAGGTAGGCTAACTTGGCGGAAAAGGTGCTTTTATCAGCTTAACATCGTGTTAAAAAAATTTCACCCATTGGTGTTGGGAGGGAAGATTTCGGTTTAATTCTAAAGGGTGCTGGGATTGCAGTGGGTTTCATCTTACAGAGTTGAACACACTGAAACTGCCAAGTTCTTTTCTCCCGGCGACTCACTCCTTCCCCCCTCAACACAGACAGAAAAAGCAGGAGGAACAGGTTTTTCCTCCGCCACTTGCCGATTCCCCCCTCGGGAAAGCATGCAGGGCTTGTACAGGCATGCAGACACAATGTGTATAAAAGCATGAAAAGAGAGTCGATTAATCTCTCCCTCCACCCTGTTTTCTGTCTTTCTATATTGCTTGTCCTTAGGCTGTCACCTTCTCAGCAAGCTGTTGCTGTATTTGTAGCTTTTGTGTTGATGGTACATTGCATCTGGTCAAGTAGTAACAACTGCTTCTAACTTTAGAAGAATAGTTAACCGCCCTCATGTTATTCCAAACCTGTATGACTTTCTTTCTTCTGTGGAACACAAGAATAAGAAGTTTTGAATAATGGATCTGCCGTTCTTTAACATGCAGTTATAATTAATAAAAGTATCAAAAAGGTGATTCAAAAGAACTATGAATCACTAGTGATAGTAATATTCTTCTTCTAAAAGTTTTCTGAAGGCAATATGACTGCTTTGTGTGAGAAACAGACCAAATGTAAGGCACTATTCACTGGTAATCTTCCCTTCCAGCGAGCTTTTAACTGATGCAACTGCATCACCAGCTAAGTTTACATGGATCCAAATAATCTGTTTATTATCAGATTGATGGATCAACTGGACTGAAAATATAAGATTTTCAGTCCAGTTGCATTTAAGCATTTAAATGCTTAAAGGTGCAGTAAGCAATTTCTAAGAAGCATTGTTGAACACTGTTGATATATGAAATCAATCCAAACAAACACTCCCCCTCCCTTCATTGCTCTGCCCCCAAAATGCATAAAACTCACAATGCAAGAGTTTGTCTCTTTATCATAACAAAAGCAAAGCAAAATAAAGCTTTGCGAAAAATGAAGCGAGGATGATGAACGAACGACAAGAAATAACAAAATATTAACAGTTAACGAGTACACAAGTCGCGCACACTCAAAACCAATGCTACTCACATATGGAGCAGAAACAACACAACCTCGGCGTCCGTTTTCAGGCCTTCCCATTGAAGTCTCTCAAGCACTGGGAAGCTTTTCTATTATTAACACGGGTCCTAAAGCTCTTGCCTGATCAGAACTCTTCTTTTTCCAGTGATATTCCTCTGCTTTTCTCTTTTGTAATGTCTCTCAGCCATCTCTCTTTCAACAGTCTTTCTTCAAATCTCCCTCTTGCTCAATCTCTCCCATGAGACACGCCGCCTCCTGCTGATTGGCTCACTCTCTCTCCTCCCCTCATCATGAGTGGACACGCCCCCTTCTGCTGACTGGCTACAAGTTTGTTGTGGTACTCGGGCTGATCCACTTTCAACAGCATGTCTCAGAAATTGCTTACTGCACCTTTAAATCCAACTTTTTTCTCAATTAAGATTCAAAAACATCTTGCGCACATGCTCAGTGCCGTGATGCGTATGCTTGCATGTTTATGTCTGTATGTTCATGAACTTGTCAGTGGAGGAGACTGAATATATTTACTAAATATTAGCTTGTTCTTCTGACATATGTCAGCTTTTTTTTTTACATTTGTCATCAAGGCAAAAATGACAATTATGCTTGCTCAGGTTCTGAGCGCACTGACTGGACACTTTTTGACTGACGTTTTGTTCAGAATACAAGTAATGGACATGTAATATGTGAATGGGTTTGAAATGCTTAAGGTTCATAAACAAAACTTTTGGAATCTTAAATTGGATTCACTCCGATTGAGGAAAATTGACAAGGGCGGATGTCAAGATTACGACTTACATTTTGTTTGTTCCTCACACAAAGCAATTGTATGACTTCAGAAGACTTGTGGGATACTTTTAAATTGCTTTTGCACCGTTTATGAAGCTTGAAAATCCTCAGTCTCCATAAACTGTAATTGGATGGAAACGTTCTTCAATATCTCCTTTCTCTGTGTTCCACGGAGTTAAAAGAAAATCATATGCCATTGAAACGACATGTGGGTGAATAAATAATTGCATCATTTTCATTTTTTGGGTGTCTGTGTTTGGTTTCTTACCTGTATGAGTCCTTTGGTGTGCTTTCAAGTGAGAGCTCTTTGTGTAAACTTTAGTGCATCCTGGTACAGAGAAAATTGCCCAAATGTTAGTTCACAAAAGTCCCTGATAATCTCTGCTCATCTTCAGGAAGGCATGGCACATCATGTAATCCAAACTATTTACTGGAAAGGCACACTAACCTGGGAAGTCACAATGGTGAATTCTTCTCTTCTCCAGCTCAGGGTTGTTCCGTCGGTTGTATCTGGGCCCCGTGAGGATGCCCTGACCGTGGGCCATTAGCATGGAGTGAGGGGTCATCTGTCCAACCTTCATTCCCATTCTACCCTGGTACGGTGGGGGAGGGGAGGTAATGAGATCTGCCTGGTTCTCCGGACTGCCAGGCTGGGAGTTGGGAGGCGATGGAGGCAAACTGTGTGGCTGGGGTGAAGTGAAGAACGGCTCGGGCATTACAAATTCACCAGATTGCGCTGTCAAGGTCACAGTGTTCAGGTTGAGCATGGTCCTGCCGGACGAGCCGATCCCGTTCATGGATTGACTCTGGGAGAAAGTCATAGTGGTGAGGTCGCTGCTGCTGACGGGCATCTGGTAGACTGACGGCTGCTGAGGGCCGATGTGGAGCTCGTCTGCGACAGACATGTCGGGTTTGATGAAGAGGCTGTTGACCGTCTGGGGCACACTGAAGACGGAGGTGAATTCGGGGAGCGCCTGAATGCCGCAAGGTTCGTCCACGCCAGGCTCGGTTTTTATCTGATGCACCGGAGGTTTATTTGGGCGGTAAAGGCCAGTGCGAAGATGTGTGGTATTAGGCAGGATAACGTTAATGTTGAGACTGTAAGGGGCAGGCTTCTCATCTGCAAAATACTCATCCACCACTGAGGCACTTTCCCGACGGTACTTCTTATCCATCATGTTTTGGGTAAGCACCGGACCGCTCTGGGGCAAGTATTTATCCATCTCCATCCGTGTCTGAAATGACCAGAAGATGATTATGATACAGTACACTATTATAAATAAAGCTAGGCTACTTTATTGGCATCGGTGGTTCCATGAGGAACTTTTAACATTCATGGAATCTTTCCATTGCACAAAACGTTCTTCATAGTGGGAAAAAGGTTCTTTAGATTATTAAAATGTTATTCACACTAAGAAAAAAAAAAAAGGTTATTTTGAGAACTGCTAACTGAAAGGTTCTTTGAGGAACACGAAAACCCCCTTTTGGAACCTTTATTTTTAAGAGTATGCCAATAAAACTCCATTACATCAAAAGATTTGCACATAATAATAGTGATAATATTATATAGTAATAATATATTTTAATAGAAATAACCTTTTTACACTTCAACTGAATATATTATTAAAATTGTATTTTGTTGAGTGCAATCAAACAAAATTTGTAAAATGGAAGTCCGTTTTAATATAAATCTGTTTGAATAAATCATTGGTATAACCAGATGTACAGAAATCCAGACTGACAAATGACAGGAAATTGATATTTTTTAAAAACAAACATTTTGTTTATTTAATTTAGCACTTCAATTAAAATACAGTAATTTATTTATGAATTGTTCAATGCCAGAAAATAGCCAATGACTTTCTCTATTTAAAAAAAAAAAAAAAAAAAGACCAAAGAAAATAAATGTTACTTAATTTTCATTGTATATAGTAGGTATAACTGAATTATTTTAAGTTGTATAACAAGACCAGAACTGAAATTAAAACGGATTTATGAAAAGGATCAATTTAATTGGAAATGTTTTACTTAATTTAATTAAGTTTATTAAATGTAATTTTTATTTGTTTGTTTGCATGCAGTCCAGGTTGATATCTTTTGTGTGTGTCTTGGTAATTGGATTAGCTGGCATCAAACTTAGATATCTGTTCTGCCATTTTACTCATTTCACTTCACCGCAGCTGTTCAAAAAGATTGTTTTGAGTGAAGAGATTTGGCAAGAATATACTATGTATTGTATTTCACACTAGATGAAGTTGATTTGTGATCACAGTGCCTGGCACAAGCAGTGGGAGATCATTCCCTGCTTTAACCGCGCGCACAAAGCCAAGAGCTCTGCATAGTGCTCTAATGCAGCACAGAGTAAACAGAAACCTCATAGGTGTGGCGGCCATGAAGGACTATAGAACACAAAGCAAAACCAAAACAGTGACATGTGATAGCAAGAGGAGATATGGGCAAAAACAATGTACAAAAATAGAACAAAAAAAAACCGAGTGCACCCTGGAGAGCCATTCATGTGCAACGTTGCTGTAAACCCCCGAGACTGATAAATGAGGGCATTTTTGCGATTATAAAGAACCAGATTTACCAAACCAGTCAACTGACAAGTCAAATGAGCGATGATGAAATGGTTAGCACATGCAAAAACCTGAAAAACGTAAATACCTGTCTTGAACAAAACGTTCCAGGTTTATACAGTCCATAGTGTCTGCAGCGTGTAACCAAAATAAAGACCACTAGTGAGGAATGCTTCTATTTTTCATATTTCATAACAATTTATATTATTTTATATATGAAAAAATTTATACATTTCAGAATGATTATTTATGTCATATTTTTGCTTTATGGACAGCAGCACTCAAGCTTCAAGTTCTTTGAAACGTTACTACTCTTTGTAGTCATATTGGTGTCATATGGTTTTCAAAAACGAGTACATCATTTTCATGGAAAGTTTCAATTCAATAACTCTAAACTTCGATGTGGTGCGTGTAACCATCAAGCTTTTTTTTCTCGATATCATGACGTTTTATCTTTTCAATATCATTTTGATTAAGAATATATATATATATATATATATATATATACATACAGTATATATATATATATATATATATATATATATATATATATATATATATATATATATATATATATATATATAGACACCTTCAACATTTCTCACATTATCACAGTTTATTCTCTATAATTTAGAAAATGGTAATTCATTATGACAAGGACACAGAGTTATCAAATCAGTTGATATTTCACTGGTTTTGTCCATCCTTCTGTTAGACTGTCTCAAATGAATTAGTTTGAATAGCTGTCAGCTGTTAAATTTAAGTACACTATTAAATAATACCAATTTAGGCCAACCAATTACCAAGAAATGCTTAATTTTAATCAGTCTGTGATGTAAAAAGGTCGCATTAGCAATTAAAGAAAAAACACTTTAGCAAAACATGGTCAGGTCAAAGTGTCTGGTCCCAAATTTACTGCTAATCCACTAACTATAGTGTCCTGCACCCACTAGTAAAAAAAATATAAAAAATTATATCTGGCGTCTGAATAATTTTTGGTTTGACTATATATATGTATAACAAAGTAGTTTTGTTAACAATACAAGATAATGCTAAACTACTTATAGTTTTCTTTTTAATTCTATTAATGTGATCACAGACATTTGGACCCCACATTAAATACACTGCCTTTATTGTTGTCCTCACTGCAGTTATTATATTAGACAATAAACATTTCAAAAGCACTGCAATGTCCAGCTGTCTGAAGTGGCAGCTATGTCAACAATAAGGCATGTATTGTCAAAACGCATTTCCTTGGCAACCCATGATGTGGTTTCATGTACAAATATCTTCATCCTTTCAGGTAACTCATACCCTAACGTGTGAGGTCATGTACTCTCTGGGAATGTACAATGAATGCTGACGCTTCTGCAGCTTTTCAAGTAGCAGCGGATGAGCCATTTACTGCAGACGATTGTACTACTCTCAGTGTTAACCTCAACAATTCCACCTTCATCCCCATCAGGACAGCTTTGGAAAGTTAAAACCCAGGTAATTAATGGAAAATAGTTTTCGCTTTATCTCCAGACCTGGCAAGTGTACTGCCCCTGCTCTTAGTCCAGGGCACAAACGGGCCTTGTGTTGTGGTGGCACTGGCAGAGAGGCAAGTGCACTTGGCCATGGCCTCCGTTGGCCTTGGAGACCCGGTTCTGTTCACTGGGTATGTGTGAGGAGAAGGAACAGCAGCTGAATCATGGCCCAAGAACTGAGTTAATGATTGGAGAACATTTACAACTGCTCAGTTATGTATTTTAGGGACCGATAACGACTGGGAGCCAAGTTAGGCATAAAAATAATCTTTGAGATAAATAAGATGGAGGTTTTCGTGCAGCTCAGTATCAACGTTCTTTAAAAATACGGCTCACTTTCTTGAAAAATCTCATTTGTTCTTAAAGGGATTCACGCAAGAAGAAAAATTGTGTTATCAGGTCTCTCACCCACATGCTGTTCCAAAGTTGTATGACTTATGACACACACACACACACACACACACACACACACACACACACACACACACACACACACACACACACACACACACACACACACACACACACACACACACACACACACACACACACACACACAAAGACACTGTGAAGACACTGTGAAGAAAGCTTTGTCTATACAATGAAAGTCAATGGGGTACAAAACAACATTTTACTGCGTAGATCAAAAACACACACACACACACACACACACACACACACACACACACACACACACACACACACACACACACACACACACACACACACACACACACACACACACACACACACACACACACACACAAAAGGCTCAAACCTGGACAGGGGTGCGTTGCCCAAAGCCAACTATGGTCGCAAGTTCCGTCACTACCAATAGAGTTCAATGGAAATTGCGATCATAATTGGCCAAAGATTGCTTTTGGGAAACGCACCCCGGTATGTGTCCTTCTCAAAGTTTCCCAGCCTATTTCAGGGTCCAAGTAGCCGGTTAGCCCAAAGACCTTTTTCCGAATTACAACACAAAAGGTCTTTCCCTTTGAAATAATTGCCTTTTATGGCCCAAAAGGAATTCAAAAAGATGGAGATTTCCACAGATCCCAATAAACCAGAACTGATAGGCTTCTTGTCTGTTTACTAGAGCCATAACAGCACAAATCATTCGAGGGCAGAAGCAAGAGAAAACAAAACCTTTGAGACGAAAATGATGTTTTATGGCTTTGGGGGAAATAGATAACAGTTGTTTTGGCTTTTCAGGCCAATGAATAGTGAAGGAACCATCTTGACTGCTCGTCACAGCAGTGGATATGATAGTGACTTTTGGATTTGTTAAACGCTGTGAAGAAACCATACTGAAAATTTAAGTAAATAACAACAAGAGAGCTGCAGATGGATGTATCACTCAGAGATGGATTGATCTTTTGATTAGATGTGAAAAATCAGTCAGTAATTAAGATAATCTTAATTTAAAAGTATTATTTTTAGGATTATTTAAGCAATTTTATTGCAATTAGACTATGATTATGGGTAATTATGACTCCTTTAATAGCAGGTACTTTTTTCCAACAATTACTTGAATTCTTGAAAGCACACGATTAGAAGCATGTGCTTCTCATCACCAACACAATACAGGCGTCAACAAGCTAACAAGGCCAAAGCGAAGGCCCAGGCGGTTTCCTTCAGTGAAGCTGACAACCTACATGAGCCCTGTGGCCGTTTCAGCTTTTGAAGGAGTGCAACGAGGTCATCAACCATTGGCTAAACCAGTCATAAACACTGGTGTTCTAGTTAGGATCCCATACGATCCAACAGAGCACATCCGGTAAGCCATTCAGACCCATCCATTGTGGACTCCGAATACGATCATCAGAACAGAAAATACAACATTATAGAAATGTGTAGTAGATACGGATGGCCATGGCCAAAGCCAAAGAGCAAACTTTAGAGAAACAGAAATCTGAAATGAACTATGACCTTGTGGATTAATCTGAATTTTCTCTGTGGGGAAACTAATACATTAAACTTCTCACTATCACTGTCCCAGTGTTAAATTGTCACCATGATTTTATACATAACTTCAGATAAGTTGCTAAGCATTTGTGTATTCTTGTACCCCAGTAAACATCAAGGTACATGTTTCTATTTGTATTATTTATTTTGCTTTTCAATACACTTTCCAATACTTAGATCCCACTCTTATAAAGAAGGTTATGTTAAAGGCCAAACTTGTGCATTTACTAGCAAGTTAAGTATTAATGTCATAGTGCCCTTGTAAAGCAGGTTGAGCTCCCATTTATCTGGAAGAATATATTCATGACCAAGTATATTATATTCAAGCCAAGTCACAGTCAAGTATAAGCTACACCATTTATGAGAATAATATGACGTCAATGTTTATTGCAAAACCTAGATGCAAATTTAACTGCATTTAACTGCACTGTACTATATATATATATCATAAGATTAAAAATATGAGATTAATTGTTATTTATGTTGATAATAATAGTAATAATAATGATTGTATTGTTTGAGAGACTTTTCATACAAATCCTGCTAAATGAATAAATGTAAAAGCAATGCGAGACAAATAAACAGTAATTTAGTGGCCTCTTATGTGAGGATGTAACATGCACACTGCAACGAGAACATAGCCTAGGTTACACAGCCTCAAAAAGATGCCTGTAAATAGACAAATACTTGCATTGCAGGAAGCCTTTCATAAAGATTATTTTCTATTACTGATCAGGTGCTTTCTCTTACACTGCATCTGCTCTATCTTTATCGGGATGTTTATATATTGAAATATTGAAAGTATTGACACCACAGGGCGCCTGTCATACCTGAGCCATTTCAACAGCGTTTGTTGCGATTCTAACCACGGGTTTGACGTCCTCAAACACGGACGAGTCCTCTGGGCCATCCGCGCCACACATCCGCACGGGTTTAAGCTGCGTGAAAACGGCTCTCTCTTCTGTATTCGGGACGCTTACGGCCAGTCCTACACTTGCCATTTCTATATGCAAATGACGAATATTATATTAAAAACTTATTCTTAATTACGAATACACATATACGGGGTTATTGTAAACGTCCTGGTCGGTACATCCAGACGCGCGGTGTATCCAAAGACCCTCCCTGTGTCCCTCAGGTAGCCTTACCTGTTGTAAAGTATCACACTGTGGACACGTAGTACATAGTGACAGCTGCCTCAGCCATTCAGAGCGAAGGAAATAGCGCCTTCTCCAATCACAGTGCAGGAGGGCGTGGCTCACCTGAGAGGTGTATAACATGGAGGCTTTACCATCAAGAAAATGACACCGATGCTATCGTATTGTAAACAGTTTTTTCCCCCTCATTACATCTATCTATATAAACGATATTTGAGGTGGAACCCTGTTTAGTTTATGAACCCAACTATTGTGCTTTTATTTGCCACAGTCTCAGTCTACAATGTCTGGCTCTCTCAATCATTATAACAACATAATTCCATAGCTCTTGTGTTGTGTGGAACCCACACAGACATTACATAAGGCATTAGTGCATATTGTAACATGCCCATTTATTACAAGTGAAACTCAGTAAATCCCACTTCACTTGTTAAGCTGTTATTGTTTTGTCTGAAGCATATCTCGGACTCAAACACATCTGAACATGAATCTGTTTCCACCAGATACCTCACAGGAAGCACCAAACCAACCAGTTTTAATTATTTATCTTGATGTAAAGATTTAGAGCAGCCATTCTTTTGCTCCATTAATTTTCTTAGACTTAACACAGCAACGTGGACGAAGGGTAAGAAAAAGTGATGGGGCGGAAACTGGATCATCTGCATTCCTCCTGTTTTATCAAAGAGCCTGAGGACAGACAGGGTCAGTCAAAAACAGATGTGGCCACTGCAGGTGTTACTGTTTAGGGCCAATTCAGAGTGAACTGCCGCTGTGAGAAAGGTCAGACAAGGTGAAAACACCTGTTCATGGGTTGAAATGGGGTTGCTACTTTACAAATGCTATATCATGGAAAGATTACTGAATGCCAAAAATGCTTTGTGTAATGTGCACATTATGTACATTTTATAATGCAAAAGGCAAATAATGCTTAATTTGATTTAAAATCTTGTTAAGAGAACACATGAGTGCTACAACAAACCTCTGCTTCTTAAAAATGAAAGACTCTTTGTTTTATTTGAATGTTCTTTGTTCATGGATGTTATGGGCATACAAAGTGAGGAAAGGAACGACCTTGGTGACAGTACAGTCTGTGATAGACTTTAATTATAATAATTTGCAGCAAAATGATGGTTGTTAGGAGTCAACACCTCCCAGTTCAGAACGATAAGTATTCGGCGTTCATCAATCTTACATCACTTCGAACATTCCAGAGCATTCTGGATAGCACAATGTGAACTTATATTTGGAGAAGAAGGTATATAGAGTAGGCTACTTAATGTGAGTGATTTGTATTTCTCTGGTTCCTGAATTTGAATGGAAATTGAATTTGGGTAAAATAGACAGGATGCAGTTCTAATTTAAAGGGGACCTATTATGAAAAATTCACTTTCACATGGTGTTTGAACTTAAATGTGTCGGCAGTGCATGTAAACAACCACCCTATAATGGTAAAAATTCACCCACACCTCTTTTTTTAATCCCAATAAATCATAAGCAGTGTCTCAGAATAAACAGTTTGCAGATATTTAGCAGAGTGACATCACAAATGCTTAGGCCCCGCCCACGACTGCTAAAGACTCTGCCCTATTGGCATAGACCCCGCCCTCAGTGAACTGTACACAGTCTGCCATGACAGAGCATTTCACAGAAGCATTCGAGTAATAAATGTAAAGCTATAGTTATTCAATCAAGAGCAGTGAGTTATTTTCTGTTTTTCTTTTGTTGTTTGATTCATAAACAGCATATATAGCAGTATGTATATTACACTGTTTTCACTTTAATACACAGATCTAATATACACAAGCGATTTCTTTACTTGCTGTTTATGTTCAGACATAACCGACTGTGTTTATGTGCACTTTGTGTATTTTTGACATAACCTTGTGTGTATTTGACAGTTAAGCGCATTAAGACGTGAAAGAAAACTTCGGATGTGTGCACTCAGAAAATCCAACCCGATCTCACTACCCTGGTAATCCAGAGTTCTTGCGAGAGCACAAGTTGAATTTGCTCTGCGAGTTACTCTGGTGTCGAGTAATGATGCTCATTAAATATGCCCCTCGATCTGAGCTGCACCAATCACATCGGGTTATCTGATATAGGCGGGCCAGAGGCGAGCTAAACAGATGACGACAGCGCTGTGACGTCGAAGTCATTAGTAAACATTGCAAGGTGGCTATGGATGAACACCAGTTGTTTGAAACGGCTTTGGCCGCTACAATGAACGAGTTAGACTTGGCTTTTTATCTAAAACAGGAACAGAAGACGCCGCTCGAATCGTTCCTTTGCAAGAAGGACGTTTTTGCTGTTTTGCCGACTGGATACGGTAAGAGTATAATCTACCAGTTAGCTCCGCTGGTAGCTGGGGTTTATTGTTGTGATTGGTCGTAGTGTTATCCAATTGCGTGCAGTGAGATTTTCAAATGCAAGCTTGGTGCCGCCCCTCGAGCTGGCCGATTTTCATTAGTCGACGCCAGACTATTAATCTTTTAGATTTAGGTCTGGATTTCCAGGCTATGATCTCACAGCAATTCGTACAAATTTTACGAGGTGGCTAATTCGTATGAATTCGTACGAATGACCTACCCCAGATATGGCTTTAAAACACATGCAGATAATAAACTTTCATGATGATGAAGAACTGCAATGTCACGTGAGTGTAACTGCGATGATAATCAAAACCAAACAGATGTTTTAGTTTTTGGCAGAGTACGGAGACACAAGCTGTACAGGCTCCGCCCTCTTCTGGAATGCAGACTGGGGAGCAGCAGCTCATTTGCATTTAAAGATACATGCATGAAAACAGCATGCTTTTTCTTTCACTCAAAAATGGTAATTTACAACATAATAAATTGTCTGTGGGGTATTTTGAGCTGAGACTTCACAGACACATTCTGGGGAGACCTGAGACTTACATATTGCATCTTGTAAAAAGGGGCGTAATAGGTCCCCTTTAAATTTGATAAAAGTAGAATTGAAATGAATCAAAATGAAAAGATATTCATATAACTTCAAAAAGTATTGTAATAGATAGATAGATATTCATTCATTCATTCCTGCATCTTACAAATCCTTTACAGTTTTACATAGAACCCTTTTCTTCTAAGAGTGCCAGTGCCGGGACAACATTTGGAGAAAGAATCACTGGGAGACTGAATGTGTACTTATGCAGAATTAAGTACACTAACTATTAAAGAATCTCACCTGAGCACCTTGAGGGCGGCATGTGCGCTTGTGTAATCAACAGACCTGTCTTTGCCTGGTTCGTATCAGATTTGCATGGGCAATTGGTTGATGAATTGCGGCGAGTTTCAGTGTGTGGTTACTAGCGCTCTGCCTGCAATTGCTCACCTTCCTGAGGTCAAATTACAGCAGCAGCTCTCGCACACACTCCTGAACACGTGTGCTATGGGGCAATACACACGTATCCACTCACGCTGTGTTTCGATGCCATTTTGCTTCATTGTTCAATCGCCGTGTCAGACAGTATGACAGATATGCTAACATTTAGCATCTTGTTTTTCACTGCTGGAAACCTTTTCTCAGTACACTTTCACAGTGAACAGCTTAAAGTGGCCACACAACAACTCTGTAAATGAATATCTGAGCATTGAAAGTAACTGATGCATTCCGGGGGCCAGAAAGCCAGTGCCGGCTATGGATTTGAGAGCCAAATGTTGACTGAGGGAGGGTGTCCTTCAGCCCTGAATAGGCCCTGATTGTTCTCCGCTATTACAGCACTGCAGCTAAAATGTGTACTTTTCAATACGGTAAGAATCAGCATTGATCTAAGCAAACCGTGCAGCGCCAACCAACCATGTACACGCCTAGACTCTCATTGTGAAATGACAGAATGAGTAGTGTGACAAAAGGTGAAAAATAGATTTTTTTTGTTCTTCTGGTAAATACAAAAACTATGGCCACTTTCTAAAACACAATGCTCATATGTAAAAAAAAAACACACAACACAGTACTCTATTACTCACTGTTGAGTTATTATGCTGTCTGCTAAGAGCATTTAGAGAAATTATCAGCACATAAGCTGTATGGCTGTCTCTCTCTCTCTTTCATGCTGTCT
This sequence comes from Leuciscus leuciscus, assembly GCF_965113295.1. Classification (NCBI taxonomy): domain Eukaryota; kingdom Metazoa; phylum Chordata; class Actinopteri; order Cypriniformes; family Leuciscidae; genus Leuciscus; species Leuciscus leuciscus. The sequence continues at coordinate 12,901,699 of NC_138740.1, forward strand.
CATATAAATACATACAAATACAAATTTTAAATATGACTTCCTATTGCTTCTGGCTTTAAAGGTGACCGGATTGACCAAAACAGCTCAAATGAAAGCGAACCACACATCTGTGAACAATATGTTCTTGGAACCATTCCCAGTTTCTCTGGACGTTTTAAGAACTTTTTTTTTTTTTTTTTTTTTTTTGAACGTTATGGGAACATTCTTTTTTTATCATTCTTCAAACATAATAGGAACATTACTTTTGAATGTTCTCTAAATATTCTGAAACAAGTAGCAACATTTAAAAACATTAGACGAACATCCGATTAAAACATATCAGGAAAAACGTTTCACAAACGATCTATAAATTATGTTTTTGTGCTGATGTTTTGAGAACATTTTTAACTCTTTCACTGACCGAATTTTCCAGCAATCCATGTTTTCACTGTTGTACGGTGGGGGGTGCTATTACACATCTTCTGAAAGAGTACAGAATCTCAGGATCAAAACACAGGTGAAGAAGAAGCAGAAACAAGCGATAGGAGATTTGCTTATGCACGTTATAGTCTTTGAAAGAAGTCTTTGTTCAAAATGTTGGTAACAATTTATAATAACTGCATGCTATGGATCATTAGTTAAGCATAAGTAAATAGTTCATTCATCATTTATAAAGCATTGTGACAACATTAATAGACATTAGTAAGAATACAGCTATAAATGCTTTATTCTTGATTTATAAGCATATCTATAATGTGTTTAATAACTGTATTTTCATACTTCATTAGTGATCAATTTATCATTTCTAAATTATTACATTATTTACAAACAAGTATTTTTGGAGTTGTCAGTGATCATTTAGATAATTTAGAAAGTGCAAGTAAATGATTAAAGATCATTTAGAAAGTTATATTGAACAGCAATCAATATAATCATTATAATATAATCAATATAATTGAATATATCATTATTAATAATGATTAATAAACTATTTAAAAGTACATTTACACATCTTAGTACCTTTAGACATAGTAATAGTTAGTGTGTTAATACATGTTTTATTAACATGCATTCCTACTGTAATTCATGATTAATTCAGGTCATTTAGTAGTTCTCAGTTAATTATTTTTGTGAGCTCATCTAAAGTGAGGACTATTTATATTTCTTGTAAAGGTTTTTTTTTTTAAGTACGGTTGATATATGTCTTCTATATGTTCACTGATGAATGTTTATATGTGAATAAAGGCCCACATTTAATCTGTTCTCCATATAAAGTGAGCATGTGTCCAGAAAATTTTGGACTAAACCGCTCAATTCATATGGATTCATTTTACGATCTCTTTATGAATTTTTTGAAAAGTCAAAGTGGTAGTTGGACTGTCAATAGAGGGACAGAAATCTCTCAGATGTCATCAAAAAGTCTTCATTAAGAACACAGACAAGTTTTCACATAATTTGCAGTTCTGAAAGGAGACACCTGGATAAACAAAATGGGCAAAATCAAAATAGTGCAGAAGGCAAAACTTCACATGGGTCATTGTGAAACTTCACAAATACACTGCCAACAATGTGAGCTGTTGTAATGCTTGGAATGAAAGCATTTGTTGTGACATAAAAGTCAAGAAATTTTGTTTTAAGCATTGAAATATATTCATATAATTTTTGAACTTTGATTATCGTTAGAAAACAGTTTTATTGTCAGACTTTCAGATACCACTGTGATTTTTAAACAGACTGTTTACCCAAGAACTATTGCTAAAAAAACGTTAAAGATCCTATTGTTTGAAAGACAAAGGCAGAATAACAACGCACAGAAATCTATCAACTTCCCACAGACCTTACTGTATATTAATACCTGTTATTTGAATCACTAAGGAAACTAACGAGTTAAAGGTGACATGTAATGTTTGCTTTATAACAAAATTACGTATGTGCGTATCCATTAAAAAGTCTTTGAGATCAAGCAGGATGTTGCATGTAACTTTTAGAGTGCAGTTGCACAATTCTGAGCACCGGAATTCAGTGGGAAGTGACCATATATGGGCTCAGGAAATGCTGGATTCCTTCAGGTGAGACAGAGAATGACGTTTCAGTGGAATGAGGTCAGAGAACATGGAGTTAAACCATTTCTGCGTACTATCAATAAAATATGCAATTTGAAGTCATTCACTGTTGATACGCTTATCTGCAGTACGCAAAGAATTACCTTGCGTGAGAAAAAGGAAACGTTACTGTCGACATGTTTCAAATTTCAGCAACGTAGACTTGTGATATTGGATGATGTAATGTGTGTTTTGTGCTTTTATGTTTGCAAAGGACCCATTTTTGAAGCCTAAGCAACTTAATTTTATATGGGGTGCAAAAGCTTCAATTTAGCTTTATTCAATTGTAATATTTTTCATTACAAATTATATGTATAACACGTTTGGGTCAGAAAGATTGAAAGAAATGAATTATTTTATTCATCAAGAACTTTTAATCAAAGAAACCTGAAAAAAGATCCTGGTTTCCACAAAAATATTAGGCAGCACAACTGTTTTCAAAAATGATGAAAATAATAAATGTTTCATGAGCAGAAATCAGAATATTAGAATGATTTCTGAAGGATCACGTGACTCTGAAGACTGGAGTAATGATGCTGAAAATTCAACTTTGAATCACAGGAATATATTGTATTTTAAATGTATTATTAAAATAGAAAACAGTTGTTTTAAATCACAATACTATTTCACAATATTACTGTTTTTATTGTATTTTTGATCAAATAAATGCAACCTTGGGGAGCATAAGAGACTTTTTCCCCAAAAATATTTAAGTTACCAACAAAACTTTTGAAAGGAGGTACATATTTTTAACTTTATAAACTTATATTGTTAATATTCTGTAATCTTCAATATTTCCAATTCACTTAAAGGGACAATGTGTAGCTTTTTAGGTATTTTATTATCTAAAATCTATATTTTTATTCATAAATATGCCCTCAATGGTGTACAAATACCTATGCCAATGTTCAGACTAATCCTCGTAAACGAAGAATTTATTATCTTTATATACATGGGACGGGTAAGTCCACGGAGGCTTCCATGTAGTTCCGCCATCTTGAAAAACTATAATAGCAGAGAGGGACAAAAAGTACTAGGCCAACGCGTTTCGTTTAGAGCCAGCGTCACGTGACTGAAGCCAGCAGAAGCGGAGGAGCAGAGAAGTGAGAGGCGCTTGTCACTGCCGCGGCAAGTTTAAAAGGCTGCACTGCACGGTTATTTATACACCGTTCATTCATACATACATATGAGTCACAGGACAAGGAGTCCTCGTCGTCGAAAAAGTCCAAAATAGATCGTAAAAGGAAACGTGACCGGAGATTACAAAAACAAGGGTTACTGTCAGGATAGCTAATGCAGGAGAAAGCTTTCAAAAGAGACCCTGAAGTTGCCTGCTTTCTTCTCGACAGGTAAGTCAATGTTACAGTCTTAATTACAAGCTTTTTTTTCATTGCTTGGTTGTGTACTTTATTATATAGACAGTCGAACATTTATAGTTAAAAGTTAAACAGGCTCTTTGATGAATAGCAGCTATTGAGTAAAGTAACGTTAGAGAAGGCTCTGATGATGATGATATCTAACAATGCACATACTTCAAAAAATATAACGAGTAAAGAAGGCATTTCTACTAATTACCATAGTTAATGTTTTTGACAGTCAGTAGTTCATACTGTAACATTCTTTTTTTCGTTGTTTCAAGTTTCAGTTTGTTTTAAATAACAAACATGTTCACCCGAAGAAAAACTCGAAGTGCTATTATAAGACATCCTGTCATAGCTTTTAGGTACATAACGGCTACCGTAGATGCAACGCGCATTTGAAAAAGTGAGGCGCTGGAGAGCATTATTCGTTTGAATGCAAAATACAATTTCACCACTAGATGGGAGAAATTCCTACACAATGTCCCTTTAAAATAATTATTTTACTTTTTTTAAAGTTCCTGATAGCAGGTTTAAATTACATTTTGAATCCCATGCTTTCAACATGATCTCAGCCCACTGCCTGTTATAGCGACTGCCTTGTTTGCTGATAGTGTACTGTTCCTGCACAGCTAGTAACCATCTGTTGTATGTAGCCGTATGGTACGTTTTTATGGCATGACTGATCAATATTCTGATACTTAAACTAAAAACCTGCTTTGCAAGGACCAAAGGAGAACAGTTAAATGTTTTACAATGCTGTTACTGCAATACCTATAAATAACATAGACATTAGATATAGATATTTAGATTTTACAGTTGGTTAGTGAAAATGGAGCACAACAGGAAGGGGAAGTTTGTCATATTGATTGACTGATGTGATAACTATGTTTTCATCAGAAAGTAATCAGTTACAATCTCATCTCAAGTGTCTGTTTGTGCATCAAAATGGTGGTAGGTATCTTATGATTCTTATTCACTTTCTTGTAAAGACATGGCCCTGGTAAACCCCACGTTATATGGGGACAACATTTTTAGGTCCCCATAATGAAAACAGCTTATAAATCATGTAGAATTATGTTTTTTTGAAAATATAAAAATGCATGACGTTTTAAGTGATGGGTAGGTTTAGGGTCAAGGGATAGAATATACAGTTTTTACTATATAAAAATCATGATGTCTATGTAAAGTCCCCATAAAACATGAAAACCTACGTGTGTGTGTGTGTGTGTGTGTGTGTGTGTGTGTGTGTGTGTGTGTGTGTGTGTGTGTGTGTGTGTGTGTATTTTGTGGTCCCACAGTGTCAGGTTACCTTAAGTCCAGTCTGAGAGAAGGCTCTGGGATCAACTCTCTATTGTTACTCCATAAACTAATAACAATTGTACCAGGAGATTCCCACACTCTATGTCTTACAGAGCTCGTTTATTTCCCTTTTCACCTGCATTATCTTTCCTCCCACATCAACTGGACAACATTCCATTTTATCTGGATCCAGACCAGTTCTGCATCGCACCAACAGAAAAGAACAATATCTCTAACTGTAATGAGTGTGGTTTATTTTCCTCATGCTTGGTTGGTTTTGTATTGCACACTCCATGTCAAGATTTCAAAGAAATCTTGAAACCATACTATATGACCCAATGCAGATGAGAAGCTGAGTGTCTCCGCAAAAGAAACTAAAAGATCGGTGTCACACAATCGTCTTCATTAAAAGTACTGGGACTAAGGGTTTGTTCACACTTGGCATGTTTGGTTTGATTAAAGCGAACTCTAGTGCGATTACTCTGTTAGTGCTGTTCATTTGAATAAGTGTGAACGCTACCATCCGAACCCTGGTGCTCACCAAACAAGTGGACCGAGACCTCTGAGGGTGTGTTCACACTTGTAGTTCGGTTCGCTTGGTTCATTTGGTCCTGACCCCTCAAAAAATAAAAAATTTAGTCCTGGTCCACTTAGCTTAGCGTTCAAATTGGCATTTTTAACTCCGAACATAAAGACATCAAACCTAAAGGCATAGGTATACGTTCACAACCTGATTGGTTGGCTTTTATGACATAATGCCTATTTTGAGACAGAACTTTCCGAACATCCAAAACAATGCTGTGCGCTGGGATAAATGCACTTGTTGTATGTGCATAGCCTACATATGATGGTATTTTGACCAGCTGAGAACTCGTGCAGAGCTTATTAAATGTGTAAAAGAGTCAAAACAGCGGCAGGAATCCCTCCGTCACACACAGAGATCTGCTGCGAGGAGATGCGGTTCTGATGCCTGTACTAAACTGTGATGGGCAACATCGCGACTATGAAAAAAACAGGTATGCTTGAGCATTCTTCGCTTTTTAGAGTCACATCTTGTGACATCATGTCCCATTTTTGGTGCGTTTACATGCTTTGGTCTGTGTTGCGTTCATATCATTCGAAACGAAAGTTCGTTTAGAAGAGGACCGAGGCCCATCTTTTCAGCTGTCTCTGTCTCTGACCAAAGACATGTAAACGAACCAAAAACGGGACATGATGTCAGAAGATGCGACCCTAAAAAGAACAGAATGCCAGAGCATACCCTCCTCTCACTGTAGATCTTTGTTTGTGTGTGTGACGGAGGGATTCCTGCCACTGTTTTGACTCCTTTATATTTTAAGCTCTTTTATAAGCTCTTAACGAGTTCTCAGCTGGTCTCACAGCACAGCACAGCATTGTTTCGAATGTTCCATCTCAAAATATATGTAATGAAAGCAGACCAATCAGGTTGTGAACATATCCCTATGCCTTTAGGTTCGGTATTTTTAGTTTCGGTGTTTAAATGGCAATGTGAACGCTAAACAGACCAGGACTACAAGTGTGAATACACCGTAAATTATCTTACCAGTTCTGAAGCAGTTCTCTCTCCTATTGTGGTCTTTGATCTTGAAATTAGCTGATGATAAATAAAATACAGTTCATATCTGTTGCTTTCGTAAACTCTGTTAAATGTGCATATAGCACAGGAATTGAAGATCGGATGTATCGCTATTCGTTTTGCGGAGACACATTTACAGTATGTGACCAAGTGGGACAGTTTTAACAAATCAGATAGATATTCGATCAGTAAAAATGTATGAAGTTTCCATAAAAAGATCATTCTTGTGATGTAATTTCAGTCAAAAGATTAATTGCGTCAACACATCCACAATGGAAGATCTGTTCTAAGAATTCTATAAGGAAGTGCCAGCTAGAATAATGACAAAATTACAGTAATAAAATGAGTGTTGACCCCAATTAATTCATCAAAATCTGAATTAAAAAAGAGACCATATTCATTGCAAATTTGAAACAAGCATATCCTCCATCACTTAATACTTACTTAACACTTTGGAAAAAAAAAAAAATTCTCAATCAGTTTATTTTGTTTTATCAAAACATTCTTAAAACAACATACATTTACTTAAGAAGTTATTTTATTAGTTATTTAGTTTGTTTTAGTCAGTTACTCAATTCCCTAGTGAAAAACAAAATTACCAAAATGCATTTGAAATGCATTTATTTTATGCTAAGTATACAAATACGTTTGCATATTTATGTACTTAATATAAATACCCTGCAATTGTACATTTAGAAAACTGATATACTGTCTAAACTGGAACAACTAATTTTGTACTTAATGTACTTTATTTATCCAGAAATAGTGCTTAAGTTCAACAAAAATTATACTTAAGTATATCTGATTGTGCTAAAGTGGAACTATTGCAAGTATACTTTAGGTACACTAAAGACTGATATTATACAGAGATCATACTATCCTTACTAATAATGATATTAAACACATTTTAGGCTTAATATTAAGAAATGTGCATTGTGCAATAAAGAAGTACTCCAAATAAAGTTTAATTATAATATTTATATCAGTAAGTCTTAAGCGATATGTCAGTAAATATGTTAATGGATTTATAGTATACTTAGTATGAAATCAATGTATTTTAAATACATTTTGGTATATTTTTTTTCACAAGGGTTGCTAAGACTTGTATTGTCTTTTCACAAAATCTAGTGAGGTTTATGCATAAAAAAATACAAATAAAATAATGGCGTAAGAAAGAAACTTATTTTCACATATGAACTATTCTAAATCTCATGCAGTTTATAAGAAAATAATACTGATTAAGAAAATTACAGTGCAGGCGGATGTTACGCAAATGACCACATGATAAGACTTTCTTTTGGTTCCTGTTGAGATTTGCAATTAAGGAGTCTAGAAAGTTCTTGCAAAATGACAGGACATGTGGACTTTCCACTGAACAAAGAGCGGTCTGTTGTTTAAGTATGAATCATGACTGAAGGTAAACGATTACAGTAAGAGTATATCATTCGGCCAGATCACCAGTACCTGAGAAATCAAGCAAGCTTCTTTTTTTTCATGGTACCACAAATCAGAACAGGTGATAGAATTTTTGTGATATCATATTATAGTTTGAGAACAATGATAAGCATTATACCGTAACTGTGAACCATACAGTACTGGTGCCAGTTGGTGTAGTGTTCTAGTCTTGCTAAAACACACATAATTGCAACAGGTATGACGCAAACTTCTTTTCTCCTCGTACTGTGTATATCACTACACAGCAACCATACAGGCCAAATATTGACTTTAGTTCACGTATTAGAAACTATATATCTTTAAGTAGAGTGATGGCACTTAAAGAATGTCCCTTATAACAATTTAATAAAAGCAATGTTTATTATAAAGACAATCAAGTCAAGTCACATCACCTTTATTTATACAATGCTTTATTCAATGCAGATTGTTTCAAAGCAGCTTTACAGTGATAACAAGGAAATTAATCAATGATGAAACAGAGTTCATTTTGGCTGTAAAGCAGCTCTACTTGAAAGCACCATGGAAGCGAATCCTATAGCGCTGATGATACGTTGGATTCCATAGTAGAGGTGTGAACAAATTCTAAACATTTCATTCTTAACCAACGCACAGTTGGAAAACGGAATAAAACTCGTTTGAGCAACCGAACACACAACTCTAACTCTTATTGCTCTGTGACATGTCAACGGTTGCTTTGGCCAGGTGATATTTTGGAGCTGTATTCTAGAGAGCATTTGATTGGACAGAAGATGTGAAGAGAAGCTGAAGTCCTCGGTGATGTCATAAAAATCCGTGATCCATTTAAGCGGTTGAATGCTTAAATCTCCTAAACGCAAATTATGTCATTGGTTTGGAACACACCAGCTTATTCATTATTTTACAGCTAGCATTTTCATACTACAGTAAAAGCTAAAAAAAATAATTTTGATTTGAGGGGGCCTTTAAATAAGTTAATTTACTCTATTAAGCATTTCTGCAAAAAAACTGTGATGTTCAACTAAATGTCCAGCTCAGTTCAGTTCTCATCCAATAGTGTCAGTGCATTAGTGTGAGTATGGAAATTGATTATGGTTCTACTCTGGTAACACACGATTAACAAGACTTAAAGGTATAGCAGAGGATGTTTTACTTCCTGGTGGGTAACCTATACTATTGGTCCTCCTAATTGTCAATCATTCTGGTGAATCAATCAAACTTTTCAAAAAGTGGAGAGGGCGGGTCTTATCTAAAATTTGGAAAGATCCTCCGCTATACCTTTAATTAATGGAGTGATACATATTTGCAATCAACAGATTTTTTTTGACTGTCACATAGTAAGACTGCAGTAAGTATTAACCAAACCTGTTATGACTATTTTAAAGGTGAGATAAATTCTATTTTAAACCATTTAATAAACACATTATTTAATTTAATTTAATTTAATTTAATTTTACGGGGTAGCCATAGCAGTGGTGCAATACAATGACTCATTCTCACTGAAGGAGTTTTGTGTCAATCACAGCTTTTTTTCACAGAAGTTTCTCACAGCTGGAGGTATGATGGTCCGCCCACTGGTTTTCTTCACTAGGACAGACTTACGTCAGGAGACTACATTCAGACCTAATAGCAGTGGGTGGGAGCAGTAGTACATTCTTGCGGTTTTAGTTTTGCGTGTGATTTAAATGTTAGGATGTCCCTTTTCATGGTTGCCCGGCAACGTGAGAAACACAGGCTCAATGACAGTGTCAACAGATGACTTGCTGAGCAAATGGAAAAATTATTTGACGTGAGCAGACTGCTGTGGTGTTTGTTCTGGTCAAATTCAGCTGGAAATGCCTATGAAACAAAATAAATAAAATAAATAAAATAAATAAAATAAATAAAATAAATAAAATAAATAAAATAAATAAAATAAATAAAATAAATAAAATAAATAAAATAAATAAAATAAATAACAGTTATTAAAAACCCACCCAAACTAATTTTATAATTATACAATATTTGTAAGGTTGCAACAGACATGTTAAAACATGTTAAAACCTGATGTCATCATCTTTTCATGCTTGAACATGGCTACCTACGTCATCTTGATATTGTAACATCACGCTACAGTGCCAAAGAACATCCGAATGAACACGAAACGCACAAAACGCGAGGTAAACCGAGGCGACAGGCAACGTGTGACAGCCAAACAGCGTTTACTCAAGCGGCAGGACCTCTGGGAGCTGCATGCGTGGTAACATAGTCAACTAAGCGGTAACTAGTGTGGAATTTCACCCGTGCTTTTGTCTCGCAGCACGAGTGGCGAGATGCTGTTTCCTCACTTAGAGCCTCGGGTCATTGTGATTCTGCCACAAGGTGCCAGAAGTGATAAATTATTTCGGCACCTGCATCATGGGGTCAGCTTTCCCATTGGTGCCACACAAAACAAAAGTTCTAACGGCAGAATGCGACACAACAGCAACACAACGGAAAATGAGAAGGGTCTGAATTAGCTTTTGATTTGGGGTGTCAGTTTTCACCTTTGGGATTTGGTGGGATTTTGAGATGAATGGACTGAATGGATCATGGTTAACCAAGATGTCAGCTAATCCTACCAAATCTTGGCTATGATTAATACTAATCATAAGATTCTGGAATCAATCAATCATAAGATTCTGGAATCAATCAATCAATCAATCAATCAATCAATCAATCAATCAATCTATCTATCTATCTATCTATCTATCTATCTATCTATCTATCTATCTATCTATCTATCTATCTATCTATCTATCTATCTATCTATCTATCTATCGTGCTAACAAACATTTTAACAGCTTTAGGCCTACTGGTCAAGCTAAGCTACAGTACTTAAGAATACTAGCATCCCATTCTGTGAACTAGCATTGAAACAAGATCATTTATTTTTATTGACCCTACGATATCGGAAAATATTTTAAATTTTTTAAATATGAAAATAATGTGGGTAAAAAAATAACAAGATTGTGAGGGAAGAAAATAACAAGATTGTCCATAATTATTCCCCCAATTTTTTTTTGCCAACTATAGCTACAGGTTTTATTTTAATATGCACTTTTTATTTTATTTTATATAATCAGTCATTAATATTTTATTGGTTCACTCTTGTTTTCTATGTGTTCATAATTTTGGTAACACTTTACAATAAACTTCTTTGCTAACATTAGTTAATTACCTTAGTTAATATGAACTAAGAATGAACAATACTTCTAGCATTTACTCAATGGATACTTGTGAGGGATACTTGGATATTGGCTGTTTATTAGTACTTATAAAGCACATATTACTGTAATAATGCTGCATGATCATATTCTAAATCCCTTAATCCTACTTAACAACTACCTAACAAACTATTAATAAGCAGTAATTAGAAGTTTATTGAGGAAAAAGTTGTAGTTAATAGTTAGTTAATAGTGAGAATTGGACCCTAATCTAAAGTGTTACCTTAAATTGTCATATACATCTATTAAGCATATGTCTGAGTAGATTTCCTTTCTTATTTCCTTTTTTCATGCTCATTGATCATGTGGTATACAGGAAGGTTTTGATTAAAATATAACTTGTCTGCCTTGCTGGACATGATGATCTTACCACAGAAACACATTCATTTTGTTAGTGACTTTTTAAACAAATCATGTTGATAGACCATGGCAAGAGAGTTAAAGACAATTCAGGCCTGCTGTATGAAAATGCACTTTCCTGAAGGAAGGAGATGTTACAAGTTTGGACATGAGGTTAAATATTTCTTTTCTGGATCAAAGAAACCACAGCAGTCTGTGATTCTGTTGTTTCATTGTGTAGACTTTGATATTACATTTGCCTGCACATCACATTTTTGACATCATTGATACTGCTTTCAATCGTAATGCCACGTACCGGTCTACGGGAAATAAACTAAGCCTTTAAAATAAAAGGGTTATTAAGCTGTTTACACTGTCATATACAATAAATGAGCCTTTACAGCGACAGGAAATAGAAATGAACACAAAAAACCTGCCTTGTGCCTACCTTACACAACGCAGACGGTGGACTTGACGCTCAAGAGTATAGCGGACAAATTCTTTTTACCCACACAGGCATACTACAACGGTTACAATATGACGTCACACTCTGCGCCTATGTTTTAAAAACCATAATTTGGCGTGAAGAGCTCCACTCAACGAACAGGTTCCACTTCAAGGCGTAAGCCCCACCTGGGGTAGACCACCTAAGTCCTGCCATAGGGTGCCCCGTCTCTGAGAAAGCAAGTCCTTCCTCAGAGGAATATGCCAGGGAGGGGCTGTCGCGAGGAGCATGAGTTCTGAAAACCAGGTCCGGTTGGGCCAGTAGGGCGCAACTAACAAGACCTGCTTTGTCCTCCCTGGCTTTGCACAGTGTCTATGCGAGTAGGCCCCTGGAGCCAGCTGTGTGCCAGCGCATCCGTGGTGAGAGTCCCCTCGGTCAGGGAGTTAAACAACTGGCAGTGGGACATGTTCGGAGCAGCAAATAGGTCTACTGTGCGTCTCCGAACCATCTCCAGATCAGCTGGACCGCCTGGGGAGGGAGTCTCCATTCTCCCACAAGCTTAAGCTGCCGTGAGAGCTCGTCGGCTGCACGATTGAGCACGCCCGGAATATGAACAGCACGAAGCGACCTCAGATGCTTCTGTGTCCAGAGGAGGAGATGTGACATTCGACGGGAGACCTCCTTGGTGATTGATGTATACAGCAGCCACATTGCTGTCCGTACGGCCCAGTATGTGCTTGCCTTGCAGCAGCGATTTGAAGCGGGCCAGCGCAAGCCGTACTGCTGGCAACTCAAGACAGTTGATAAGCTAATGCAGTCGGGGTCCCATCCAAACACGCGAGGCTGCATGCCCGGTGTATGTGGCAGCCCAGCCGGTGGTGGAGAGAGAGAGAGAGAGAGAGAGAGAGAGAGAGAGAGAGAGAGAGAGAGAGAGAGAGAGAGAGATCTGTTGAGACAACAGCATGCCTGGGCAATTGTTCTAGGGGATTATTCTAACTCCTGCCCATAGAAACGAAGGATCTGATCACAGGCTGAAGGTTGCTCCAGGAGCCTCTGAAAGGTTTTTTTCAGTGGGGCCGCCGTCCTGCCCTTGAGTGAGTTCAGGCAGTTCAGCACAGACTGAGCACGTTCCTGCATGAGGCATGCCATCAGGTTGACCGAGTCCAACTCCATACCAAGAAAAGAGATCCTCTGCACGGGGGAGAGTTTGTTCTTTTCCCAGTTGACCTGAAGTCCCAGATGGCTGAGGTGTCTAATCATCATGTCCCTGTGTTCGCTCAACTGCTCTCACGAGTGGGCCAGTATGAGATAGTTGAGATAATTGAGGATGCAAACACCTTGTCTCATCGGAACGAGGGCCACCTCCATGACCTTAGTAAAGATGTGAGGCAACAGGGACAGCCCGAAGGGGAGGACTTTGTACTGGTATGCTCGACCCTTGAACGTAGAGTAGGAACGGTCAGTGTCGAGGGAGAATCGAGACGTGAAAGTATACGTTACTTCAGGTCGATCTTTGCAAACCAATCTTAAGGATGGATATGTTCGAAAATGCATTTCTGCATTAACATTTTGAACGGGAGCTTGTAAAGGGCCCGATTCAAAACGTGCAGGTCCAAGATTACTAACCCGTAACCCACCGCCTTTCTTGGGCACAATGAAGTAGGGGCTGTAGGCTGGAGGGACCGGCTCTATCGCGTCCTTCGCCAATAGGACGTCTCAGGGCCGCTTGCTCTTACACTTGATGGGTTTGGCAGGGGCTGCGTTTCTTTCCTGCGGCTGGCTCCATGCTGTGGACCAGCAATCTCACCCGGAAGCTCCACAGCTTGGGTGCGCTAGAGGAGTGGGGGGCCCACGGGGATTGGCTCGGCGGGTAAGTCCCCACTGTGAGCATCAGGTCACCCTGGCTCTTCAGCGAAGTAGCCCTATTCCGATAGCCAGAATAGGAACTAGATTGAGATATAGCAAAGGGGACTCCACCTCATTTGAGGTAATTAAGGTCTTGACCACAGCACCATGATGGTCATCTTCCTTCAGTGGGTATATGACTCGTCCACGAATGCCACCTCAACGTGCGTTAAGCCCAGACATGTGAGGCAGTGATCGTGACTGTCAGACGGAGCCAGAAAACGACTGCATCCAGAAACACACTGGTGGAAATTCCTTATATACCCGCTTTGCGAGGCAAATCTCGCACGGCAATATGGATTGGCTCGTTTAGTTTAGTTTCAGCTGAGATCCCAATTTGTCAGTTCAGTTCTGATGTAATGTCGAAAATGGCTGACTGATAGGGAACTCTAAATATTATCTTCCGTCTTACTTTGACATGTTGGGTTACGTCTAATGCTGTAATCATACTGAACGGAATGACATAATTAGCCTCTATGTGCCTTTTCATACCTTAACTCAGCCTATAATTTGTAAATAAAACACAAACAGAGATCTAAGGATTACAAAGATCTAAAATCTATAATCAGCCAAACATCATAAAAGCATTACATTTGGTTGAGAGATCTCTGTAAATGATGGAAAAAGACTGAAAAACAGAATCAGCACTTGAAGACAATAATGAAGTGAAACCCAGATAACAATCACCAAGCTAAACTTTCTTTCTGGGAACTTAGTTTCTGGTAATGAAAAATACAACCTGGAAAAAAAACAAAAAAAAACCAAACTTGGTGGTTCTTATTAGGACATTCCTAGAACATTGCAAATTAGTTTGTAAAAAAGATAATAATTATATTAATAATTGGGAAAGGCCTTTGTAGAAAGCATTATGTTGTTGATGTTTACAAAGTGCATATGTTCTCATATGCTTGTGTGCTTGTGTCCGCCTTGGGTTTGACCACAAAGATGTAGAGTGAAAATTTAAGTAATGAGAATATCCAGAGCAGGATATTTCAGGGTGTGGTTTTGGTTGGGTCACCATAAGACTGTAGCTGTCAGTAAAGAGGACTTTTTTTTTTGCCAAAGATTAACACAATGCTGTTGACACAGAACAAACATTGAAATCATAGAGCCGACTTTAGAGAAAGATGAGCTGTGCTAAACTCTGTGGAAACATTGTTCTGTGTGTATGCAGATAAAATGATTATGTAAACAATGTGAATATCAATTACAAAGAATAACAAAGAACTAAAACTATTACTTAAACTGTTTTTTGTTTTTTTTAAATATTATTTTATTTTAACAGTTACTATAAACAAACATCTAAACCTTTCCATAATATTTGTTACATTTGAATTAAAAAAAATTTTTTCTATTAATGAATAATTTTTCATCTAATCCTGACCCACACACACTTTCAGTTCCTCACTGTGCTGACTGTCCAGGCATGCACACTGATACTGAAGCTTTTATGCCATAAGCTCCATCAGTGACAGATGTAGATGAACTAGACACAGACACATGTAAAAAACACACACACACTGATAATGCCCATTTTCACAGCATAGCCCTTCATCGGCCTCTCCCCGGAGTGGATGCACAGTGAAGATGGAGCCTGTAACTACAATCTATTTCTAATACTGCACATACTCTCTCTCTCTCTCTCTCTCTCTCTCTCTCTCTCTCTCTCTCTCTCTCTCTCTCTCTCTCTCTCTCTCACACACACACACACACACACACACACACACACACACACACACACACACACACACACTTAAGTAACAAAATACTAGTCTGACATCATTCCATTAGGATTCTTTTATATTGTCATTAAATTATTTTCTGTATTCTATAATTGCAGGGATTTTCAGCAGTTTCTTTTTGTTTCACAGTAACTATGACACCACACGGAAATAGCTGTGCTGTAAATCAGTCAAATAGAGCCTCCAAGCAATTGCTTTAGACAAAAAATATATGTCTGAACATTCCTAATATTTTGTAAAGCACTGACAACTATGTGATTATAACGAATATACTTTTGCAAAAATTAATTATGTGGTTTCTGTAATAGTGAAACTATTTCAAATGTTACACAGGAAAGAAAAACCGGTACTGTGAATACTCAGAACATTCTCTTGAGTAATCAGAAATTATGATGTATTTGGAAACACTGTAATTTTCATATAATATAATATAATATAATATAATATAATATAATATAATATAATATAATATAATAATTTGTTATGAATTGTACTGTTTTATGGTTATAGTGTTGACTATACTATACTAAAGTATAGTATATTTAATTGAGTTATTTTATCATAATTTAAGATTCATGATTTTAAGTTACTAACATTCATGTCAACTTTTCAATATCTGATATGAAGTAAAAATTTACTTTATAAAATAAAAATAAAAAATTTCTTAAAAATGTATTGCAATGGGTAATTTTTTTTTTTTACTGCTTACGTTTAGTAAATATCTAGAAGCAAATCCATGGTTGCATAACCTTATATGTAAAAACTACAAAATCTGAACTCCATGTCCATGATTGCTACACCCTTGGGTTGAACCCATCTACAAAAATGCTGCTTCCATTCAGCAGAACAATGTAAAGTATAATAACAAGTAAAAATTAGAGCCACACCTTCTCAAAACAACCATTTTGAAAAACAGTTTCATTGTGCAAAATTGCACAGCCTTTAGATTATTGAAAGTTGATAACGCCCAATAGCAAGGAATTTGATAGTGACAAAGATCTATAATAAATCTTCCCATGTCAAGATACTGTAAAAATTCTACACAGCATTTAATTTCATCTGATCTGGCAACTGGCAAGAGTTGGTATTAAATATGTTGTTTATCAAAGTTGTGTTTTAATGTACAATTATAATGTAGTTTATAACAACCTCAATCCCAAGAATCTCAAGAAGTCAGCAAAGTTAAGACAATAATGTAACACTTGAAGAAGATAATGAGCATCACTGTCAATCAAAGTAAACATGAGGATATAAATATGTAAAAGCATTACAAAACAGGCAACAGTTTTCAGGCTGGCTGGCAGACAAGCTTAAAGGTGCTGATTTGTGACTTAAACTGTTTATTTATGTGTTTAGACACGTGAGCACTGGGACTGCTTGTCTTCTTGCGTAGTGGAAAAACAGAGTGAATAACATTAGTGAAACCACTGAACTAAAACACAATGTCTTTCATTTGTTTGATATGGGATGTTTTGGTAGAAGAAGTACAGACATGAACAGATGTCTGTGCATTGTCGAATTAATTTTTAATATTATAGAATTGTGTAAAAACTGAATTATGTTTAATACATAATTAGTTTCAGTTCCTCCTGGCCATAAATTTAGGCAGGGCAGATTCTGGGTCCTTTAACTGCTAGTTTATGATAAACATTTTGTAAGCTTTATATTCTAATTGTTTTCGCAAAATTCCAATGTCCTTGCATTATTTAGCCTGAGGGTGGCGCTCTAATGATGATTGACAGACTTTAGAACACACGACAAACGCATAGAATGCCATCTAGAATTGCCTTAATGTATTATTTAGTGCGTCCGAATGTTGTTTTAGAATGTTGAAAGTTAGGAATTCCAGTGAAGAAAACAAAGTCATGTCTATTCTTAGAACAAACATAAAACAAACACAACAGAACGTCTCGGTTACGTATGTAACCCTCGTTCCCTGAGTAGGGAACGGAGACGTTACGTCGGATGACGACGAATGGGGTTTCGCTTAGAAAGCCTATCACCTTCGAGTATATAAAACGAGCCAATGGCAATGAAATGCCATGGGTAAGCTGAATTTGCATAGCGTAACTCTGCCCCACCCTGAGGGTATATAAGGAAGTACGCTGGCAACATGCATTATTGGTTCTTCGCTGAAGAGCCGAGACTGAAGTCAGGCGTTCCCAGCGGTACAGCGGAAGTGGCAGGGAGACGTAACGTCTCCGTTCCCTACTCAGGGAACGAGGGTTACATATGTAACCGAGACGTTCCCTTTCGTGGTCACTCCGAGTTCCGTCGGATGACGACGAATGGGGTCCCCAGTCTAATCACGCCACCTCGGCTGTCTTCCAGTGCCCTGCGTAAGTCTGAGCTCCCTGTCGTGAGACTAGCACAGACGAAGGAGTCCTACTTAACACAGGAATACCAAGGTACACTGGGAAGCATATCTCAGTGGAAATATGCAATTATGCCCAACCCGAAGGGGGGGGGGACTTGGAATACACATATGACCCAGAGGGGCTGCATATGGAGTATCACTGGGGTGTCCAGCCGCAGGTGGAATGTTTCAACCCCAGGGTTGGCAAGGTGGCTTGCCGAGGGAAAGACACATGCTCAGAGAGGCTTACAGTGGAAATACACATGTGGGGGTCCCCAGAGGGGGAACCATGTACATGGAGGCACCTAGCCAAGCGCGAAAGCTGCCGGAGGCAAACTCTGGCGTTGACGTCAACAGTGCTGGAGGAGACTCAGGGCTTATAAGGCTCACCTGAGGAAAATATCGCACGTATCCCGTCCGTGGAGAGGAATGGCGAGCAAGCGAAGACACCTGAGCAGAATCTAGTACCGGCTAGTTGAAGCGAGTACATGAGAAGAAACTGGCTCCACTTGGAGATTATAGAATCTCGTGAATGTGTTAGGTGTCGCCCAGCCTGCAGCTCTACAGATGTCTGTTAGCGAGGCGCCATGCGCTAGAGCCCAAGAGGATGCCACACTCCGAGTGGAGTGGGCCGTCACACCAAGGGGGCATGGTCGACCTTGCTGCTGGTATGCCAAAGCAATGGCGTCCACTATCCAGTGAGACAACCTTTGCTTGGAGAGAGCCTTTCCCTTCAGCTTCCCACCATAACAGACGAAGAGCTGGTCTGAGGTCCTGAAACACTGCGTTCTGTCTACGTAAGCACGGAGGGCGCGTACTGGACAGAGCAGTGCCAAGGCTGGGTCTGCCTCCTCCAAGGGAAGCGCTTGCAGGTTCACCACCTGGTCTCGAAAGGGTGTTGTGGGAACCTTGGGCACATATCCAGGCCGTGGTCTCAGGATCACGTGAGAGTTAGCCGGCCCGAATTCCAGGCACGCTTCGTCAACCGAAAATGCCTACCCTCTTGATGGAGGCCAATGCAACCAGGAGCGCTGTCTTCATTGACAGAAACTTAAGCTCCACTGATTGCAGAGGCTCAAAGGGAGCACTCTGCAGGGCAGTTAAAGCCACTGAGAGGTCCCAAGAGGGTACGAGGGGAGGACGAGGAGGATTCAGTCTCCTTGCTCCCCTCAGGAACCTGATGATCAGGTCGTGCTTTCCCAGAGACTTACCATCAACTGCGTCGTGATGAGCGGCAATGGCGGCAACATACACTTTCAGGGTGGAGGGAGACAGCCCTCGCTCCAACCCTTCTTGCAGGAAGGAAAGCACAACACTGATTGGGCATTTTGTGGGTTCTTGATGTTTAGAAGAACAGCAGTTGACGAAGAGGTTCCACTTCAACGCGTAGGCATGTCTTGTGGACGATGCTCTAGCGGAAGTGATGGTAGACACCACCGCTGGTGGTAGGGTACTCAAACCTGCCTCAAACCACCCTGTGGCACCCTCGTCCCGATCTTTGGAACCTCCACGTGTGGCTCCTGGACGGGACGAGGGTGCCACAGGGTGCCCCGTCTCTGAGAAAGCAGGTCCTTCCACAGAGGAATTGGCCAGGGAGGTGCTGTCGCGAGGAGTACTAGTTCTGAGAACCAGGTCCGGTTGTGCCAATACGGGGCAACCAAAATGACCTGCTCCTCGTCCTCCCTGATCTTGTGCAAGGTCTGCGCAAGAAGGCTCACTGGGGGAAACGCATACCCCTGCGTAGGCCCCGCGGCCAGCTGTGCGCCAGTGCATCCGTGCCGAGCGTGCCCTCGGTCAGGGAATAAAACAGGTCGCAATGGGACGAGTCGTGGGAGGCAAACAGATCTACCTGTGCGTCCCCGAACTGATCCCAAATCAGCTGGACCGTCTGGGGATGGAGTCTCCATTCTCCAGCGAGAGGCCGAAGCCGAGACAGCTCGTCGGCCGCAAGGTTCAGGTCTCCCGGGATATAAATGGCTCGAAGCGACCTCAGATGCTTCTGACTCCATAAGAGGAGGTGGTGAGCGAGTTGCGACATACGGCTGGGACGTAGACCACCTTGATGGTTGATGTACGCTACTGTCGCGGTATTGTCTGATCGGACTAGTACGTGCTGGCCCCTGAGCAATGCACGGAAGCGGTGCAGGGCGAGATGTACAGCCAGCAACTGGAAGCAATTGACATGCCAAAGGCGCTGAGGTCCTGTCCAGGAGCCCGCGGCAGCATGTCCATTGCACATGGCGCCCCAGCCCGTGGTGGAGGCATCTGTTGATACAACAACATGCTGGGAAACTCGTTCTAAGGGGACTCCGGCCCGTAGAAAACTGAGGTTCGACCACGGGGTGAAGGTCTGACGGCAGGCCGGAGTCACTGGAACTCGGAGCGTGCCGTGATGCCATGCCCACCTCGGGACTCGATCGCGAAGCCAAAGCTGAAGCGGTCTCATATGAAGCAATCCGAGCGGCGTTACTGTGGCTGCGGATGCCATATGCCCCAGGAGCCTCTGAAATAGTTTCAGTGGAACCGCACTCTTGTCCTCGAACTGGCGAAGACAAGTCAGCAGTGACTGCGCAAGCTCGCTCGTAAGCTGCGCGCACATGGCGACCGAGTCGATCTCCATACCGAGAAAAGAGATCCTCTGCACGGGGCAGAGTTTGCTCTTCTCCCAGTTGACCCGAAGGCCCAGACGAGCTAGGTGCCGGAGCACGAGAGGAAGCGCTTGCCGGACACAGCTGCATCGCGACAGAACGGTCCACCGGGGGAACCCCAGTGTACCCACAAGCAGCGGCCTTATCGAGGGGAGGAAAGGCGGAGGAGGTCGACGAACGATCGCGGGAAGAAAATGGTGTCTTCCAGGACCGCGTGACCTCCTCATGCACATCCGGGAAGAAAGGTATTGGGGTTGGACGCCGACGGGGGTCAGCAGCCGCACACAAAAACCAATCGTCCAGCCACGAGCGCACAGGGTCGGGTGGCGGGGACCACTCGAGCCCAATGGCCGCGGCTGCCCGGGAAAGCATGGCTGTCTTCTCGCGATCTGACTCGGGCAATGCTGGCACACCCGAAGGTGGCAGCACAGCCGAATCTTCACTTCCCGATGACTCCTGCCCACCTTGTGATGCAGCAATCGACATTGCATCCTCCTGTGGAGCACCAAAAGAGATCTGCGGGGCCTCCGTAGAGGGACCAGCAGTCTCAGTTTGAACACTCGCGGGTACCAACGCTGGAGAGGGGGGTGTGGACCGTGGACGAGTCAGCGGTTTGTTCCACACCGTCACCCTCAGGTCACCCTGGCCACCAGCCGAAGTACAGCCTCTCAGGGAGACCGTAGATCGGGGTGTGGATGAGGGGACTCTCACTCGAATTAACTCATTGAGTCTCGACCGTAGCGTGGAGATGGTCATGTTCCCACAGTGAGAACATGAGTCATCCACAAGCGCTGCTTTAGTGTGATCAATGCCCAAACACACAAAGCAGCGATTGTGCCCATCAGAAGAGGAAACATTGCGACCGCAACCAGAAGTGCACGGGCGAGGCATCTTTAAAAAGACGTGCCGCGTGCAAGCTCTTTTTGTGAGAGGAAAAACTCCGCGGATGCTGAAGCGACCAGGGAGAAACACACTATCTGTCAGATCACTGACCAGATCAGCAGGGTAATGTGCACTCGCTGGAGATCGCCGTCACACCAACACCGGAGAGTTTGCTGATCTCGAAGATGAATATGAAGAGAAGAGTAACTCAGGATTTGGCTTTTGGAGTGAAGAAATAGCTCTCGGCTCCGAAGCGAAACATATCTGCATGTTGCCAGCGTACTTCCTTATATACCCCCAGGGTGGGGCGGAGTTACGCTATGCAAATTCCGCAGACCCATGGCATTTCATTGCCATTGGCTCGTTTTATATACTCGAAGGTGATAGGCTTTCTAAGCGAAACCCCATTCGTCGTCATCCGACGTAACTCGGAGTGACCACGAAAGGGAACTACTGTATATAAAAGCTATTCACATGAGCATGTTTAAACTGAAGGATTTATACTTTCATTAATTTGATACGCTATACTCCACATAGGAAGAACAGACATGCCAACTAGATTCTGACCTGATGCAGACACATAGCTTAAGCGGACTGATAGCGTCTTGTTCTGGAGCGAGGTTTACGTAAGTAAGGTCATGTGAAAATAAGTGGGTCAGCCAGAAATCTGCCCCAGTGACTCTCTATGAGCGCTACAGTTGCATTTTTTACAACAGATTTACACTGGAAATATGTGGGGGCACTGTAGAGCCAGGGAGGGCTCCGAGACTGGCTGCCCCGCTTAGTTTCATAAATACATGAAAAAATTTCAAAAAACATCTTGTTACCGTTGTAAACTTCGTTCCCTATCTGTCAGTCACTTTAACGTTGTGTCAAGACTGACACTAGGGGTCGCAAACACCTCTGACGTGTTCAGAAAAGGCCAATGAGAATTGGCGAGTGGAATTTACATGCCAGCCACTCCCCCGGACATACTGGTAAAAAAGGAGGCTGGCGTGTACCACTTATTCAGCTTTGTTCTTCGGAGCCGAAGCACCACATATCTTATGAGATTTTCCTTTCACCTTAAAAGGAAAACTACACTGCTGAATTCACAAGCACATTCTGCGTGCACAGATAAGTGCATGGAGTTCCCCTGGGCGCATTAGATGTCTTTCCGTCTGTGTCTTTCTGGGTGCAGACGATTTCTCTCTCTCTCTGACAGCCATGATTGCTGTCTTGAATGCATGGGCCATGCTCACACTGAGACAGCATTTGTGCATGGCTCATGCTCTTACTTTGAGAGCATGGCCTTGTGGTCTTGACTCTCGTACTTTTTCAAAAGCCAGAGAGTCACCTTAGATGCTTCCCCTCCTGTTCCTTCTCACTTCAGGTATGAGGCCTCGTCGAAGAACACTGAGGGCAAACTGGGGGTCACAATGGGAGTAACCGTTCCACAGCATGCTCATGTCTCCCGGATGAGTTAGGCGCTTTACCCAAGGGTGAACTTACTTTCTCAATTAGGGCTTGGGAGGTGGATGAGCTGTCAATCGCAGCATCAGAGTGCGGGCTTATGACTTCTGAAGCGGAATACTCGCCTGGGCTTCCACTCTCGGGTGTGATGGCCCAGTCTGAGGCTGATGCCAGTTTGGCAGCCATGCTTGCCCAGGCGGTCGAGAGCATCAGGCTTGAGTGGACTCCTCTGCCCTGCCCTGAAAGCTTGTGGTTGGTCGATTGGTTCCTGGTTTGGAGCACAATATATCTTCCCGGAAATGCATGGAAGATCACAAAGTCATGGAAAGCACGTTTTTCTGCCAGAACACTCTTTGCTGGCTCCTCCACCGTCACTATCCTCAATGGCGGGGCAGGGATAATCTGCGGTTCCACAGGTGGAACATGCGACTGCAGTACATTTGTCAAAACACCACCACCAGGCCAAAGCATTGAAACATCTGCACAAGGGTAGTTCCTATTCAGAGTTTATGTAGGAATTGCATTGAGTGACCGACTATGCCCTACACGTCACGTAGGTCACGGCACAGGCTCTGGGTCGGGCTATGTCCACACTCGTCGTCCAGGAGCACCACCTGTGGCTTAACCTGGCGGTGATGCGGGATGCAGAGAAAGTGTGCTTTCTCAACGCCTCCATCACCCAAGGTGGCCTTCGAAGTGCTCCTGAGACGGGTGACCCAGGCCGCTGACCTGCTTGCCAGCCCTAGGACTGGGAATGGGCTTTACTCCCGATAGAGGGATGGGAGGAGGGTTTTCTTTTTCTTATATTTCTTATTTCTTTTTTTATATTTTAAATGGTCAGCCAGGTCCGGGTCAGGTCCCAATCTATTACTTTAACTGTTTAACATTGTGTGTAATACCCGAGTCGATCGGACTCGGAGAACACCCGGCCGTGACCAGAGTCAGTCAGCACTGCTTGTGTGTTTTTTGTAACTTGCAACTTGGAAAATTAGGATAAGAAAAGTGTGAGCCGGGAAATAAGGTTAAAAACACACAAATTGTGCTAAAAAAGCTCTTCAGGTTGCTCCAGGCATTATTGGCACATCATGTCTTACAATAGCACTGTGCCATTCTATTCATTTCCAGTCATTATATTTCATTATAAATATTAGATTTAACTGAAAAACTCAAAAGAAAACTCAACAGTGTCCAAGATGTTGTTCTTCAAGGTTGATACTACCCTCTGCTGTACAGCAGAGAAAACATATTTTCACATTACCTTTTGTTGGCTTGTTGTAAACTGCATCAAAACACTGTAAGCTGAAACAAAACATATATTTCATAATTTCAAAAACAACTGACACTCAACATGAAGATCTGTGCCAAAAGCTAACTTGAAATGTTCAACTCTGTTCAGCTATGCTGAATACACACATTACACACTAACTACAAGTCCTGCATGACTCAATCAGATAAAATGTCATTATAAAATGTTGACAGACATTCACAGTCATCACAGGAAACCATTCACTTCCTCAATATCCTCGCTTCGCTTTCTGCCAACACTTTATTGCTGAAATATCTAAAGTGGTTTTCCAGCCAATTTTTGTGTGATCTAAAAAGCTTAATTGGTTTATTTGTTTGTATCAGCCCAAGGTACATCTCTCAGCAAGTTTTACACTTCATCGTTGTATTCATCTTTTTTTAATATACTAAAACCCACAAAGCAAGAAGTAAGCAATATGCACTTAACTCTATCCTTTCTCAATATTGTTTTTAATTTATACAGAAAATGTATTCAGCAGTTTCTGCACTCTGTCCATAAGCGAGAGATGTCCAAAAAAAGTTTTCATTTCACAAATAAATAAAAATGAAATAAGAAAAACATTAATTTCAAATAGCAAAGGATAGTGATTTAGTAATAAAGAAACATAACTCACAGTTGAATAAAACTGTTATAAATTATTACTTTATAAGGAAGGAATCATGTCCTGTAATGTAGTAAATGACTGAAGGTACTGTAAGAATAGGGAAGTCTAAAGAAGGGACTTTGACCTGGCGCTAAATCTATCATCCAGACAAAGTGTAATGATAAATGGAGAGACAGACAGAAAGATTGATAAGATAAACTGATCTCAAAAACATTAAGGAGCCTGTACTAATTCGAATTCCATGCTGGGTGGAAGTTTCTAAACAATGTGCTGCAGATGGGACACTTGAGAGTATTGATTAGTGTTCCAGTGTGTTAATCAGTTAATTTAGAAAAATCTGCTGTCTCTTTCAATATATTTTAGTGGGAAGCTATGCCATCGTTCAGTCAGAAGTGAAGAACAAGTTACTGTGTGTAATCTATTACATGATTTGGTTACTCTCACAATACCAGACTTTAGACAATTGGCATCAAGTCTGGTCCACTTTTGCAGCTTATTCTTTCCAATAGCTTTCCACTTATACAGTATATTTGTTTGTTTGTTTCTTAAGATATACTTGTACATTATAATATATTTTATTAGACATTTAAGATATGATTGTAGAATTTATTGTTGAATTTATAACAACAATATCAGGTGCAATATATGTGTGATTGTGTTTTGTTATCTAAGATATGTGTATTGAATGTATGTGAGACCAAACATCAAGAAATATTCCTTATACATGCAAAAGTGATTGTGATTCTGACATGTGAAAATACCATCAGTTTGTTGTTTTTTATGTGACATTTAAAGCAACACTATGTAACTTTTCAACCTTCATAATATATTTCCAAGATCCTTGTGATGGTACATCGACTTACAATAGGTTGAATGACACGTCTGCCATAGCCTGACAGGGTCTGTATCGCTTTTACTGGCACTATGTAACTTCGGGGTTCGGGTAGTAACCAGAGCACAAAAAGAACTACAAAATTCGACTGCTTTACGGCATACGTCACTTCCCCCACCACTTCGTCAAATTTGGACGTGAGAGGCCAACCAGCGTTTGTTTTCGGCTTTCGTGCGTATGTTTTTGTCATGGGGGTTGTTTACACCTGGCCACTTCATGCATTTTCTCAGATCGGATAGCTATCCGATCGTGAAAAGTCCAGGTTTAAATGCCCTCCGAAACGCATTTGAGACGGATTTGAATCCGATCCCTCAAACCACTTCAGGAGGAGATCTGAGACGAATTCCAGACGAAACTGGACAAGTGTAAATGCATATGGTTTTTGAAACCACATATGTAAATTGTACTCCTCCCAAAAATGCAAAAAAAAACAAAAACAAAAAAAAAACGTGTGAGAGCGTTGTATAGGCTATATGTTATACATATAATATATATGTTATATGATCGCAAATCAAAGTGAAAGTAAGTCGCAGACGCTTAACACACAATCTTCATCATTAAAAGTAAAGAAACAAAATGATCTTACCAGGGCTGTTACTGCTCTCTCTTATTGCAGCCTTTTTATTTTTAAATTTTAGCTGATGATCTATAAAATGCAGCTCATATCTGTTGCTTTCGGTGACGTGCACTCCATTAAATCTGCATATAGCGCGAGAATTGAAGATCGAGTTTTAAATCCGTTTCGCAAAAATACATTTATGTGACCAGGTGTAAATGGAATCGTTTTGATAAATCAGATAGCTATGCCTCACGAATTAGTTTGCCAGCTGAACTCAGGTGTTGTGAGGTGTATTTATCACGTAGTCCTGAGGGATATCAGACAACGCCGTTTGATGTTGATTCCTGCGATTATCATGAGAACAGCTTTCAATATCTCACATAATTATCAGGACATAAATAAGCCTAACGTAGAGGTTGTAAATAGTGTAAACGAGCACAATTTGCAAACTATTATGATCAATTGCAATAATCATGTCTATTGACATAACGGCCAATGTTATGAAATAATGCGACGTACATTTAACTTAATTGATGTTATCTGGCATTTTGTAATGTTTACATTCCAATAAAAACAACACAAATTAAATTATACAGTAGGCCTAGACTATAGACTATTTACTTGTGATTTAGCTGCAATCATGTAAAAACGTTATAATATAATATATTTACGACAGTGCAAGTATTCCACAGCGACTCTAGGGGTCGCTGTTTGACAAAAACACAATTTCTACTTAGTGTGGCTTTAAGGTAGATAAATCTAATAAAATGTAAATACACACATGAAAATTTGTGGAAAATGTCTGTAGACCTTATGTCCATCCAAAAGTAATTAAGTTCAGATTATTTAATAGACGTAGGCCTGGTTTCCCAGACAGGTCTCAGATTAAGCCAGGTTAAATAGGACACTCAAGTAGCTTTTATTAAATTGCCTTAGATAAAAAAAATAAAAATAAATAAATAAAATAAAAACATTTCTGGTGTGCATCTTGAGACAAAACAATGACAATGACATTTTAAGATATGTGAGTGCATGTTGCTATCAGTTAAAACAGCTCAAACATGCATTTTAGTCTAAGACTAAAATGTGATGAAAATGCATTATAAACCAAATATCACAGTGACCAAAGTTTGTAATAATTCTTAAAGGTACACTCTAAATAACCATTTTAAAATGTATGTCTGTTATAAAGAGAAATAATGACAACAGTAACCCAGAGTCTGTCAGTAATTTTTTGTTTTAAAAGTCAATTCATAGGTCATTGCTTGTACATGGTTTTAATGATATTGGTTCAACATTGTTGTGTTGCTCTGTTGCAGTGTAGACTTGGGGATAGTTTTTAAATGTACCCCCCCCCCCCCCCCCCCCCCCCCACACACACACACACACACTCTCTCTGGGAAAAACATGCTTTGGATTCAGTATTCAGTGCTTGTCTGTGAAATGAGGGGGTAGGGAGAAGTGCTCCCTAAGGCTCAATGGATTAGACACATTCTCTCTGGAGGGGTCATTAGCCCACACTGATTATCTAAAGATCCAGTGACCTGCCTCCTCCCTCTCTGGACACCCTTCACCCCCATGGGGTTCAGGTAAAAAGAGCAGGGGGTCTGGACAGATGAGGAAGCCTGTCATCTGATATCACTGTCTGGATTTTGTGTTTACATCTTAGACTGAGGAATTAAATACAAGATGACGATGGTCCAATAAATGAGAATGATTTATCATAATATAATAATATTAAACCAAATAATGCCATAATAATTATAACATCAATCGAGCATGACAAAGATGAAAAATAACAACTGTACAATGTGTTATTAGTGGTGCTTGTTAAGTCAAGGAAATCATTATTATTAGTCATATATTTGAATAAACAAACCTATTGTGCAGATTGTTGAGGATAGAGGTGTCAATCGCTTTCCAGGCGATCAGACATGCAATTTTCACATTCAAAAAAAAGAAAAAAAAAAGAAGAAGAAAAAAAAAAGGTTGAAACCAGAATAGCAACACCCTGGCAACTACTCACAACACTTAATGGATCCTTTTCACAGACTGTGATGATGTATTTCCACAATAATTATATGTAAATTTAGCAAAGTTATATAGCCTATATAGGCTATATACTTTTGCACCATATTACCCTGGGATAAAATGACAAATGCTAGTTAATGCTGCAGCAAAAGGGTTTCTACAGTTTTTTCCTCTATTGGAAATTTTTTGGAATGCAATAGTGTTTTTCTTTTGCAGTTTGAGCAAACGGGAATACAAAAAATATACTTGCCATAATTGGTAAATGACTCTAGAAGTTCACCATGTTGTACTGTACACTGTAAAAAAAAAGTTGCTGCCTTAAATTTTTAAGTACAATCAACTTGGATGTTTAAGTCATCAAACTGACTTAAAATGAGTCGAATCTTGTATAACTTATAAAAAAGGTTGAAAATGTCTTATTTTGATGAGTTAAAGCAATGTAAAAACATAAGTTGTAATAACGTATTGATCATAAAAAATTGCAGTGTAGTAGTTAACCTGAACTTGTGAAAACGTGGCTGCAAGTTTTTCACAAACAAGCACAGATCTGACAGCTTTATTAGACATTTTGGGAGTTAACTTTGAGGTTTTAATTATTTATCTTTTTCATATACATTGATTTATTTTATAGTAAAGTCACGTGATCATTCTATAATGCCGATTTGGTACATTTCCTATTATCAGCAATGCTGAAAACAGTTGTGCTGTTTAATGTTTTTTGTTTTTTTTGGAAACCATGAAACTTTTTTTCAAGTTCAAAAGAACAGGGTCTTCCCTGTCATTTTTTAAATACATTTTTAATGCATCCTTTCTGAATAAAAGTATTAATTTCCAAATCAATGAATCAATAAATAAATGAATGAACCAATCGATCTGTCAATCTTACTGACCCCAAACCTTCATGGTAGTGTAGATTCAAACGCCTTTTGTTGCATTACCAGAATATTGTCTCCAGGTGGCAGTAGATGACCAGAATTCAGTGGCTGGACCGAAAGCAGAAAGTTGCTTCTTGTTTGTCAAAGACGCACTTGGCAAACAGCCATTTTTATATTAGTGACATTAAATGTGTGCTAATTAACACCTGATGTTCTCTTCATTAAGATCACTCAAGCAGTCCCACTGAGATACTCTGCATCACATTACAGATTGTCAACATTATGCTGAGCTGCTTAATGAAGAGCACCCCCCTCCCCCCCCCCCCCCCACCTCCCACCACACACATACACAAACACACACACATGCAAGTATAAACATAAACAAACACACAATAAGTCACATTGCTGCTTTGCCTTGTTGCTTGATATCTTGAGGTGAGGCAGGCCTAGTGTTGTGTGAATATACATTTTAACTGTGTGTGCTTTATAAAAAATGGCCCAAATTCAGATAAGAACTATCTCATTTACCTCCTTTTACATGTGTCAAACATTATATGATTTAAAAAAGAAACTTTGCATCATACATTTAAAAACACAAATGTGAGCATGCACGGTAATTCACTCCACGCATTGCACAGTCAGTGAGGGTTCATAAGGGCTGGAAGTCCAGAGTCTTTCCTGCTCTAATCGCTCCGGCACCATTAGCACAGATCCATTAGAGCACTCGTTCATTCTCCATCTTCCTCCACCCCTCTCTTTAGAGCACCTCTGAGACACTCACTGCAGCTCACAGCATACAAACAGGTGCTCGGGTGGCTTTATTTTTGTTGCACGTGCAACAAATATATATATTTTTCTAATTTCATAAAATTTGTATACTATACAAGGTACTATGCAGCTTCTATTATCAGCATATAATTCTGAGTAAAAAGTATTTATAATTTTTTTTTTTTAAATAACATGCATTATAATAATATCTGTATAACTGTATTTGATATGTGCTGTATTCGAAATCACCCCCTATACCCTCATTCACTATTCCCATTACTCCGCTAATATCCATTTGAAGGAGTGAATGAAATTGAGTGAGTGAATTCGGACACGGAGTGTACCGGACGGGCTGCCGCTTTTACATAGTTTCTGTTTCTGTTAAATAATCATTTGAAACGTAGCAAACTGGCAGCTCCAGTTTTAATGAAAGGATTTATCTTGATCTCTGCCATTGAAGCTGTCATGTATTAACCTTAATCAAACAACTTAATATCAATTAAAAATGAATTTATACCTGTATGATATTATGCTGTAGCCACATTGGACCAGCGGTTTGTAAAATTAATGAATGTATGGATGATAGGGGTGTAACGATACCCTCATGTCACGATTCGATACATATCATGATACGATATTATTGCGATACTTCAGGACATATGATAAAAGGTTAACAAAAAATGTACTGTTGATTAAAATGCTAAATTTGATATTACATTGTGGGTGTAAATGAATAGGCTTGGACTTGGTGCTGGAAACCCAACGAACAGGACAATAGTGACCAGAATAAAAATATTCATGATTCTGAAGCTGAAAATACAGAATTATTTTAGACGAATATGCTTGCACTCTGTCACTGACAAGATCATTTAGGCAATTTTTACTGGTAAAATTAGACATTTGGCATTATCAGGACCCACAAATATTCACCCATTGCATTATTATACATTATATTCAACATTAGATATTGGAGTTTAATGTAGTACTGACACTAAAACTTGAATTTTTTTCTCACACAGTAATTTTTATTTTGGGTGAACTATCCACGATACATGTTGCATTTTTGTATTGCGATATTTTGTTACACCCCTAATGGATGATTCTAGCCTGGTTAAAACCAGACCATTTTCAGTAGTAACTGAGTTATGGTCTGGCAAAGCTTCTTTAATAACTCATTTCCAAAGGGGCGTCACCAACGGACGTCGCTCAAATGCCTCTGGGTGCAATTGGATAGACCTAAAACCAATCAGAGCGATCGTCATCGTGTAAAGCCATATGCTGCGTCCCAATTCGCCTAAGTTACACTATGCCATAAAAGTATCTACTCTTTTTGTGAAGAAAAGGTATTTACTTTTGAATGTGTAGCAAAAAAAGTAGGCAAGCTTTGGGACATACTACTTCGTCATCTTTATCGGACGGATCTGTCGCGTGCATCCTGTCACGTAAACTGCCCTGTCAATCATCTTGTCACTGTTAAAATCCTCTATTAAATCTAATTTAATTTCCGTTTAGGAGAGAAATGTAGTAGCACGTTCATCTGCCAGTGGGTCTTTAATGGAGAGACTGTGCTCATTTGTTTGCAATTTGAATATAATAATGCATTTAAAAGTTGCTGCGCTTCACCAACGGACGTCGCTCAAATGCCTCTGGGCGCAATTGGATAGACCTAAAACCAATCAGAGCGATCGTCATCGTGTAAAGCCCGCCCCAACGTTTCTGATTGGTGCCGCGATTTCGACGGATTAGAAATGGGCTTGAATGAGCTCTTTGCCAGACTACTTGCAGAGCAAATCTAAATTTGCCGGAAGTTATCTGGGTTTTCCCAGGCTAGGATGATTCAGCTGCAGGCGCCATCTTCTGGTCAGACGCTTACATCCGAATGAACGAGACGGAAGAAAGTTAGTGAGGGAAGGACATAAAAAAAATTGGATGTAGGGTTTAATAGAGTTGTAGTAGACCAGAAAC
Source organism: Leuciscus leuciscus (assembly GCF_965113295.1). Classification (NCBI taxonomy): domain Eukaryota; kingdom Metazoa; phylum Chordata; class Actinopteri; order Cypriniformes; family Leuciscidae; genus Leuciscus; species Leuciscus leuciscus. The sequence continues at coordinate 12,933,482 of NC_138740.1, forward strand.
GACAAGCGAAGGTCTATTCTTTTGGAAAACCTTTATCGAGAAGTTCTCCCTTTCATGATAAACATCATAGCTTTGTCGGATCTAAACGGCAACATTGGCTCATCCCAAAGCATTGAATTGAGTTTGAAAACTTCCCATCCTCTGATCTAATGCTTCAAAACAAAAGCTTGTCTCATATATGGCCGCAGACACAGATGGAGATGGAGCGCCTCTTTGTTCCAGCACAGCGGGTATCTGATGTTACATAAGTTCGACTCAACACCTGTGCCGGCATCCCGCGAAGAAGAGCCTGCTACGGCACAAAGCCGAGGAAACATATTTATTTCATCGCAAGATCAAGCCTTGTCCCTGTAGTAAAATTCCTATACAGTGTCAGCTTCTGAAGATACATTTTTCATAGGGCACCATGTGCCTTTCTGTCACTCACAGCTGCAGGGCATTGGAACCACAGGATTATATGAGGGGAGGGCAGAGGGAGGACGAAAAAAAGAAAGATTAAATATTTAAGTCTCACTCTTCCACAACACCAGGAGCCACTTGTTCGGCAGTCTCAAAAGAAAGGGGCCGAAGCCCCAAGATCAAGGGGTGCCTGCCGGGGTCACTGCCTTGTGGTCTTTGGAGGCAGAAAATCACATGGCCTGTCCGTCAATCCAGGCCTAATGATCTCCTGCGATGTCATTATTCTCTGCGGTTCGGGACCGTGATATCGAAAGGCCTTATTGGGAAGGAGCGGATCAACATGTGCTGTAGTGAATTTGTCATGCTTGATGCTGGTGAATTGAAAATGGAGGCCAATGTTGCTTGTCACATCACACACAACAGCCTGTCAAAATAGTGAGCTGACTCACTGAGCATCATCAAAAATGAATTGCAGCGTGAGCTTGACATTCTGCCACACAAACGCATGGATTTTCACACACTCCGATAACACTAGATGGGGCTCAAACTGTGGCCTGTTGTGCATAGTAGTAACACTGACTTCTAAAATCTAGACTATTTCTCACTATTTCTACAAGGAATATTCTGGGTTCAGTAAAATTTAAGCTCAGTCGACAGCATTAGTGGCATATTGTTGAGTACAGCCAAAAATAATTGTACAAACTTTACATATAATCAAAGCACTTACAAACAAGGCGCAAAAAAAGTTAAATGGGGCCAATTTTTTGGAAGGTTTAAATACAAAAATGCTAAACTTTTATAAAAGCGCTCATTTTCATTAATCTCTGTTAAACTATTATTTGAGCTGTAAAGTTATTCTTGATATTTTTACAGTTGTTTTAGGGTCTTAGATCTGCTATGCTGCTGCTGCTTTTGTTACTGCTGCTGCTGCAAAGTTATGGAATTTGAACGCTGAAATGCATGAAATGCCAACGCTATCTCACGCGCAAGGTTTAGGGGCGGGGTCAGGGTAGGTCATTCGTCTGAATTCGTACGAATTAGCCACCTCGTAAAATACGTATGAATTGCTGTGAGATCGTGTTGGAAATACTGCTATGAACAAATAAGATATGCTGCAGCTGTACAAGCATACATGAATCCCCCCGTATGCAGATCTATACAGGTGGAGCTGGGGAAGGTGGGGGGTTGCTGAAAGCGCCTTGCACTGCTAATAGGCAAGCATATGAATGTTGAGCAGCAAGCTCATTGGCTACCAATACAGCGAGAACCAATCAGCTGTGCCCTATAGAGAATAATGTAATTGCAAGCAGGTTAAAGAATTTTTGAACCTGCGCCATCTAGAGTTTCATGATAGAACTTTACATTTTTACAAAAAACAGTTTGTTATGCTGCTTGATACTGCAAACTGGTATTTGTTATAATATTTTTATTTATTTATTATCAAAATAGTAAACACACTGGTTTGAACCCAGACAGCAACAAAGTGTCGGCACAGATCTGGACCACAACTGGTACATGTGGATTCAAAACGTACCAGATGTGGGCCGGATCTGGGCCGACACTATGTTGCTGTCTGGGAAGTGCAAATAGTTTTCCCGTTTCCTGCATTTTTTTATTATTTGTTATTTACCTATAGTGGCTAATGAATCGGTAGTCTCGCGCATTCACTGCAAACAGCTTACTTCCACATTGCAGAATAATGTGGAGAGCACCACTTACACTTAAAATACTTAAACTGAATGTTCCGTAGGAATCACCGTTTAGACTTAAGATCAGCTAGTAAGTAATCAAAACACCCCTCTACACTTTTTTCACTGGAATTTTATGTTGCCCCAAGTCAGTGCACTGCTTTTCATATGGGTGAAAAGGGAATTAATGGATTATCTTTATGATACACATTCAACGAGCAGTTTCACTATTAATAACGCCTAAAATCATTTTCTGCCTCACCAAAGAAGCTGCAAAAGCTGCTGATCCCTCCAGTCTGGAGAGATGTAAATGTAATTCATGTCAGAGAGAGTTTTTTATTTATTTATTTTTTTACTTTAGCGAGAGGCAGAAAACAGCAGCGAAAGACTCCATTAATGGCACCCAGGCTAAGGGCCTTAAATATTGCATAGACAGCAGAGTGAATCACTCTATCGGCAGTATGCCCCGCGATTAACAGACACACAGGTCCACAGGTCCCAGTTCTCGTTAGAAGGCCAAACCTGAACTCTATAATACTTTTCTCTCTCTCTCTCTCTCTCTCTCTCTCTCTCTCTCTCTCTGAGTGCACTAGATATTTTTTACAAATCAGTTTGTTTCTTAAAGAAGTGATTATTTTTGTCAATGTTAGAAGCCTTCATCAATCACAGAGCGGGACTATCAATTTTTCCAACAAGTGGAAGATGAGAGTAATTCTATCTATCTATCTATCTATCTATCTATCTATCTATCTATCTATCTATCTATCTATCTATCTATCTATCTATCTATCCATCTATCCATCTATCTATCTATCTATCTATCTATCTATCTATCTATCTATCTATCTATCTATCTTATCTATCTATCTATCTATCTATCTATCTTATCTATCTATCTATCTATCTATCTATCTATCTATCTATCTATCTATCTATCTAGCCATCCATCCATCCATCCATCCATCCATCCATCTATCCATCTATCCATCTATCTATCTATCTATCTATCTATCTATCTATCTATCTATCTATCTATCTATCTATCTATCTATCTATCTATCTATCTATCTATCTATCTATCTATCTATCTATCTATCTATCATCTGTCTGTCTGTCTGTCTGTCTGTCTGTCTGTTTGTTTTGTTGACGTATTTGTGTTAAAGGTTTTGCAGAGGGAATCTCATCCCTTCATGAATCAGAAAATACTACCAACAGACAGAATTTTTTTTTTTTTGGGGAATAAAATGTTGGATAAAATCCGACAAATTATATATAAAAAAAATTTCTCAGTCGCTTTGGTGCATTTCTCACATCACTATTTACATTTGCACAACAGTTAATGCAGTTCTCAAAACAATTAGTACAAACTGATAACCTGCAAAAGCGTGTCACTTGCTCAAAATGGATAGCTCATTCCTCAAAAGCAAGTATTTATGTCAATGAAAGTGTCAGTGTCATCAAAATGAAAAGTCCTGACACCATTGTATATGAACAAGATAGTCAAATGGCTTTGCCATGTTTTCATAGTGACAGTTTACTCTGTAAATGTTTTCCAATGCAAAAAAGTCAGATCTTGGTGACACTACCTGAAAATCCTCAAGACAGCACTATATACTATTTGCACAGCCATTTGAAAAATACAGTAAAGTTACACATTACTGTATTTAGTGAGGTAACAGTGAGTACAAGACACTGAATATGTATGATTCACATTTTTACTGCATATGCTCTTTGCAATTCTAATTTGTTCACAGCATTGTGCAAAATAAAAAAAGACACCCTTATTTACAACAAACATAAACTTCCTTTGGGTAGAGCTGTGCACAACTGTAAACAATATTGCAGTACATATTGGAACTGAACATTGGTTGCAACTAATGCTTCACACACCCCTTCTCATCAGTGAAAGCTGAGATTCACCTGAGAGAAATTGTTCAATTTAGGAGACATTTTCAAAAAACAAAACAAAACAAAACAAAACAAACAAATGGTGTAAAATTTGCTTGACAGATTTTGACAACTAGTTCAAAATTTTTGTATGTAATGACTCAAGCAATGAAATGAGGACTATTAGTTTTATATGGAATGACTATTCAGCATTCACAAGTATAGTTCATTTTGACTGACATGACATAAGCAAATGATAATGTTATAAAACTGCAGAGAGTTGTATGAAAGCAATTGATGCATGTCCAAAAGCATTTGCAATTTGTTGGAAGGAATGAGAAACTGCTACTATGATGTGCACAAATGACTAAATGTTGTGGAGGTTGAACTAACTGTTGCGCAAATGTATATAGTGATGTGAGAAATGCACCAAAGCGACTGAGAAAAACTGTAACAAACGAACAAAAAAACCTTCAGCATATAAATAGGAAAAACTGGTAAGCCTGCGTGTGTATAGAGCTAAGTGCAGATTTATGGCCCAGTAAAAGAAAAACTTATTTCGAGAAAATAGTCTTTAAATATTTGCATTATTGTTTAAATCTACAGACGCAAAAAGATAAAATGCAATATAAGGAACATTTAATAAACATAAAAGTGGTTTCCACATTTTTAAAAGCCTAACAGTCCAAAATTAAAAAAATGACCAGTGCATGAAAGAAATGTTTTTGCCTGTTGTGTCTTGCTTATATGTGTTCTAGCTGCATCATTGATTTTGTGCTTTATATCTTTCAAATATCACTTCTGGTAAGCCTATATTAAGTACAGTATCACAATAAGGTATAGTATAAGGCAAAATAAATAAATAACTTGAATTTGTTGAAACCGTGTGTGTTTCCGAGTCCATCTTTTCATATGAAGCCAGACATGAATGTTCAGGACATCAGATATTTCAAATGATTAAATGTTGTTTTCCATCAATATGCCAAAACAGACTGTTGACACCGATAATAGAGAGTTTGAGAGGAGGTGGAACGGTTACTGGCGAAAAGAAGGACAGGCATGAATAAAAGGTGTGTCAGATAACCACACAAAGCTGACAGACAGCATATGTTCCATTGGCCCCAAACTGTTCTTAGCGTTCACTGAAGTCATCAGCCTCCCACGAGTTGCGTACTTTACCCCATTCTGTTCCTTTTGAACACACACTCAGTAGGGCTCTCCATCAACCCCTCATTATTAAGCCACTAGTGTCGTTACCCAACCATCAGATGATCAATAAATGAACCGTGTCGACGACTGGAGCTCATTCTCATTGTCTCTGTGGAAGAAAACAGGTTTTTAAATACAAATGTTTTCTTGTTGTTTGGAGCTGAAAATTTGCGTTTGGCAAAAATGATACGTTGAGCTAGCTAAAATAATGCTTTATAAAACAAATCATTCTTGACCAGTTCCATTCCTATTTATTTAGCTCCCAAATAAAATGGTGCATGCATATATATATATATATATATATATATATATATATTTTTTTTTTTTTTTTTTTTTTGCTCAGTCTACCCACCTTGCTCAGTTGCACCTCCCACAGATAATTTACTTTGAATTGAAAATTCAAACATCAGATATGCTACACCTCAACAAACTCCGACAAAATAAATTATAACCCAAAAACCGTTAGTGGCCAACATATTTGCATGAGGACTCTTATTGAACTGTCAAGGGTGTTCCGGGGAATGACAGGTTTGTGGTTACAGTTCCTCTTTTTGCTCCTCTGCAAGGTTAATCTCAATTTTTTATCAAGCATTGTCCAACTTAAAATAACATGGCCATATTAACCGTGCAGGTCTCACGTTGTTGTTGCGCTATAGGGATTGACTGGCTTCAGGGCCTAAACACGCCACCCTGAACTCACTTTATATTCCACATCTGCTGTGGTGGGAATGACAATGAAAATGTGGCATGTTGTTTTCTTTTCCAGTGTGCACAACAATAAGATTACAGCTCCCATTTAAAATCTGTCACTGGTTCATTATAACGCACTTTTTTTTTTAAATATGAAGCCACACTGAATACAATGCCTTGTTCATGTGACGCAAAGCAAGATGATTTTCTTTTTAATGTAAAATATACCTGCACGAATCTACATACCTCTTCCAGCCAGTCTCGAAATCAACATACATTTTTATTTCATTTTAATATACACTGCCATTCAAAAGTTTTGGATCTGTAAGATTTTTACTGTTTTTAAAAGAAGTCTCTTCTGCTCACCAAGGCTGCATTTATTTGATTAAAATACAAATTAAAAACAGTAATATTGTGAAATATTATTACAATTTCTTCTTCTTTTAAAACATAAAAAATCGTAACGATCCAAAACTTTTGAACGGCAGTGTATTTTGTATCTTATCTTTTATAAATGAAATATAATACAATTAAAAACAACACAAAACAACAATGCAATGAACAAACATGATATTACTAAGGAAAATATACAAATCTACATAAGTTGTCTTTTAGATAGAATAGGAATCAAATGTAATTTTTTTAAATTATTTTGTATTTTAGGTAACACTTTAGATTAGGGTCCAATTCTCACTATTAACTAGTTGCTTATTAGCATGCATGTTACTAGGATATTGGCTGTTTATTGGCACATATTAATGCCTTATTCTGCATGATCATATTCTATAATCGTACCCTTAATCCTACCCAATAGCTAAACCTAACCACCTATTAATAAGCAGTAATCAGGAGTTTATTGAAGAAAAAGTCGTAGTTAATAGTTAGTTAATAGACTTGGACGCTAACCTAAAGTGTGATTGTATTTGATTATTATTTTTAAGAAAGAAAGAAAGCAAGAAAGAATTGGGAAGTATTTGGAATTGAAAGTATTATGGGATGTCCCGCTCGGTTTGTTCGTGTTTGCCGCGGGGTCCCGTGCCGCATGGTCCAGTTGCACCGCCCAAAAAACGACCCTGATTAAACACGGGGTTCAGAGTAATCTGATACGATTTTAATCATGAATTATTTTATGACCCATTAACCCGCAATATGAACCCCACCACTTCCACCCCCCCATATATTGCTCAAATCAGTGTTGTTTAGATCTATCATTGTCAACACTAACATTAATTAGACGCCTTAAATGACTGCTATGTGATGGAGTCGAATCAGGGTCCCTAAGGATCTTGCTCTGTGATCCAGGTAATGCCGGATCATGGCTGGCTGATGGAGTCTCGCTAACAAGAGGGGACTGTGTCATCCATCTTGGGAAGTGCTCCACAGACGTATTGATCCGGCAAAGGCGCAACTCCCATGAAAGCTGTTCCTTGACGGATTTCTTACCGAAGGCACGTGGCGACAAGGCTCTGGAGATGTCTCTCCTTGTCCCAGAGACGATGGGGAATGCCGTGCCACTTGGGGGAAGGTTTCTGGATGTTCTTCCCATGTCAGGACTTGTGCACAACTGCACTTCCTGCTAAGCAAAGTGGACAAATTACACATGGCCAGTCGATAGCGGTCACAAATAATCTAGATGCACAAGTACTTATTGACACAAGCTTCAATAAACCTGCATGAGTGGATTTAAATAAAATACCGCCATTAATCAGCATGCTTTATCACTAACCACAGGTTAGGACCAGTGCCAGTCTTTCTTACTATCAAAGACTGACTGGCTGAATCTCTGGATGACATGAATAATCACTTTCGGATATGGACCGCAGGGTACCACATTTGTTTGTGGCTAATCAGCCATGCATTAGCTAACAGTTTGATGCATCTAAACCAATCTGGCAACAGCTCTGGGCATTTGGGAATAGGGCCGAAACAATCTACAATATAGGCTATAAGGAACCCATCACAATATGAGACCAATTTGGGGGTTTTTTATATACATTTTCTATAAACTCATACAAGACAGCATCCGACAAAAGTCTGAGACCACATTAAAATTGGGGACATTTTTTTATTTAAACTTGAAAACAAACAAAGTTTTAGCATTTTGATCAATTTTAAACAAAGTTATGACATAAAATGAAGAAATATTTCTGATTTATAGGCTACTGATCAAATACAATCAAACAAATGTTATAATATTGATCATATGAATTCCTGTGTGCAAAATTTAGCTTTGAGTCCTGCTTTCATTGAAGCACAAGGGAGACAAACCAAATGCTAATTAATTCTAAAATGATTATTTTTATGCTGGTAATAAAATGTATTGTATTGTATTTTATTGTATTGTAAACTGTACATACAATACCAGTCAAAAAGGAATCTTTTTGATTTGGATTTTTTATTTATTTATGTCTTCAACATATTAGAATGATTTCTGAAGGATCATGTGACACGGAAGACTGGAGTTGTGATGCTGAAAATTCAGCTTTGCATCACAGAAATAAATTACATTTTAAAATATTTTAAAATTGTAAACAGTTCTTTTAAATTGTAATAATATTTCACAATAGTACAGTTTTTACTGTATCAAATAAATGCAGCCTTGGTGAGCATAAGATACTTCTTTCAAAAACATTTAAAGTCCCCCTGTGGTGAAAATCAAGTCTTTATATGTCTCTCTGGTGTTTTTAATATGCTTTAAGACAAACAATGTGCAAATTCATAAGTCAACACCATTGCTGAGTATTTTCTCCTTAAAACTGCATTGAACCAAAGACAGTGTCAAAATTGCGGTTTGAAATCGTTTCTGACATCACAACTTGTAACCAATCACATCAACAAGTGATCGTCAATGAGTGAATCTCTGAGCTGGTGTGAGTGAGTGGAGGCGGGGCTAATTTGCATATTCATAGAACCGCATATACTAAATGAGGCAAGGGTGTAGAGTTACATTCAAACTATTTTAAGGCATGAAGAAACTTTTTTCCAAGGAACTTTTTTTAAATATGTCATTTTGGTGATCAGAGATGAGTTTTAAGGGATGCAATTATTGACTACAGGAGAATGTTTAAAAAAATCGTTATTATTCTACTTAACTTTTGACCGGTGGTGTAAATCTACAGTAGAAGGAAATTTACAACCTGGTACTAAATGTTTTTTAATCTCTGACATATATGAAAGGATAGTCCTTCGAAAATTTGTGTCTTTAAGAGACACATGAGTCATATATGGTCTTGTCCGCCAAAGCATTATTTCTGTTGACCAACAGTTAACTCGCCCTGAGGGCCCAACAATAGTGGAACAATGCATGTGACTGACTTTACAAGCAAACAGACAGAGGGCAAGTCCTTGAAAAGTGCAGTTTAAATTGCCCACCAAGGCATCAGTCAGTGATTTGCCTATACCTCACAAAAGAAAACCCAAGACAATGCTGCAAGCCACGCGCAGCAAGACAGAGGGTGTAACATTGCACACTGTCCGTTTGCCCACACAAAGAGTGACAGAAACACAGAAAGAGAACGAGAACAGCAGGAAAAGGGAGATGACTCTCTTCATTCACTGTCAGGCTTCAAAGTGCTCATGCATCTGCAACAGCTGCTTGGCACGCACAGGGAGATTAGACATTTCTGAGCTCATCAATTTATGTCTTCTCGTCGATTTGCCATTCTCTCTAATTGTGGCACTCTTACTGTTTTGTCCACAGTGTTTGAAAGCAGTTGCCTGAGGCAAGTTAAATATGAAATCTGAATAGAGAAGAATTGCGTATCTACTCAAGGGTTGGTGATCAAGACTATTGAACTTTGGGAGTTGTTGAATACACTGTATGACATAAATCAAAGAGATGCCTCAGTCTAGTTTCTGTCGTGCAACAAATGTATTAGTGAAAAATTTCAAAATTAAACAAAAAAACTTTTTGGTATTGGTTTGAGGGTCTGCAAAGTAAAGTAAATTTAGATGGTTTATATTATGGCTAAATAAATATAAAAAATAAATAGAAATAAAAGTTAATCTGATCCACCCTGTGAAAGGAATGCAATATAAAGTTTCTCCTACATTCACCATGACCTGTATTCATATTTTTAAGAATTTGTACATGGCTAGAGTTAAGTGTGCAAAGTGTAAATACACATACTATGCATTTATGCACTTATGTACTAAAATCAGTGTATTGGACAGCTTCGAAAACTTAAAGCTTTTTACGTATGCATAACTTCAATCTTTTTGAAAAGAAATCAATCTATTTGTCTCTAAGAAAAGTTTATAAAAAATAGTCTGTTAATATGAAGGAATTTTCTGTATTTTTTTTTTCTTTCACAGGTGTTTTACATGTATCTTGAATAATGCATTATAGGGTTGAAGGAACAATCTATAAACTTAACGAAAAACATGCTAGTCATTTTCTGCAAGGACATTATCTGTTTTTCTTACAGTGTTTATGAATTCTGGTTTGCATCTACCCAAACCTAAAAATATGCATGCATAATTATAAATACCAGTGACAGATTAACATAAAATGTCTCTATAAAAGGCTTCGGTGCAGTGAACGTGAATAACAACTCCACATGGACTCCTGCAGTGGCAGATTTGTTCTGCACTTGTAGTTGCTGACAGCGGCCCATGGGTCCTATTGTCTCTCTGTTCTCACCGCTGAGAAGCGAGAGCCTGGGGTCAAAGTTGAAACAGGACTTGCCAAAACTCCTTGTTCCACAGCTGACCCTTTTTACCCTTCTCACACAGGTTCTTTTCAGAGGAGACCCAAAATACAGCAACACACTTTGTTCTGTGTCAGCTCAACTGTAGTTTAATGACTAGGCTAAGCATCTAATTAGATGGGGAGAAACACCACCCCAATATAGTCTATGTTTCCCCAATTCGTCCGGGCAACTGGTGTCAGGCTTCCCAGCTGACGGGGCCCCACGTCACCCTATATGGATGGCTGTGGGGGTAGAGGCCCCCTGGACGCCCATCATACGGCAGGCCTGAGGGGAGAGGAGGAGGTGGTTACTACAGGGGCAAGCTAATAAAACTAATAGAGATAGTTACAGTCAGACCCTGTCCTCCACTTCCCCTCGGGCAGCTTTTTTGATCATCTGGCCCTCTTTTACAGCACTCGCTCCATTTTGAGCGGCCATTTTAGGTCTGTGTCCAGCTGTGCTACTAGGCAACATAGTACACTCTTAAAAAATCAACTTTAGACATTCTACTGACTATAAGTAACTTTGCAACTGCATGTTACCCAAGTCTCATTAATTTGCAACTACTTGTCAACTAACTCTCATTAGTAGACTCTTAGGCTATGGTTAGTAGAAATAAAAAAATTATTTTGAAATAAAGTGTTACCAAAAAATGGTCCTAAAAAGTACAAGATTAACGTTCCTCCAAACCGATCTCACGGCAATTCGTACGGATTCGTACGAATTGAGGTGGCTAATTCATACGAATTCATACGACCTCACTCGTACAAATTCGTAAGATTTTTGCTAAATCGTACATATTTTACGAGTTGCCCAATTCGTATGAATTTGTATAAATTACCTATCCCTGACCCCGCCCCTAAACCTACCCGTCATTGGGGTTTAGACAAATTGTAGCCAGCGAATTCGTATGAGTGAGGTTGTACGAATTCGTATGAATTAGCCACCTTTTACTCACTCGTACGAATTCGTATGAATTGGTTGTGATATACTGTAGCTTTGGGTTCTTCGGCTTGTAACTATAGATCTTAAGGTAGGGACACACCAAACCGATGTGCCAAAGAAGACAAACTGCACCTGTACTGCACCTGTGTGTAAATGAGACGACTATCTATTTCTGCAGATATATTCGTCTATATTCGTCATGCAAAAAGGGAAACCGACACTGGAGACAGCAGATACACACATCGTCAACAAAGCAGCGTGTGCTTACCGTTTTGAATATCAATCCTGCTGATCACTTTCTTTATTCCACTCCGTTCATGTAAACATTGAAAGGAACACTCAGGTAAGATGACATAAAATTAAAACAGCGTTCTGACCGTTTTGACTTCTTTGCTTGCTGTTCTGCTATTATTCTCATGCACTGACTCATTCACTAAGCTGAACAGCCAATCAGAGTTCTCTCTCTCACTGATGCCCGACGCCGATTCTGCATGCTGAATCGGCCCAAACAAATCCGACGGCGTCCGACTAGAGCCAACGGTGCGGAACACACCGGAAAAACTATGTCGGCCGACGTTCAAAAACGGCCCATCGTCGGCTTGGTGTGTCTTGGTGTGGCTTTAAGAGCGAGAGAAACAAGTGTGCAGCCATCTTAAGAGTTTTTGTCTTTGAACTTCTATTTGTGTGATAGCTCTGTATATTTTCTATGGCATCAGTGTCGAAGAATAATTAGATGGCGAAGTGGTTTTACCTATTGTAGAGTTAACGAAAGTTATCATGAGCATTGTAATGCTTAAAGCCCACGTTTTAACATAATGTCAGTAGACCGGGAAGATATTAAAACGAGCGGTTCATTCATAAAATCGTAAGATCTTACCTTCATGCAGTGGAAATACAAACCGAAAGACAGAACACAACGAGTGCAGTGCTGAAAAGGGGTGGGGCTACAAAAAGTCTATCGAACTCTTTTTGGTGCTAAATAGAATCCTTTTTATAAGGTTCTATATAAAGAACCATGCTTTGAAAGACCAAACGTAGCTGTTGTGAATTGACTATATGAGCCCTTCACATTGTTAAAAGGAAAAAGTGATATAAAGTCATATAAATGGTATAGCTTTAATGTTTTTGTGACTGGGCGTGCTTATGCATAAACCCAAGTTATAATTGAGAACTCTTAACAATATGGATCATAAATTTAGTATCTCTGTAACTTGGTTGATTAGTGGAGAAGAGAAGAGAAATGCCCTCAACTCATAATCACACTTAGAGTTTTGTAAAAAATAAATTAATAAATTAATAAATAAATTTAAAAAGGACAGAACGACTGCTATAGGAAACCACTTACAATTTGAAAGTTAATATGTATAAACATTTTAAGAAGGATTTCAAGTTACCTGTTGAAAGTATAGTTGGATCGTTGAGCTCCTGGAAGTCAATAATGAGGTGGTTTTGAAATAACTGTTTTGACAGTTACAGATTCAAACAACAAAAGGGCGGGAATAAAGAACCCTAAACTAAGCATACAAGGGTTTTCAAGATGATATGGTACTAAAAAGAATTGTTACTATGTGTAAAGAACCTTTAAAGAACCATCTTTTTAGAGTGTAGGATTACCACTTAAAAAATTATTTCTATTCATTCCAAAAAGCCTTGAGCATCCAACATCGTTTAAACATTCTGCACAGGTGCACGCTCTACAAAAGGAGGTAAAAATGCTTTCAGAAAGAGATAACAGCACAAAATCACATCGCTGGTGCTCACGGATAAAACAGGTTTGATGCAAGAATTTCAGCTCCCCTGAAATTCTTTTATGAAGCTTTAGATGAAGCTTACCCCAGATAACACAGGCCTCGTCATTCAGATACACACTAATACAACCGCATGCAAATACAACAGCGTTCTTGTTCTCCAGAGGAAGAAATGACCAAATCGAACACTATTTGAGCTGCTACACAAATACTTCAAAGGACATTTCCAACACCATGCAAATCTAAATCATTTTCCTTAGCAAACACAGGCACGCACAGTCGTTGAGCCGGTGTGAAACAAATTTATTTGTAGACGTTGGCAATGTTTTTTTTTTCTTGCAGATTTGCAACCTTGTATTGGATCTCTTCAGTTAGAAAAGGTTGGGTGGTTGCCCATGCTTTACAGAAGTTCCAAACTACAGACAGATGGGAAGAGAATATCAGTTTCCTCTGTTCTCTCAGTGAAGAGGATTAGGAAAGGATGAGAGCAGGAGGTGGAGAGATTAAAGACATAAGAGCCACAGAATGACTGACTCTTAGAGAAGAGCATTCCACAACACAAACACCCTGAAAAGAGAATTACAGGACAGTAATTGAGAAGGAGACAGAAGCATTTCATATATGCTAGCAAAATAAATTAACAAACAAATAAATAAATAAATATTTAGTTTTAATTTTATTTAATATAATTAAATATAATTATGTAATTTTTGTATAAAGATTATCAGTTAAAATAGCTAAAAAATGCTTGAAACAAAATACATTTTCTTGAGAAGCAACTCTGAATAAGATATCAAGGCTTGTTTTCATAGATTAGAATATACAGTATCGTGAATATAAGCGTGAATATAATATAAGTCTTGCAGCACTGGCAGATTTGTTCACTCGTTTTTAAATTGTTTATAAAACAAGTGTAAAAAAATCGTTCAAAACTAAAACTAAAACAGATAAATAAATTCCCTGAAAAACAAGTCTTAATATCTTATGCAGTGTTGCTTCTCAAGTGCATGCATCTTGCTTCAAGGATTTTTAGATATATTTTTAACTAGGAATTAAACTTAAAAAAAAAGGATTTGAAAGTGCAATGACATGTTTGATAGCCATAATAAAATGTAATAAACCATAAAGCACAGTGAAAAAGATTAAATTAATCTTTTAAATGTTGCACTGGGGTGATCCTGTCCAGCAAATCAATCTAATAAAATGAATGAAGTCCTAATTTCTTATGTAGTGTTGCTTTTGAAGCACATGCATCTTGTTCCAATGATTTTTAGATGTATTTGTAACTAGAAAATTAGACACAAATACTTATTAAAACAATTTTTTTTGCACTTATAACATTGTAACGACGTGTTCGATAGCTATAATCAAGTGTATGAAAACAAAATGTTGCACTAGGGTGCTCATGTCAAGCAAATACATTTCATCCAGTAAAGGTAAAACCAACCCTATTTCACGGCAATTCGTACGTATTTTACGAGGTGGCTAATTCGTACGAATTCATACGACCTAACTCGTACGAATTCGTACGATTTTTGCTAAATCGTACATATTTTACGAGTTGCCCAATTCGTTTGAATTCGTACGAATGACCTACCCCTGACCCCGCCCCTAAACCTACCCATCACTGGGGTTTAGTCTCCTCGTATGAATTTGTACGAATTGGTGGTACGTTGGTAAAACATGTAATCCAGTCTTTACACTATTGTTCACCTTCCCTACACCCTCATTTTAGCAGCATATTCGCTGTATTGATGATGTATTTACACGGTCATCTCCTTTAGACATTATACTAGGCCCAAATCCCAGCGCGGGACACAACAACAAGGTTTCTCGGCCCAGCAGCCCACATTTAGGCAGAGCTCTTGTTAGGCGCTTGTTGATGATGTTAGCATGCTGGAGCTCACGGCGTCCATCCCTGACTGCCCTCTGGAATGCCCTCCTGATTGTGAGAATGTGTAACGAAGCAGTGCCATTTATTATACATCAACGGCATCACTTATTCATCTGCCCTGTCTGTCTGTAAACACTTCAACAGCCTCTGATCGACACAGGCCTAACCTGTGTGTGTGTGTGTGTGTGTGTTTAGGAGAAAGTGAGTGAATTCACAGTGTGTTATACACATTTTGTTAAATGTCTGTTGTATTGTTTGAGCTACAGATGGTTCAATATGTTGTCAGCATCTTCTTCAACAGATATTTGTGCTTGCCAAGATAAAGTCTTGGAGTTAGTGCCATTAATTATTTAGACAAAACAATAAAGTCATTGTTTGTTTACTGTTTAAGTTGAATAGCATTTCACGATGTATGTGCCCTTGCCTGGCTAGTTGTTTTGAATAGGACATACGGATAACAGGGTTAAATGATCAGAGTTGTGGGAATCTCAGTCATTTTTAGGGAACTGTATTGGCAGGTTAGTCCACTGCCAGCGCTGCCCGGTCAAATCCACGGAAGCTTATACGAGCTTATCCTCGGATTATCCAGCTAACTGGTAAAAGATACGGCTTGCTTAAAGTGCGCAATCATCATGAATGACTGAACATGAATGATTTGTTCTCTTGTAAAGGAACTTAGCCATTGTAATGATAGCACCTCAGTTTTTTTTTTTTTTTTTTTTTTGATTAATTGTTTTAATATAAAAAAATTGTCAATAATGCTCACTATTTCTATAGCACTGTTAATGATTGATTATATATTCAATAACCAGTCAAAACAGTTTACTCAAAACAGACATTGTTTTATTTTAATGCACATAACATCAAATAACAACCTCACATGTACTGTGGGTATGGAAGCCCGTTTCTGCCTCAGAGCAAAAAAAAAAAAAGGTTATTGAGAGATAAAGATTAATTTAAATTATTACGCATGTTTTTAATAGTTACGCAGCACATTTGAGCTTCAGCAAGAACCAATGAGGTTCATTCTTGTGTTACGCAGCACGTTTGAGCTTAATCATTTGTCATAAATTGATATAGGGTATATAGGGTCCATTATTGCGATGTTGCGCTCTTGAGGTTTTGTTCAATGGCATTCTGTATCCACAAGGTGTTGTTTCTGAATGCAAGGTGGCAGAAAAAACAAACAAACAAAAAAACAATGAAAAGTATCAATGGTTTAGCAAAGAAAACTGTTGAAAATCAGTATTCAAAATTAGAATAAAGAATTAAGGAAAATTACAAAACATCTCCATGTTTTTGTCCCAACTGTTGCCAAGACTATCAAATGATTTGGAGAAAATCACAATAAAATAAAATGTTTTAGTGTTCTTAAATGCTTTCATGTCATTGTTCCACAAATGATCTCCCACAGCACACATACGTTTGAATATCAATCCAAATTTGCATTAGAATCCTTGTACAAATACAGACCGTTGTGCGCGCATGTTGCATGTGTTTGGTTACTCTAATGTTACTGCTGTTGTTCCTTATCTTTTCAGGTATCTGATCATTTTATAAACTGTTGTAGAAAAAAAAAAAACTGGAGAAAAAAAAAAAACTCATGGTTTTGTGAATAAACAGTGAGGACGGAGACACTAGAGTCCCTCTGTTCCTGTCTTCCCCTCTGCTTCTGTCAATGCCTTCCCTCTTAATGGTCTCTGAAGTGCTGATACAGTATCTACAATAACAGCATTTTAATGTGCAAGTGGGTGAAAGGGATTGAGCATCACTGTGGATGTTATAAAAATCAACAATATTGAGTTTATGAGCGAGATAGCAACCACAGAGATAGAGACCATTAACATAGGCAGCAATGATAGATAAATTACAGATGGATGGATGGATGGATGGATGGATGGATGGATGGATGGATAGATAGATAGATAGATAGATAGATAGATAGATAGATAGATAGATAGATAGATAGATAGATAGATAGATAGATAGATAGATAGATAGATAGATAGATAGATAGATAGATAGATCAACGCTATCTCATGACCAATTCGTACGAGTGAGTACTAGGTGGCTAATTTTTACGAATTCGTTCGACCTCACTCGTACGAATTCGTACGATTTGTCTAAACCCCAGTGATGGGTAGGTTTAGGGGCGGGGTCAGGGGTAGGTCCTTCGTACGAATTCATACGAATTGGGCAACTTGTAAAATATGTACGATTTAGCAAAAAAATTACGAATTCGTACAAGTGAGGTCGTATGAATTCGTACGAATTAGCCACCTCGTAAAATACGTACGGATTGCCGTGAGATCGGGTAAGTCCCATTGTTTTAACATATTCTAAACTTTAAAAAAAAAGCCATAGCAAGAGGTAAACATTTTTCTTTTATTATTATTAATTGTAATATTTTGTGTACAAAAAACAGAAGGCAAGTGCCACTCTGGCAGTTCTGTTAAGTGCAGAAGGCTTTTCCTCTGTTTTCTCCCTTTACCTTGCTCGTCATTAAAAATTAACAACTCCATTCCCAGCTAATTGTTAGCAACAAGACAGAGTGTGCTGCCTAGCGGAATTAAATTAACCCATTAGCTGCTGTCTCCATTAGTTCAAGGAGCCTAGTGGTTCATGAGCATATTTGTATCTCTCCCTCACTCTCATTCATTTGCTTGTTTAACATTTCCAAAGAGTTTCAAATAAAAGGGGAGTGTTTTTTCTCCTCACTTTTGAACGATGTTTATTGAGGATGTTTATATCAATTTGATTGCTTGCATTTTGTTTTGTTTTTTCCCCTTGCTGTAATAATTTTGGATTACTCACCTTATTGCAGTCATTAACTCTCATTAATGTCGTTCCAAACCTTGAAGAATGTTTCATCCATTTGTGTCCGTACAATGAAAGCCAATAGGTTCCAAAATAACATTTTGGATTGCGACATTTTTCAAAGAGTGATTCAGGACACGGGGGTGAGTAAATGACAACATAATTATTATTTTGAGTGAACTATCACTGGAAGTCCATAGAAAATCAGACATTTATGATATTTTCTGTCATGTTCAGTTAGATGCATGTAAACTGGGTCATATCCAAGCACCCCAATGTGTCAACCCAACCCCCCCCCCACCCCCCGCTTGGGAATTCAGTGAGCTTTTTCAATTGCAGCCTAAGTTTATTGTCAGTGATTATTAAACGAGACAGCATGCTACTGTTCCACTGCAAGTCCCTCGACATCAACATGCAGAGAAAAGAACAACAACAGTGACAGAAGTGGGGGCATAAATCAGTGGTTTGGTGCATCACAGCCTTTGATAGACTAGCACAATCACTCACTGACAGAGGAAACAGATCTATGTCATCCCAGCTGAGCTCAATGATTATATATTGACAGGGAGAAATGCCCTACTTAATCCCCACTTTAGCCAGCCTGATGGAAGAAGTCTTACGTTGGTCTCAAGTGACCAGATAAAGAGGACTGAGACAAGATCATCACACGAGTCACTGCAGGGCTGGTATGGCGTACGCACAGATACTGTATGTACATGGAGACCGGATATAGATGTACTTTTCCGAAAGTAACTGCTATTTATGTTCTTCATTAATTGTGTAATAAATAATTCAATATAAACATCCAATGAAAACAACAACAAAATACTTGCCATTACAGTTTTTCGTGATTGCTAACACAAATCATGAAACAATTCACCATTTTCTCACAACTATAAAACACAATCTCAGACCAACACATAAACTTTTACAAACCTCAAAGTGTCACATCAAAATCAAATATTTTAGTCAAAAACATTCTCTTTTGTCAGTGAGATCAATTCATAGAACTGTAACGAAAACCTCTTATTAAGATTCAGGAATAATATGGCAGCTCAATGTCTATTACAGTAACATACAGTAAGAGTGCAGATACAGTCAAATACAGCAATGAGCAGAATCTGGGAAAGTTACTTTTAAAAGTAATGCATTACAATACTGCATTATTCCCTAAAAAGTGCATTAGTTACTTTTCATGCAAAATACATTTTCAAATGACTTTTTCTCAACTGGGCTGGGTTTGCTTGATTTTTTTTTAATACAACAAAAATAGTTCTATTTTTTGGCAAATGTAAAAGCCTGTTCACACCAAAAGTGAAATGAATAAGCCTCAGGCTGAAGGAGATGCTCATTCACTCCTGTACAGTAGAAGGCGCAGCTCAAATAAACCTTCCAGCTGTGCTGCCATTTTGAATTATAGAAGAATAGGACGCAGGAGAAGAAAGTTCAACGCTCTTACTTCTGCAATAAAAGCAAGTAAATGAGAATGAATGGAAAAAGGTCACATGAGATGAGACAATGCATCCATTGCAATATACTGTAATTCCCATTGCACTGTTCACAATGATAAATCACAAGCTTTCTGAGTCTGCGAATCAATCTGAATGAACAAATAATGGTGTTAATGGCAAAACTAATTAAAAAGTAGGTGAACAAATCCCCCAATTAGATATCATCGCTTTGTGTCACGTCAAAATCAAACGTGAAATGACTTGAAAAGATGATCTGTGAGGGTGTTTTAGTGAGAAATCAGCTTGATTGTGTCTGTGTTCTTCTAGTTATTGGAATAAAACATTTTAAAAGTATTAAAAGGTACTAACTTGATGAGAAATATACTTGGTTTCAATAAAGATAACATTAGTGCCCTTAGTACACTTTTAGTAATACACTCGAAGGTCTTCTAAAATACGTTTACATGCATCCAAGGTCAAAAAACACTTTTCTCATAAAATACATCGCAGCATTACCTCATTTCTCACAGTGTCTGAAACGGTTCGATAAAGGATTCAGTCTTTCTAAACCCCAAACCCCCAACCAAACTCCTCAAGGGTTCAGCTGCAACAGCAGTGTTTGAGGGCGGGTCAAAGATGTTTTTCACGGGCAGCCAATGAAGACCATAGGTGGACATTATGCAAATTTGTTACAAACCTCTGCAGGTTTGTGCAGGAAGTAAGACTGGAATTACTGATGACTCATTTCAGGCAGTTCCGAATCAGGTCTTTCTTTTGGGAGACAATAACTCCATTTATCGTGCACTTTGATCTTAAAAATGTTGCAGACCTTTTACATTCACGAACAGCTTATGTCATAAGTAAACCATTCATATGTCATTTTCCCCCAAAAGTGCACCACTGTGGCTCAATGGTCTTTGACTTGTCAACATCTGGCTCAACTAGCATGAGTTTAGGGTGAGACTAACTGTCAATCCAAAATAACCCTATTTGCGATTCCTTTTGGTACCAATGGTGTTGCAGAAATTGCACGGTACATCTTTAAAGACGAATCATTGATTTAATATTTCACATTTACAGTATAGCATTCAGCCCATGTATTCCACCAAGAAAGCGTATCAGTTTTCATAAAAGCAAAAAACGATCTCTTATATATTTGCGTGAGGGCCACAAATGAAAGGGGACAATAAATGTGTCAGTATTCTCAGTATCGTCACAGGGGAGGAAGAACAAGAGGGTCGCTGGAGACCCGGCTCTGGCTTCTCATGTGCCAGACTCCGATCTGAACAGAACCCTTGTCTGCTGACCCGTTTCCTGACGGTCCAGGGGAATCCGCATTCGATAAAAGAAACCGCTGCAACCTGCCACTAATTAAACACCAACCTCATTAGTCTTTGCTTTCCTCGTCTTCGCAGACTCCAAAAATCTCTCTGCTGTTTATTCTCTGAGTTTTATGAGTCAACTCTGTTGTGGTGAGTGGGTAAAGTGGTTAAATTTGATAAATGAGGCAATCTTTAAATATTAATTATGCATTAATTACATTCATAAGACAA
Organism: Leuciscus leuciscus; assembly: GCF_965113295.1. Classification (NCBI taxonomy): domain Eukaryota; kingdom Metazoa; phylum Chordata; class Actinopteri; order Cypriniformes; family Leuciscidae; genus Leuciscus; species Leuciscus leuciscus. Next base: position 12,954,454 of record NC_138740.1, read on the forward strand.
AACAAACTCCCGGTTAAAGATTCATGAGGAGCCAGCTTGGCTTACTTCCTATTCTTTTGTCCAATGCAAACATTGCGAGGAACTGAAGGATGCTGTTTTTCGGCAAAATAATACACAGAAAAACAGATTTTTTTTGTGTGTAGACTGGCAGCAAAATAAAAGACATGCATGGACGAATAAGAGCTGGACAGAGAGAGTTGCAATATTGTTCCTGCTCTCTGACCTATGACCCCCGTCTCGCTCCTCCATCTTGAATTACAGCACATGGTGCTCTCTGCGACCCCATGACCTCACACAGATATGAAGTAGTGGTGAATGCGTCACAGAGATAAGTTATGATACCAGGAACTCAAACATTTTGTACATGTGTCGAGTTATATACAGAATTTCTTCAAGCTAAGCAGCAGCCGGTCCTTATAACCACCACTGTCAGACAGAAGACAGAAATCTAAAAAGAAACTCTGCCCCTCGCCTCTATCCCACATCTCTCTCTTGTTCCTGAGTTCAACCATGCTTCCTTTTCTAATAAATATTTCACAGGTGGAAAGTTCAGTAAACAGAGTCATGAAGGGGTGTGAGTTGCTGGAGAGAGAACAGAGTCGCCCTGAGAACAGGTTTCGGCGTGTGGATCAGCCCCTGTGGCACCATTAGTTGCTTGGGAAACACTATAGTAAGATACAACCTCCATTCTGTCCCAGCAGCATCACCTGTCACTCATATTCTCTGTTTTGATACAGAAGTAGCTTCATTTTAAATCTCAAGTGATGCTTTATGGTGAGCACATTTCTGGTTTTACACAGCCAAATGATTGTTGCTCCTTTATTCACCAGTAGTAGAAATTCTCCTTTTTGTTTGTTCAGTTGAATGAAAATGAATGTGTCAACATGCTTCACCATCCGTCTTCTGTCTAATGAGACGATCAAAGGCACAGGGCCTTAATGAAAACTCCACATAGAAGCTTCTGTTCTGCCTTTCTGAAGGGTTTTAGCTCAGTTTTTTTTTCTTTAGATGCTGAACTCCTGATGAACCCAGGTCATTACTTGATTAGTTTAGTTTCCTGTGGTTTTATTTCATGCAAACAAAAATATAAAACTTTCAGAGGTTTGCATCAAACTGTGTAAATATGTGCTTTATCCAAATATTAAATAACATTCCATCATAGAAAATGCAATGTAAATCCGACAATGAATGCATTCTTTCAGTGAAATAAACAAATTATGTTCTGCACATTACAATGAGGTTAATAATGCTACTGCAACTAATATTTGACAATATTGATAAATAAATAATATTGGTAAATATTATAAATTATATAGATAATAGTAAATAATAATGCTAATGATAATAATGGTTATGATGATGATGATAATAATAATAATAATAATAATAATAATAAATAGTAAATATGATGCTGATTACGATGATTATTTTTAAAACAATAAAATAGTAACGAGGATAACAATATATTGTTTGTTCATGTCAGTTCACAGTGCGTTAACTAATGTTAACAAGATTGTAATAAAGTATTAGTAAATGTTGAAATTAACATTAAAAAAGATTAATAAATGCTGTATAAGTGCAGTTCATTATTAGTTCATGCTAACTAATGTAGTTAACTAATCTTAACTAATGAACCTCATTGTAATGTGTTACCATAATAATAATAATAATGCTTTTTATTATAACAATAAAAACAACATGGATAATAGTAATCAAAATATCCTATCTATTTTTTTATTTTTTTTCAAAGGGGGTTGCAGTTGCAGTTCTGGCTCACTCGGTGCCCTAGGCAAAATATGACATGACCAAAGAAAAAAACACTTTTTAACAACTAGTAGTTCTCTATGTCAGCAACCGACGCGTTAGGTTAGTCATGCACTTGTTGTTCAGCATGCTGGGGGACCTGGGTTCAAATCCCACCCTAATTTATAATTAATTTAATTATCTAAGAAAAATACAACTGAACTCGACAGCCAATGTTTGCGTATGGAAAAGAACAGAGTTGACATTTTAATAAAAACTCCTGCTGTGTTTGCCAGAAAATGCCAAATGAGTTATGAGCGACATATGAGTGCGTACAGTAATCAAACTGCGACTGTATTGATCTGGCCGAATTTAGACCTGTGAACTGATGATTTCTACATAACCAAACATTTTTTACTTTAATAATATTTCAACTTAATTACCAAAAAATGCAAATAACTTATTTTTGAAAGATGCCTTCAAAATTGCTTCTGGCCACCCCCATTAAAGGGTTAGTTCACCCAAAAATAAAAATTTGCCAATGCTTTACTCACCCTCATTCTTTTATATAGTTATATTAAAAAATGTCCTGGCTCTTCCAAGCTTTATAATGGCAGTGAATGGCCATTTCTGTTTTGAAGTCCATAAAAGTGCATCTATCCATCGTAAAAGTGCTCCACACGGCTCCGAGGGGGTTAATAAAGGCCTTCTGAAGCAAACTTTATTTAAAACTTAATAAAGTAAAATAACTAGCTTCAGGCCAAACGAACATACGGATTCGACTTTAGTCTAAAGCGCAACTTTGGCCGGAAGCTAGAATTTTACTTGATGAACATATGAATATTTTTCTTACACAAACTCATCGTTTTGCTTCAGAAGGCCTTTATTAATCCCCTCGGAGCCGTGTGGAGCACTTTTATGATGGATAGATGCACTTTTATGATGGATAGATGCACTTTTATGATGGCTGGATGCACTTTTATGATGGATAGATGCACTTTTATGATGGATGGATGCACTTTTATGGACTTCAAAACAGAAACAGCCATTCACTGCCATTATAAAGCTTGGAAGAGCCAGGACATTTTTATAATATAACTCCGATTGTATTCGTCTGAAAGAAGAATGTCATAAGGCGCGTTTCCATTACAGACTTGCGCAAAACTTTTGTGATTTTTTCTAAATGTCAACAAAAACAATTGCAAAATGACAGCGTTTCCATTAACTGATGTTATGTGACCAAAACTTAATTTTTCCTCTCACGACAAGTAAAATCATTCCAAAAACCATGGCAACGGACGTTGGTAGGTTTATGTACTATATCCCAGCCACTTGCTCTAGCCATTATTATTAATCGAAGAGATGTGTTTTCCAAGCATTAATAGTAAGGAACGACCCTTATTATACTTGTGAGCGGCACATATGAGGTGTTTCTGGGTGTTTCTCCCTCATATCTGCTTCGAGGTCTTGATTGTGGCATTTATTTGAGGTTTAGAATCCATTATTCCTGTAATTATTTTGTCTTATATGAATTTAATAAAGAACTCGGTCTCGTCTTCTGTCCAAACACACCGCGTCATCTACGTCAGGTGACCTGTAAATGCGCAAAAACTGTTTCCATTGCAGTTTTGCGAAATATTTATTTTTCGAATTGCCTGAAAAACCACCTCATGCGAGCGTAAAAACTTTTTTTGCGATAAATGGGAGTTTTTGCGAAATTGACGTGTTTCCATTGGGCGTATTTTCAATTTGCAATTTCAATTTGCGCAATTAGAAGGGTAATGGAACGCAGCTATATACACCTAGGATGACTTGAGTTCACTTACAAAAAAAAAAAAAGTGTAAACCCGTTGCCTTAAAATTATTAAGTAAATAAACGTAATGCTTAATTGAAAAAATTAAGTTATGTGAACTTGACGATTCTACATTACCTAATTTTGCATGAAGTTTAATTACTTAATAATTTTAAGGCAACGGGTTTCCTACATTTTGATCTGATCACTTTACAGTGTGGGCTACATTTTTGGCCGAACTCTTCCTTTAATATTCACGTAAACTTTTGAAAACCTATTCGCGTCTACCTGGTTTCTAAAACAGGGGGAAGCCAAAAATAAAGTCCACGTTCAATACAACAGGCCACTGATGGGGTGGAAAGGAAAAAGACAGAGATAGAGATGTGTGTGTGTGTGTGTGTCGGGCTGGTGGGCGCGTTAGAGGAGGGGGCGCTCTGGGTGCGAGCGCGGTGACAGCAGTGAGAGCTGTGCTGAAACAGTAGCCGACCCTGGCGGGCCAGCCACACAGGCTGTGAGTGGGCCCTTGCTCCAGGGAGGATAATTGGAGCAGCGCAGGGAACATATGGCCGAGCAGGACGGCCTGCTGCTGCAGCAGCTGTGGACTGGTGCGAGAGATCAGAGACACATTAAAGCGACTGTTCCCCACCCCTTCCCCCTCGCTCTCTCTCTCTCTCTGCCTTCCATGACTCTGTACTCCTCCCCCAGTTCTCTTCCTCTCTCTGTAAACGCTTATTTAAATGACAGCTCTTAACCGACCCTCCCTCCCCCCCCCAGCCCTGCTCGCATGCCCCCAGGCAGCTCTTAATGCAGAGGAGCAGGGAGAGAGAGAGAGAGAGAGAGAGAGAGAGAGAGAGAGAGAGTTGGGTGTGCCGCTAAACTTCTCTTTTCTTCTATCTCCCTCCATCTCGCCTCTGAGACGTAATGAGAGCAAAAGTGGTGGCTTGTTATACCTCCGTGTGTCTGTCTTCACCTAAGAGGCACCATCACAGGAAACAGCAAATGTCATGCAAAATATATGAGGCTTCTTCTTGACATCATAAACACATCAAATTGGCGGCAACGCTGAGCGAAGAGGTTCGGCCTCGGTTAACTGCGCACAGTGCTGTTGATTTTGACAGGGATGAACCAGAGCGCTTTTTGCCTCTGGTGAAATTCATTGGGAAATGACGAGAAAAGCAGGCAGGGTGGCATACATGTCTGACCTCTGACCTTTCAAACAGGTAGTTGGTGGAAGGGACGACACTTTTTGGGATTTTTCAGTCAAATTTACATAGACAAATGTTATACAGTGTTTAAACATGTTTAAGTAAGATTTCACTGAGATATTCATACTTCCCGTCTTGCTTTGTGTAATTTCACATGAGGCGTGTGTACACAAAAACATGCATGTTGGGTTTCCATGATTTATGGGGACTTTCCATAGACATAATGATTTTTATACTGTACAAACTGTATATTCTATCCCACACCAACCCTACATCTAAACCTACCCATCACAGAAAACTTTCTGCTATTTTAGATAAAGTATAATTCTGCATGATTTATAAGCTTGTTTCATCATGGGGACCAAAAAAATTAATTTCTCCACAAGGTCAAAATTTGTAACTCACACACATTGTAACTCATTCCACCTCTAATTGCTTATTCCGTCATAATAATTTTTATGAATTCAGCTACATGGCAATCACATTAATTACTATCAACAAATATGGAATCACACAAAGGTGCAGTCAGTCTCTAGAATTTAACCATCTTCAGTTATGCAATTATTTTTATTAATTTTTTTTTTAAATCAAAGAATAAATGCATGTCTGATGGAAATTCTGACTGTCATTTGTATTCAATTCCTGAAATTGACACTGAATCACATTTTTATTAATTATTTTATGTTTATTTCAGAAATTATTATTTAAATAACTACTTTATGATTATATTATTATATATTGGTATAAGTAGTTTAAAAATATTGATAATAATTGTATATCAATAGCCTTTTATTGCTAATCTAATGTATTCGATTTTTCAAATTATGTAATAATTGTATTAATTTATAAATTCTTATTTTAGGAAAACATTAATTAACAGAGGCTTAAATAGATTTAAATAAATTATAAAATAATATGGTACTTTTTCATTTTTTTTATTCAAATCATTAACTTTTATTCTGAAGAATTTCAGAATAAGTTGATTGCAAAGTTATGGTAAGTAATGTTCTCCATGATAAATGCTTGCATCAGCACTTTCTGTGGATATTGTGCTGGAATTCATCAAGCCGTTGAACAGTGGCATATTTCTGCCCAGAGAGCATTACTTACCCTGTTACCATATCCGCTGTTTCATCATGAAGTATTAACCATGTTTTAGGAGACAGAAACGATGGAACAGAACTATAGACATGTTACCCCCACTTCTCACGAGCCACTGAGAAAAATGTGTCCAAAACAGAGAAAGGGACTGCAATTCTTTCTGTGAATGAGAGCATGGGAAAAAAGAACAAAGTCTGATATTTAAATAATTGATAATGAGGTGATGGTTAATAATTTACATGAACAAATCAGAGAAGGTGGTAAGTTATTAATCTTTCAGCTGCACACCTTAGCCCGACGGGCCGATGTTTCCTTAAAACGGACCATAGTGCGAGGGCCAGGCCCAAGGCCGGAGGGTATAGGAGACACAGTATTTCCAATACAGACAAACGGTTGAACCACACTTGTTGAAAACACACCACGATACCACAGATATGCACACTAACTGAAATCCAGAGTATCTGAGCGCCATCAAAAGGGAACTATGTTACACATCACTGAACTGATTCAATTCTAAGAGTCACATATGCAAACATACATGTATGCTTGAGTCTGTGAAGTTTTTACTGGTCGTTTATCTTTAGGAGAGCAAAGAAAAATGTAAAGATAAACTTTATTTACTTTATTTCACAGCAATCATTTGGCAGAAAAAAAGATAGCACAACAATATGTTGGTCGCCATATCAATGTGAATTTTTAATTTGATCAATATTGCTTCAAAAATTAAGCTGATATATTTGATGCATTAAATTATGACCAAATGATTATGGGGCCCAAAAAAAATTATTTCTGGTTGGCCTACCTATTTTTTAATTTAATTTTTTTTATTTTTTTTTATTAATGTTTGATTAAAAAAAGAAGAAAATGTTTTTAAATCTATGGCACACAGGCATTTGTGTCTGTATTCTTTGTTATATTCTTTATTTATGTTTATTTATCATTTATTTGTTTCAGAGGGTCATGGTAGGCCTAACTTTGTTACATAACTGTGGGATATGAGAGTCAACTATCTAAAATTAAACACGTTCTAACCTTTAGTGATAGGTGTCCATGCATTTACAGTATTACTACTTGTTTAGATTACTTAAACTGTGGTACATTTGAGTCACAAATTGCTCACCTTCAAATGGTCCAGAATGGCACTGCCAGATTTCTACAGAAAAGCCGTAAAAGCGGCCACATGACTCCCATTCTGAGTGCTCTTCACTAACTGCCTATCCAATTTAGAATTGATTTTAAAATTCTATTTTTTTTGTGTACAAATCCCTTAAAAATCAAGCTCCCAACTATAGCTGAACCGCGGCATCCTTATACAATCAGAAACTTATTTTAGTCCCTTCTTTTATAGAGATTAGAGATCAGATTGGCATTCTCCGTCAGTTTAATGTATATGTATATATATATATGGCTCCTTGGCTTTTTAACTGGTGTCTTTTGTGTTCTTATAGTTGGATTTTTATTCTGGATCTATACTTTGTCCTTTAAGTGTTTATAATTTAGAATTTGTTTTTCTTTTTCTGTGGCCTTTTGTATAGCACTTTGGTCAGTCTTGTGGCTGTTTTAAAAAATGTGCTATATAAATAAAAGAACTTGAACTTTAAAGATCGATTTAAAAATTGAAAGCAGATTTCCACAAGATGTTTGGTTTTGAAGATAAGTGTAAAAATGATATCTAGTACTGGCCAATGTATCACTTATTGGCTTCAAAATATTATCAGATTAGTGAAAATATTTTCATTTCATCTTTTCATTTTTACAATTACAATTATTATGACCATGATTCATAATGCACAGGCAACATTTGCTTGGCATGTGCCAATCTTCAATGTCCAAAAAATATCTCTATATCGACTGTTTTTCTCACTTGATCTCTTATGATGTAATACAACTGAATCTTTTACCAGGCCTCTGTAAGTGTATGCACTGCACAAGACATTTGAAATTTCCAATTTGAATCATATGTGCATTCATTACTATATGATAAAAAGCCATAAAAAATGGTCATTTTCATTGCGGGCTGAGAGGAGTGTGTCGTTGACGTATTGATATGTGACGTATTACAGTGCAAAGTAACAAAGGCCTCCTCTGTTTCAGCTGAGTGAGCAGGAGGTGCATCTGCTTGGTACACTAGCAATCTCCCAAGCCGGGATCGGATGAACGGATGAGAAAGATGAGAAAGAGGAGCCGAGCACCTGCAGGACTCCGCCCACTGCATCCACTTTCCCCACAACGCTACGGCATTTTAGAAGTTGCCAAGCACCAGCAATGGCGTTGCCAGGCAGGCGTTGCATTATTTATGATGCTGTGTTGCTCTCTCACAACCATCGTGCAACCTCACTGCAAAGGACGGACACAAGAGCAGAAAAACACAGGGGCATGAACGTACCCCACACGCTTTTGTTGCCCGAGTTAAAAAGTTCACCAAATGCAAGATGAGAAACATCAGTCAAACCCTTCCGGCAAGCTAGAAGACAGCGCTCACCTGTTTTGTGTGTTCGCGTGGCTGGTCTTGCTGCAGTGTTATCTTCAATAGAGCCGATTCTCCAGGCATCGCCCTTCATGGATGGACTGGGCCTGTGCTTTGGCCTTCCATCCGAAGGCAGCTGGTTCCACATTGAGTAATCGCTTGTAGCCATGAACCCATCAGAGTATTGACCGCTTACTGATGAATGAACATCCTCCAACTGGCACTGTGCAGACTGTAATAGTCCTTTGAGACGGTTAGGGTCAGCCATGAACACATATCGGAGGCAATGTCCAAGCAAAGTATCCCAGGGCCTGGAGAAATGAAGTATAAAACAGGGGCAGGAGCAAGCCACCGCTTTGAAAGGCAGACAAGAGAGTGTGTGCTTGGGGTAGAGCATGGCTGGAAGTTTATATGTGTTCTCCCTGAACCAGGGGACTGAATAAATAATACAATAGATATTCCTCTGATGAAGTCTCGCTGCGGCATTCATAATTATTTCATTGTTGTGGTAATGAGAGCGGTGTCCCGCTGCACTGTCAGGTACGAGCGCTGTGCCTCCATCAGGATTACTGCTGCATTTACACCGGACCTGTTAACTCTAATATCAAGAATATAGGTTAAAAACAGAGTAAAGACACAAAAAAAATTTAAATAAAATAAAAAAACGGACTAAAGGTGAATGCTGCCAACCTCAGCATGTGTTGAGTGTGGGTTGAGGTTAAAGGGTGAAAGCTGAAGGAACCTCTAGAACGTGTGTGGTATCTGGTGTGAGAAAGTGATATGGGGAGTTTTTGTACTGTGGTGACATGAATGCCAGACTGCTTGGGATTCATCGTAAAGTCAGGCTCAAGTCCACAGGGGAGGGTCTTGAAAAAGAAGGTCAGGACACTCATGTGCATCCATTTTCCTTTCAATTCATGAAGACAAGTGTGCGCAAACCTTGAAGCCTTGGAGAAGTTTTTATTTTGTGCTGACAATGACATCTTAATCTTAGGATGCATAAAGGATCAAACTGACCCGATAGGTTATGGTTTTCAGATGTGTGTTTTTTCTATAACATCATTCAATTTCTTGACATGCTTATTTGTCAAAGGTTCAGAAAAAAAATAACACTTCTTTATCACTACCCCACATCTTTGTAAATACATGAATTACTCAAAATTATGGTTTATGAAAAAAAAAAGAAGAAGTTTTGACCCATTTTATGTATTCATATAGGTTTTTTGGATAATGCATCCTAAGGTTAAATTCGTTTTCTGGTCTTAGTTGTTCTCCTAGTTTGGTTAGGCTAGTTTTAGACTTATTGTATCAGCCTAGCCAGGGGTGAATTTACCGAAAGCACCGTTAGCCAACTATGGCCGTCTGTCGACAACAACTTCTGTCGTTATCAGCATAGTTCAACGAGTCGGCGTTTCCTGAAACCATTGTTCTAATGAACATTCACAAGCAGCATAGAAAGGTTGTGTGGTTGGAACGACAGCTCTCGACCTGTGGTTAGAAGCATAGTTTCTTGTTTTCATGACGTGGACTCAATAAATCCTTATCTTGAGCAAAATGAGAAAGCTGACATTCGGTACATTTACATTTACATTTACATTTAGTCATTTAGCAGACGCCTTTATCCAAAGCGACTTACAAATTAGGACTAAATTCAGCGAGTCATCATAAAGAGGCAAAAGCAACAACAACGCAGGAAGTGCTCAAAATACGAAGTTCAGGTATTATTCAGAGTTGCATAAGCCTGATAAGTGATGTTTCAAAGGGAAAGGTTTTTTTTTTTTTTTTTTTTTTCTCTATAAGGTTAAGTACAATCTGAATCTTTTATTTAGAATGCATACAAATGTCATTTAAGTCTTTTAGTTGTCAAAAGATTTAAAGCACCGTTTTTGAAGAGTGTGCATGTGCATACGTGCTCTAGTAGCCTACGTTAGAACGAGTTTATGATTGAATCTGGAAATAAAGCAAAATAATTGATAAAAATTTGAAATAGTCCTAAAATGCCATGTCCGTAATTTATAGCAATACAGCTAGCATTAATTCGATCTCAAACAGATTAATTAAAAGAAGTTATTACTCCAGCACGTGCGTGACATCATTAACCAACGTGGTTGAACGACCACTTTGCGACAATATGGTTTCGGGAAACAGTCGTGACTAGCTACTTGATTTCTTCAACGATGCATCATACTATGGTAGTTAAGCAGCGAGTTAAGTCGTTGTACGGGAAACGCACCCCAGGTTGGAATCTTAAGCCAGCTTAGATCAGCAAACCACAGTAGGCTGGGTTATGTGGTTTATCTGGTTTCTTCAGCATGGTTATGAGTCATAATGAAAGCCAGGCCATGTTGAGGAGCCATAACATCCAAAAGCCGTCTTCATATGTGCTGTTAACTTGTGCTTCAGATGGAGTCTTGAAGATTGAATCTCAAAGTCTCCCTGTGGGAGAGGTTTCTGGTTTATTAAAGCATGACAAGGGGACCCTTAAAACCCCAGATCAGACAGGACATGCAAGGAAAAGCCTGTGGTTTTGAGGAGAGGGTGATCTCCGTCGTCTAATCCTGTTAGCACTGCGAGGAGGAGGGTGGGGAGCACAATGGGACCCCGTTCTGCACCAGCTGGGGTCCCGAGCGCTCCTACCCGATGCAAACCCACCCCCTGTTCCCCAGAGGCTTTCAAAATCTGCTCTTCAATGTTCCTCATGATGTTGCGCTGCTCACCAGGCCACCTGCAAAGACCCTCAATACCATTACCTCTACTCAGTGGACAAGGACGATTAGGCATCAACTTCCCATTTCAGTAGAGAAGTGTACGTGTCTAAAGAAGCTAAAATACATCTAGACACCATAAAGGTCAAGTACAAGAGGGGTCAGGGTTACAAAGACCTAAATTTCCATCTTAATAATCAATCTGTTACTTTTTTTTTTTTTTATCACAAATTTGTCTTGCATCACAGCAGCTTTACTAAAGGGACCATCTACATCTCATATACTTCAAGCAAAATCGAAGGACAAACTGATGTGACGACATTTCGAACAAAATTGGGCCAAAACGAACTTCGTTTGGAGTTTTTTGGGAGTTCGAAACAGCTTGCCAAAGCGAACATCTAGAAAAGTTTGCTACAACTGCTAAACAACTTTGTACTACCATTGTTCTGTGGCGATTACGTAATGTGTGTGGCTGCTGAGTTCAACTGGCTGAGTTCATGGGTGGAATAAACATATGGCAGGACTTTTACTTTCTGACCCCTGGACTTTACACCTCTGGCTAACAGTAGCTAACAACTGCTCACGCATTTCGAACTTCGTTTTACCCCTAAACGGAGAACGAAAAAGATCTTCGCTGTGAGTATATTGGGTCTCTTACAAACAAGTCCTTCAACACACCTTATTAAATCATGGATTTCCAAATCTACTGTTTGATTGAAGCAGTTCATTACTCAGGACATGATTAGGATCAGCAACAATATTGTTGGCCATTCTTAATATATTATAATCACAATATAATTCATTGAGTTTCCCAAGAGTTTGGCCTACAATCTTTGAGCATTTTTTTTGTCTGTCTTTAAAGTATTGGATAAACACTTACTACATGTATTACAATACTGTAAAAAAGTCATGAGAAACAGAAGAATAATTTGCCTGCTTTCCCCAAAAGACCTGAGACGACGGGAAAAAGTCCCTAAACTTATAAAGGGAATCCTGTGATACTTTCTCTAACGGGAGAAAATTACATGACATGCATAGATAAACAAATGGATATGTCATCTCGCATCCACCAGAGCTTTTGAAAGTTCTCATTTGCCCTTTTCTGCTCTCTCTATTTCCTCATTTCTCAGCTCATTGCTCACATCATAAAGATTCCAGCATGTCTGCAACATCCCTTACACACCCTCCGCTACAAGCATCTCCAACAAACCAACAATTAACACAGCCGTCCTTTGAAGTGTCTGACACACCGAGTTAAACCAGCAGCTCCATTTGAAGAGTCTAATAAGGGCAGATGAAGCAGAGGAATGGGGCCAGGACTTAGAGGAACGCATACTGAAGCAGAGGGAGCAGGAGAACAGGGAGGGTGGTAGGGTGACTGGCAGCCTCTACTTAGACAGATACACCCACAATAAAAAAAAATCAATGAGAGAGCATCAGTCGGCATTTCGGTCAACGCTCTGAGCGGCATGCATAAACACACTTGGCCTCAAGCAAAGACATTAATATTTTAATAAATAAAGAAGAAAGGAGATCCAAGACAAATGTTTCAGCTTTGGGCCTTCTTCCTCTTTTCATAGCTTCTTATTTGGCACTGAATGAGCGGCTGACGGTTATGTAAAAGTCACACAACGCATCTGTCTCAATATGCCACACTTGTCTTCTGGAAAACAGTTCCTGGTACGCATAAAAAGATCCTTTTCTTTCTTTGTACTGCTCTAAAACTACACTGAGATTTACATATCATGAATATGCCTTCACTATCATATTTACAGCATTTTGCTTGTTTATTCTTTTCCCTCCTTTGTTTTACTGTTGTAGAACACACAAAAAAACATGAGCGACACCAAGTTTGATTGTATGCAAATGTAAAATTACAGGCGCGGTTGAATATTAAGCTAATGCTATTGCTGTAGCTGTGTCCTCGGAGGTTTGAGTCAGAAGAGAGCGACAAGACACTGTGAGCAAACTCTCTACGCTGCCTTTCAACATGCATGTTAGAGCAAACCAACCTATAACTAGTTAAAAAACAAAACATTTTTCCAATTGAGTTCAAGTCATCCCCATCAATAACATCACATTGTTTCTACCTGACTAAGGTCCCAGGGGTCTTCGCTAAAGGGGGGGATCTTGAAGCACAGCACCCAGCATGCCGGGGAACAAGTAAACAGGCCTGTACTTAGCTTTTACACGCCAATTCAAGAGCACAAGCTCTTTACGTTCAACTGCTGTAGGGCTCTTCTGCATAATTCATAACCACTCAGTTAATCTATTGATCCAGACTTAGTGCGGCCCATCCCGTTTGGACGGCGAACGGCAGGTAACAGCGGAATGGTGCAAAGAGAATTACGGGGTGCCAAGGAAGCTATGCAGATCATAGTATGTGCACACAGGAGGGATTCCAAGAAAGAAATCGGGGAAAGGAGATCGAAACGAGGCATGAAAAGCGACTACACCAAACAACTTGACGAGGCCTAGAAAAGGTTAGCAAGACACACTGATTGTATCTTTAAGGAATCGAAAGTAAAAACAGGGATCAGTGGCGAAGGGTAAATAGTTTCATCTAATTTAGAACAGCGATAACAGACAGAAATCCCAGAGGAGAAAAACAACCTGGACTTGAGAATTTGTTCTCTAAGTGTGGAACAGAAAAATACAAATCTTCCCATCGACGCTTCACATCCCATCCAGGTCAGCTTACCATCTGTGTCGGCTGCCATTCATTTTTAATGTCTTTTTGGCCACTGCCCCATCAGGTAATGAAGTTTTCCTGTTCCCATCTTTCTGCTTACTTTCCTCTCGGACTGGCAATGTACGAGTGCCCCCCCCCCCCCCCCCCCCCCCCCCAATCCCCCGCCCACCCTTCTTTTTCTTTTCTTTCCACCAAAATCACTTAAATCAAGAGCTCTTTCAGCCTCAGTGAACAGAACCAAACAGCAAACCCCAACAACCACCACACACAGCTCTCTGAGGCGCATGCTTGCTTCTAGTTTCTTTTATTTCCCAGGTGAGCATCTTGCACGATCCTTTGAATATAAAACTTACTATAAGACAAGTACCCAAAAAGTCAAGTCAAATGACAAGCACAAGGACATCTTCTGCAGAGCTTCGGAGTGAGGAATCACCCCGTTTCGGTAATTTTGTACCTTTAATTTGTGCTGGCAGACAATAAAATATTTACCAGGAACCCTAAAGGCAATTACATTAAAGTGTGTGCTTAGACACCCCTTCCCTTCGGCAGCCCCACAGTGTGAACCCGCTGATTTGGTGAATGGTCACATATCTACAATGTTAGATTTTACACGCTATCAATAATTCACCAATCACGAAATGGGGGAGGCTTGAGGGGGCAAGAATGGAAAAAAGAAAGTGAGGAGAAAAAGGAAAAGCGAGGTACATGCGCTCATGTCCATTTGCTTAACGTACCAGAAATATTTACTTGTGTTGACGTCTTGCTTTCACTCTCTCTTTAGAGCTCTGGCATCACCACACTCCCATTGCATTTGCGCAAACAAAACATCTGGCTGTACTCAGATGGTTGATGTACAGTAAAAATTGAGCAATTAGTCAAGGGCAGCAGAAAAACAAATAAATGAGATTAACCATTTTAAAGTGTAAAGACAAGAAGCAAGGATAAAAGGTGAAGTGATAGTTCACCCCGAATGAAAAAAGATGTCATCATTTACTCACTCCCACATCATTCCAAACAGGTTAGAAATTCTTTCTTCGCAAAAGAAAATATTTAAAAATAATAATAATAATTTTCCAGATGCATTGAAAGTTCAGTGTTGTTTTGGTCCCTACTGATTTCCTTTCTCGAAACATTTGTCTTCTGCAGAAGAAAGAATGACATGAGGGTGAGTAAATAATGACAGAATGTTCATTTTTGGGTGAATCATTCATTTAAAGTCTGGAGGCTTGAGTATGGAATTCTGTCCAATATATTCCACAACACGTTTTTATTTATACAGTGAAACACACATATCCACAATTTAGTCCAACAGAGGTGCATTTCCCAAAAGCATCATTAGTCAACTATGGTCACACATTATGTTGTTAGCCATAGTTCCAATGAACATTCGCAAACAGCATTGTCTAGTTGCAACTACAGCTCTCGAAATGTGGTTGCATAGTTTGTAGTTAGTATGACATGGACGCTTTTCCTGTTTTCTGTGAACTATAGATGACAGAATATAACAGTATCAACACCTCAACTTATCATCTGCAGAAGGAATCCTAACAGCCAATACCACCAATTCCCCATTTCAGCATTAATATTCATTGAGGAAAATGTTCCATTAGCAATAATCAAGCACTTCCCCAGGCTTGTTTGCAGAAAACTCATCAGGAAAATGACTGTGACTTTGTGTCGGCAGTCTGAAAGAGAAAGCAGGAATGATGTGAAAAGAGGGAACGACTCAATAAATTCAACAAGTATGGCTTGTGTATCATCTCGGATGCATGTCTGTCTCTCTATCTACATGTATAAGCTCACTCTTTGAGCCCTCTTCTCTTTTCCAGACTGCCTCTCTCTCTGTTCTGTCACTTTTGCTGTGCCTCTCTGTCCGTCCCATAGCATTTGGAGTCCCCAGTGACAGTGGTTGCTGGGGGAGAGATGGCAGCATTGATGCATATTTGATGAGCGGGTGCCAAGGCCTTGCCGGAGAGCAAGGCACGAGGGGACGATGTTGCTATCTGCGTCTGCATCTCAGGTTTCTGAGTCACACTCGCAGAGACTCCTTCTCCCATTGTGGGACTTTATTGTCCATGTCTGGGGTTTCAGCACCAATTAGAGTGATAGATATAGGCTCTATACAAGCCAATCCAGAGCAGCTTGCATGCACTACAAAACCTGTACAACACACAACCCACTTTGAAGAGGTGCTGATCAAACAGTCAAGGTCCAGTAATGAAGTTCCCATTTTAGCAGCTTCACTGCATGAAGGGTAATGTGATCTATTCACTGAACCACGCTTTTTTGCCATTTCTTAATTATGGTAATTACCACATGGCATGACAGTAGCATAAGTTTTGGTTCAGGAGGAACTGCAAAATGGGGCTATGTTTGTTTGCGGCGCTCTGTGACTGTCTGTCTACAACTCTGCATAGCCTCATCATGGAACGCCTTGATGATGTGTGATGTCTAAATACTTAGGTTGACAAGCAGATAAGACATCCAATCAATGCATTTGGACCGAATGCAATGATTGGACGAATTTTGGGGGGTTCTGAGACTTCATTTTTTTAATTTAGACCACTTCTGTTATTGATTGCTACAGTATCAGGGCATGAACAGAGTTTCAACCAATATAACAAAAAGTGTTTATGAAATTAATTAAATCATTCATTCATGCAAATGGATGGTGGTACCAGCATTTCATTTGTCAGAGGTATTTGATTGACTGCTCTCATTTGTTTGACCTTTGTTTTTTTTTAATCAATATTTAATTGTACATGGGCTCTTATCATCCCAGCCTATTTATGCTCTATTTGAGAATCCATATTGTGGTGCATACCACAAAGTAAATGAACAATAATTAATTCATGTACCAAATTGTTAAGGCTGGCCACATGAAGAAAAAATAAATAAATAAAATACATCACTTGCTTCACACAACACAACAAAACTGATCATAATTAAGGGAAATATTTAGCACTTGTATATATTCAGTCATTAATTCGATTGTTTAAAGATAAAAAAACAAATGATATGATACAATTTTAGTTTCATATTTCAAATCCAATTATATTTATTTATTTGGCAGGTGTCCCTATGTGTCCCAAAATGACTACAAACAGTGCATTTAAGAATGACATTAGTTTGTGTTCCCTGATCATAAATTAAAAAAAAATTAAATGTCATAATAAAAATGTATAAAAAGGGGTTAAATGTTTGTTTGTTTTTAATTACTAATTAACCGTTATTTTCATTTCAAATCATTTGAATCTCTATTTGAATCGTTAAAGTATGTTTTATGTGGATCATAACAATTCATAGATATGGTGACAGATATTTAAACCACGAGCATGTGAACATAAAGATCGCAGTGTTCACAACAACCAATCTTGGGCGACCTGTCAAAATCACAGCACCAATGAAAACACACCATGAGAGTCTCAAAGCCAGAGCCACGCCTTATTTGCTCCAGCGCACATGATGGGGAATGGGACCAAAAACCCAGGAGGCGTGTTCACATCCCAAACTTACCAATAACAGTTGAGGGTACTGTAATAGTAGTTGGGCGGGACCTGTACCTATCTGGGTGGGGCTAAAGGAGACAGCGTTATATTTTAGGTGCCTGCGTAAATTCCTACTGTGTCACAGACATTGACAGCTCGCGCCTGGCTACTGCTCAGCCAGAAAGGAAGACTTTCTCAGGCATACCTTTTCAGTTTTTATCATCCAGATTAGACACTGTACTGGGGTTAACCGGAGATAAACGAGGAAGACGAGAAGCGACCCCCTCACACCTCTGCCAAAATGATGTCCATGAATAGCAAACAGCCGTTTAGTATGCATCCGATTTTGCACGAGCCTAAATACACACCTCTACATTCCAGCTCTGAAGCTATCCGGCGAGCATGTTTGCCCACGCCCTCGGTAAGTTTAATATTTTATTCTGATGTTTGCGATTCATGATCACCGTAGTCATTTGCATTATAAGTGGTCTAAACTTTTCCCAGCGTGACAAAAAAATCGAAGTGCATCGGTTTCGGTTGGCTTAAATTCTGTCGCCTAAATAAATCTTGCACTTTTAGCAACATTTATTTTACTGCGTTTATTTTTAAACATAGAATAAGTTGTTACGGCACTTTAGAAATTAGCACTTTAGAAATTAGAGCAGCACTTGGAAATTGGCGTTTAATTGAATATCCATTTGATTGCCGCTTTAGATGATTTTCTAAAAGTGACCCAATTTGGTCCCATAAACTTTTTATAACATTGTTTACCAAAATAAATAAACAAATGCAGGTTGCATAATCTGGTTGTTAAGTTTTCTTAACAAAAATATATCAACTTAAAACTGATTTTGCCATTGATACTTATGCTTGCTCTCTGTCACGCAGTTGCAGGGTAACATCTTTGCCGGCTTTGACGAGACCCTTCTCCAGAGAGCCGAGGCGCTGGCGGCGGTGGACATAGCTCAAAAGAGTCATCCGTTCAAGCCAGATGCCACCTACCACACCATGACCACCATGACGAGCATGACCTGCACTCCCACGTCCTCTTCTGGGCACCTTCATCACCCGTCAGTGCTGACCTCTCACCACCATCATCCCCACCACCAGCCGACGCAGGGCCTGGAGGGCGACCTGCTCGACCACCTCACCCCAGGCATCTCCATTGGAGGCATGGGCTCCGACGTTTGCTCCACCGCTTCCCACCCGCACTCACACATGTCAGCAATTAACCACATGCAGCATCACCACCAGCAAAGTATGAACATGCACCACCACAGCCTGGGCTCGCACACCTCTCTGGGCGGCGTTGGAGACTCCGAGCCTGATCCCCGGGAGCTCGAGTCGTTCGCCGAGCGCTTCAAGCAGAGGCGGATCAAACTCGGGGTCACGCAGGCCGACGTGGGTTCGGCGTTGGCCAATCTTAAAATCCCCGGGGTCGGCTGCCTGAGCCAGAGCACTATCTGTCGGTTCGAGTCTCTCACGTTGTCCCACAATAACATGGTCGCCCTCAAGCCTATCCTGGAAGCGTGGTTAGAGGAGGCAGAACGGGCTCAGAGAGAGAAAATGGCCAAACCGGAGATTTTTAACGGCGGGGACAAAAAGAGAAAACGCACTTCGATCGCTGCTCCAGAGAAGCGATCGCTGGAGGCTTACTTTGCCGTCCAGCCGAGACCGTCGTCAGAGAAAATCGCTGCCATCGCCGAGAAACTGGACCTGAAAAAAAACGTGGTCCGCGTGTGGTTTTGTAATCAAAGGCAAAAGCAGAAACGGATGAAGTTTTCGGCTACGCACTAGGCCAGAAATAACGCATTTAAATAAACTTATAATTTAAATAAAAGTGAACAGAGCCGACAAAACTCTTCAATGGTGAGGCGAAACGCGTCCCACGCAGGAATTGGGAGCTGGGCGTCAACATCCCAGAGACAGAAACTGTCCCAAAAAGTTTGTCATGGCATTATGTCAAGAACAACGCGGTCTGGAAGACGGAGGACAACCAACATCAACTAAACGTTGCAATTATTGTACAAAAATCGAGAATTGAATAATAATGATTATTCTCTTAACTCAAAACAACTCTTTTTATATTCATCTGTGTACATATCTGTGAATACACTGCACCTCTTTGTGTGAAGAACGCATCAAAATTCTTTTTTTTAAGGATGAAAAGAAAGAAAGCTAAAAACGCTGTTGTGCAAAAGATGTCCCATTCTAGAAACCTTAGTGTTATTCTATATGCTCCTGAAGAAATTCATGAAGGTTCTGCTGTGATCCTTTGCATGGTTTACAAGGCGTTAAGTGTTTCATTTACCGTTTGAAAATTCCATTCATTTTGATGTATTGCAATAAGAGAGAACACGCACATCAGGCGAACGCACGTACACACGGACATCCTTAATATACGTTTCTGTGTCTACCTCATGATTCCTGACGTCTTGACACATTCATGGTCATTTTGGAAATAGGGCATAAAACTAGATTTTTTTGTTGTTGTTGTTTTCCGTTTTGACACATTTTGGGTAAAATTAGATAGAAAACACGAAGCGTTGTGTGTTGCAACTAATTTCACTTCAACGATGCTTTGACAATCAAATTATTTAATAATTATTTTGTGACTACCCCCTTCTACTGTACGTCGAAATATAAATTATTATTATTATTACACTAAGTTTGTAGATGGGAACATTTCATTACATTTTCAGAGATTCATTGCACTTTGTAGATATGATTCCGATTTTTCTTATTTGTTTTGCCTATTTATATTTCTACTTCGTTGATATTGTCGTTTACTTATTTATTTGAGCTTAATTTATTTTGAATACCACACATAGTTCATTTGTGAAAGTGTGCTTAACTGTGTATGTGTACGCGACAGAATTTTCAATAAACCATGCACGTCTTACCTCTGTTACTGCAGTGTGTTTATGACCCTGAACTTGCTTTATTGATGAGTCTTCTTTATTTATTGTGCTTAGTATAACACTAATTATTAGTTATACCGTTCTCTAAATAAGAGGACACACATGCAATGAAGCCTACTAAGCTTTTTTCGTCCCTTAATAATTTCAGGCTTATTTTAAATCAAAATCTCCGACCTTCATGATGATTAATATTATTGTCGTTTCAGTTATTGCTGTCATTATGCCTCATAAACACGCGATTATTTTTGTGTGTTTTATCGATGTCGCATTAATAACGAACGAATAAACTAATTTTAACAGTGAAATGTCTGTAGTTTCCTCAAATATGGCGAGGTTCCGTTTATCCTCAATGTTAGCCGAGCAGATTAAACGAATAAAATAAAAATAAATAAAAAATCACGTTCATATAAATTTCTACAAGCCCGATTAAATCCATCATTTATGTATGAGGAAACTCCGAATGTGTTTGTTTTATAACACGTTACTCTATTAAATTGGTCAATGTAGGAGGAAAACAAGTTCGCTTATTTTAGGAGTTGTCAAGTTCGGACTCTCTTTGGTGTTCAGCAGGTGGTTTTGAGTCCGTAAATCTAGTTATTTATGAATAATAAATATGAAGTGTTATGATACTATCGATTTTGCAAGTGTTTGTTAAGAGGAAGATATCTTATTGCTGAACGGATGTACAACAAGAGTTCTCGTCCTTTCCCCCGTGGAGTTCAGTAGCCTAAACTCATTCATTATCCTCAAATAAACAGGAATTGAATTCCTACAAAAAGTCAGTCCGAATCAGTCTTAAACAAAAAGTGTGGCGAAGAACAACCAAATAGGCTACTTTTTAATAATTTGTCATATAGAAAATATTATAATAACAACAGACAGGCGCACACACACACACACACACACACACACACACACACACACACACACACACACACACACACACACACACACACACACACACACACACACACACACACACACACACACACACACACACACACACACACACACACACACACACATACCTAATGGTGCGTTCATGTACTCCTGCGAAGTTCATTTACGAGTTGGGAAGTCGTATTTGTCGATTTGGGAAGTCGGAGCAAGATGTCGGTATACTTGCACACACAAAAATAGCACGGTTTTTAAACTCTATTTCTAAAATGAAGAACAAAAAATGTTTTGCTTTTTGATGATTTTAATTACCGGTAATTTATGAAGCGACTGCGAACTTCATCGTTACATATATTACAATCATGTTTTGTGCAGGTGGTTGGCTTATTTTTGTGTGTGCAAATAAAACAAGCCTACATACGCAAGTATTTCGCCACGTTTCTCACTGACACGCCCCCAACTCGTGGGCTTAAAGAAAACCCCGAGCTTCCCACTCGTATTTAACAACATTGTGGTGGCGTTCACGTGCGATCAACTCGTAAATGCGATTTTCCGACATGACTTGAACGCACCATAATAAATGAAAAGTATATGCTACTATAAATAAATATAAAATAAAAACGAAAATTTCAAATATATATTAAATGATTAATCTATATAATAAACACACCAACGCAAAAAGTTTAAATTTTCTTATCAAAAGACAATTTATCCCATAAGGCTTGGTTTAGTAAGTTAGTTTACAGAAAACAATGCGGCTGTGTAGACGCACGAGGTAAAGCCTATTCCCACGACACTTTGCGTCAATTGTTTGATTTGAATAATTCACATACTGGAGGTCATCGTTTCTTTTTCGTTTCCTGCTGAATACAAAAGGCACGAGACAAGTTAAATCAGAATCGTTCCGCCCCATGTCTTTAAAGACTGAATGCAGTGGCAAACTTATTTGAGATATTTAAACGCATTTATAGTGCATATGAGAGCGATTGTAACTACAAAATTGGATAACTTTTTTTTTTTTTTTTGTGTGTGTGTGTGTGTGTGTGTGTGTGTGTGTGTGTGCATAATTACACAACTAACCTTAATCACATCCTACTCCTAACCCTATAGTAGTATGCAGGCTAGTTCATTATTATTACTCAATTACACTGTAATACGGACATCTTAAAACGTGGGTTACACTTTATTTTAAGGTGTCATTGTTACAGTGTAATTATATATTTAAGTACTGAGTAATATTAAGCAACTACATGTACTTACTAGGGTTAGAGTAGGATTAGGATTTGGTTGAATGTTAGTTGCATGTAATTATGCATAGTTTACTGTTATTACTATGGTAAGTACATGTAACATAACAAGGACACTGTAAAATAAAGTGTTACCAAAATGTGTAACCTAATATTGTGACGCTATTATATTTAGAGTGTTTTCATCAGCACAAATCACAGTTTGTCCATAGTGAAAGGAAACATACTGGCTAGCTACAGTTGTTTCTTGCATCAATATCTTGAAATATGCGAGACAATATACTCAAATTGGTATAGCCTATCGTGCTCAAATGTGCCCACAATTGAGGATTTGCATATCTCTCACCAAACCATCTACATAATTCATCAACCGTTGAAACCACTCAACATATAGACGTCAAATGCGAGGCAATATTTTAACTGTGGCATTGGTTACTTTATTTTGTAAAATGCAGCTGGAGTGAAAAATATGTGTAAGTGTATATAATTCCGCTCTTAGATTTACATTCCTCCCCATGGTTCCTTACAGTCTTGTGTTTTCCATGGAGCGGAAAGCGCATTTTCATAAATAGACCTTGGCCAAGCGCTGCGTATAAAATTTTAATGAAGCCAGAGTCTTGAGTGCTGCTCGACTGAGGGCCTTGGAGAATCAGCTCTCTGGTACATGACTATGGCTCCCTCTTTCCTCACAAACATTGCAGCAACAAGGCCCGTTCGACCGGCTCAGTCGAGAGTAGTAATCGCGAATTTTTTTTTTTTTTTTTTTTTTTTTTTTGAGAATTACTGCAGCAACGTTTCATTTATTTCAGCCCAGCCTTACAGACGATTTCGAGCGAGGTAAATAAACTTCCCTCAGTGTTTCCATCCGCGTTGCGCGCTCCCATGTTTTGATCCGCGTGTGCGCGCTTTACGGTCAGATCACACCTCCGGCACTGGAAGCTCTAAATCAGTACAATGCAATATTTATAAAGCGCGTTAATATATAAGCCCAATACAGCGTTCAAGATATCAGAGTTCTCACACTGAGAGAACCGAAAGCTTACGAAAGCGCCTAACCTGAAGTCTGAGCTGGTTTTTGACTGCCAATCATTGTGGATTACTTAAAAATAACCAACTTGCGAAACTGAAAGACAAAAGTCCTAAATTAAGGTGCAAAGGAGAGCAACTCAAATTGATCCTGACAAGGTGAACAAGGGAATCTTTGTAACACTTGCTGTCTTTAACAGCGGATTAAAATAAATATATACATATAACTGTGTAATATGATCACTCAAGAGCATGCCACATCACAGACTGGAATTATGCATATTCGACAAGAATTAAAACATGGCTGTTGTAATTAAGATTCTTGTATACTTAATCAAGTCTAATGAATGACAGAAGCAGCTGGGGATGATCAAAAGACAGAGAGATCTGAATATTTGGCACGGAGACAAACTGACTGATAGACCATCAAAACAATCGAAGCAGAGTAATAAACTATATCATGTAATTTGGCTCTTGTCCAACTTGCAAAAGAATGATGTCACTGGTCAAAATTAATTATCAGCTTTATGTTATTTAGATGTAAAAGTCTTCATTTAAAATCCATTAAAGGTCACACCTGACCTGACATTAGTGTTCATGCGGTGTCATATAGCCTACATTAAATTTACGTTAAAATTGAGTTGCACGTCTTCTAAATACACTTTGTTCTTGTTCTATTATTATTGTAATGATAATTTACATGTAATATGAACACTAATGTAAAATGGGTTATACTTTATTTTAAGGTCATACAGTGTAATTATATATTTAAGTATATTAATTATTTATAATTATACAACATTATACAAAATAAAACAATATAGCCTATACTATAGGGTTATGCTAGGATTAAGGTTTGGTTGAGGGCAGGTAATTATGCATAATTTACCGTTATTACTACGGTAAAGTATGTAACAAAGACACTGTAAAATGAAGTGTTACCTAATACTCAAAAACAATTACAGATTAAACACATTTACTGTAGGGGATATTCTATTCATCCCTTGGTGTAGAGGGCGAAATGTGAGACTCTTGTAAATGTTTTATTGTATTTTGATCGGTCATGATAAGATTTATCAAATAGTCTTAGGAATGTCGTGACTTTTTCGGCTGAAGACTTTGTATCACTTTTCATTCATGCAAAAACTATTTTGATTTTTATGTTAGTCTTCGCTCTGTTAAATGAAATGCAAATCAAATATTCTGAGCCAATGAATCTAGGCTATATAAACCTAAACTCATGAACCGTCTTGTTTGAATATTATGTGACGTGACGTTTTATTTCACAAAAAATAAAATAAAAACGAAAGATACATTTACAGCATAAGGCTAAAAAAAAGGACAAAAAAATCTAACAAAAAGATATCCAGTCAAGACAAATGCAAGTAGTCTGAATTATTATTATTATTATGTAATAAAACACCTCATTGGTTAAAATGAACGTTTATGTCTTCATTGACCCATGATGGAGATTGGAGACTTTCACGAGAACACTCTAAAATCCGAAAGCCTGAATTATACGAGTGCTGAAGAGTTAAATCGTGGGAGTTAATAACTTTTTAATGACGATATATATGCTGCTCCTCCGCGTGCAGGACGCTTCTCCTCGAGAGCGAGCGCGGGCGCGTGCTCATTCCAACACGCGAGGAAGACAATGAGGGAGGCTCTCTGTCTGTCACAGAGAGAAAAATACATAAAAATGCTATTGTTTAGTTTCGAAGTGAACTTTTTTTTCTTTTTATAAAAGAGTCTGCCAAATGTACATGTAAATTGATGGACATAGGGTATAGAATTGTGTTGTATTAATTCGGTCAAATAAGTGGCAATCAACAGAGAAGAAAAGTACAAAATAATAATAAATGAATAGGCCTAATAGTAAAATAATGGTAAAGATAGGCTACTATGATTTTACTTGTTCGTTATTTACTGATGTAATGTCACCGCTCTATACAAAAGGACAACAATCTTACAAAAATATCCACTTAAGACAAATGTCAGTATAAAACGTAACGTATCAGGGCATTCAGGACCACGGACAGCACCTAACAAAAGTTAATTTCACGACGCAGTGCTGGAAAAGTCTAAATTATAACGTTGTTTTTGTTATGTCATAAACATCTCAAGGCAACATTTCTCTATAATTTGCACATAGGTTAGCCTAATGTATTTTTATATTTAAAAAACAAACAAAAAACAAATGACAATAATCATGTTGTGTTCTTAATAAATATCAAACCAGAAATATAGAAATGTCTAGGCTACATAATGACCGAAATAAACACACACACACACACACACACACACACACACACACACACACACACACACACACACACACACACACACACACACACACACACACACACACACACTCACACACACACACACACACACACACACACACACACACACACGCACGTAACTATATATATATATATATATATATATATATATATATATATATATATATATATATATATATATATACTGTATATAAACAATGGACAGTGACAACGAAAAGGTCTAGAACAAATGAGGATAAAAAAACAAAACATATTTAAGATAATGCTGGTATGTGTATTATTGGGCCTTCTGTTCAAAAGTATGTGTTTTCCCAAATGTCACAAAATCAAAAGGAGATCAGTTATTAGATCTATACGTCCATGCTGATGAAATAATTCCACTTCATATGTAAATCAAAACAGATGAAATGAGTTTCTCACATTTAATTCAAAGAAATATGTTCAAAGTAATGCGTATAAGCTTCTAATCATGTCCCATACATAATTTATTCTAAACTGACAAGATACCCTAACACGGTCCGGTACTACAAAATAAAATCCCGTTTGTAGCCGGACACCCGTTAAATAGATTCGTTTAGCTGAGGTACAAAATTAATGAAATTAAATACACTGACGGTGGGTATTTTTGAAGATGCACATCAAGTACATGCTTCGCAATTCATTCATCAAATACACGATCAATAATCAAAACCAGAAAAGTCAGCAAAATGAAGAGTTTAAAAAAATCTGAAATTTTAAATAAAAGATTTTCATTTAACATAAACTTTGACTTGTGCTTAGGCTATATATATATATATATAGCCTAACAGACAGAAGAGGAGTGAGTGCTGAATGCACGGACCACAATTCTCTGCCCTACATTTCGCACTTCCCAGTAGACAGGCCTCATGTCCGCCTGCTGCAGAACCCCGGCTTGAAGTGCAAGGTTTTTTTTTTTTTTTTTTTTTGTATCGGCAATGAATAATGCAAGGCATGAAGGCCAGCGAGTATACATTTAAATACCAATTTGCTTAACCAGTGTTTTCACCCTCCGCCAGCTCCACTCAGCCCAGTCATGGGGAGTTCGTGCTGGTAATTAACAGCGAGGAAGGCAAACACCTTAACAAGAGGAATATGATCATAAACGCAATCAAAAACTGCTTATAGCGCAAGAAGTGTTCTCAGAAGAGTAGCAGCTTGTTTGTTACCTGCAATCCTGTTATAAAGCATATCATTTCCTTCAAATTTGATTGCATTCCAAACTTTTTTTATGTGTTTATAACGGGAACTTTAAAGTGCAGAAATGTGGAAAATTCTTCTTCTTCTATTGTTTTATACATAGCTAAAATTGGTAACAATTTATTTTACAGTGTCCTCGTTACATATGTTACATGCACTTACCATAGTGATAACAGTAAATTATGCATAATTACATGCAACAAACCCTCAACCAAATCCTAATCCTACTCTAACACTAAAGTACACGCATTCTCATCCCCAAATCGTCACTTTCAAACATTCTTCAATATCCGACGCACAAAGCACCCTTTAGCGTCCATATGAGACGCTTCGGTTATGGGTAGGTTTAGGTCTGTGGTAGGGTTATGCGTCTCATGTGGACGCTAAAGGGTGCTTTGTGCGTCAGATATTGAAGAAATTTTGAAAGCGTCAGTATATGACGACTTGGGATGAGAACGGGCTGGTATATATTACTCGGTACTTTAATATATAATTACACTGTAACAATGACACAAAATAAAGTGTAACCAAAAAAATTTATCTTGATTATGTTAATGAATTTATTAGCAAAGAAAAAATTATCCAGTAGTGCTGTCACCATTATCACGACAACATTTTAGAGAACAAACGAAATAAGAAATAAACAAATAAATATGTTATGATGAAAAAAATAAAAAATAAAAATAACAGAGGAGCTCTTTCAGGCAAAGTGACCATTACGATTAGAAATGTAATTCATTTTAAACACATTACAAACTGCAGTTGATTGTCATTATTTGACTGTAACACCCCCTTCTCATTTGCATCAATAAAAACCTTAATGTACTGGGAAAAGTCTATGTAATACACTAATTAAAAAAATGGTATATATTATACGTCTTGTATAACATAAAAAAAGTTGAAAATTGCTTAACTTTTGAGTAAAACATATGTTGTCATAGCTTATTGATCATATATATAATTTGTACAGTGTATGAGCGTTAGAATAAATTGTACTACTATATAAATAAATAAATACAGATACCCAACCGTTCTGTAACACTGTCAAGCAATCAAGCAATCAGGCCTGCGGATGGAGAAGGTAAAGATAGATAGATAGATAGATAGATCGATAGATCGATAGATAGATAGATAGATAGATAGATAGATAGATAGATAGATAGATAGATAGATAGATAGATAGATAGATAGATAGATAGATAGATAGATAGATAGATAGATAGATAGATAGATAGATAGATAGATAGATAGATAGATAGATAGATAGATAGACTCTGCTCCACTCTTTCGCACGTACTGTATCTCTCGGAAATGTGCCATACAGAGTGAACACAGCCAGTCGTCCCTAACCAATTGTTATTCATAGAACGAATAAATATTTAATTCCTTCTAAGGATACCTTTTGTTAACAGAATTACCAACAAGCGTTCCACAATGAATTCACATTTTACCCGCGGCATTGTGGGGCCAGTGTGTGCTTATACCTGTCGGTGTGAGGACAATATGCAATAATAACGAACCGAGTAGTAGGGGTTCCGTCCAGCACTGGCGGTGCTGCTGGTGGTATTTCAGCAGGACGCTTTGCTGTTGGCCGCCTTGTCCCACACAGACACCCGCTATCTTTGTATTCACTCAGGCCATGAATAATGAATTGATGAGCGCTAATAAGTGCATCAACAGTCAGATTAATGAGCACACTGTCTATTAATGAAAATCAGCGATGACTAAAGGATTTGACGATCTCTGTAATTACTCGAGCTCTGGGCATGTTTGAAGAAGAAATCAGGAGCAATGCCTTCAATGTTTGTAAAAAAAAAATAAAAAAAAAATAAAATAAAAAAAAAGTAGGGCCTTGTACACAGTTAGTCCTGAGATACATTGGACACCAGATTTTAAACAGAAAAAAAAAAATGGCTTTGCCATGGCAGAAAGTTTTCAAAATGTGAGGATTGAGAATTATGGAAGGACGCAATGTGGATATCAAATCTGACAAGTCAAGTCAAGTCAAGTTGTCACCTTTTATTTATATAGTGCTTTCTACAATTCAGATTGTTTAAAAGCAGCTTTACAGTGATAACAGGAAAATAATGCATTCCGGCTGTTGCTCTGCTTAAGTCAGTGTTAATTCAGGTCTATGGTAAAGAGATCATCAATTAGTTGATTAGAAATTAGTTCATTTCTGCTGCAACAACAAAAAAATTATGTCATTGTCCAGCTCAGTTCAGTTCTCATACAACACTGTCAGTACAGTCAGATCAATACTATTGTTGAAGTGTCCCCAATAAAGCCAGTGGCAAGGAACCCAAACTCCATCAGGTGACAGAATGGAGGGAAAAAAAACCTTGGTAGCATTCAAATATTCATCCAGTTCATTTTGCTTGAAGATCAGATTCATCACGCCTGGTTCTTGTGGCCACTGCTGAGCATCTGTGCCGATGGCTGTCATGACGAGGGGTTGGCATGCAGACCCTTTAAAGATTTGACTGGACAGGATTCAGTTCATTTCAGTAGCTAAGTGTATTTGCTTGAACAGCCACTGGAGATTTACTCAACGACCTGTTCAGGCCACGGAGTCTGTTGGTTTGCCATGAAAATTTAAACAGCCCTTGGCACACCTTTCCCGGATTTTTTGGGCACTGATAAAAATTCACCCTTTTGAAAACACCAGGTTTTGCCGTGCCAAATTCCCTAAATGCATGATGGGTATCAGACATGTGAGGAAACCCTCCTTCAAATGTAGCCTATTAAATAGGCAATAGAGTTGAAAAACGCGTTTATTGTCGCTAGATTAAAGAACCAGTTTATTTTTCTTCCCCCATTGCGTGTCAAACTCTTTGAAGGAGATCAATAGGCTATATTAAACGTGTATTAGACTCAATAAACACGCGTTGCCAGACAACCCAGACAGCAGTGTTGGCCCAGATCCGGGCCACATCTGGTACATGTGGATTCCACACGTACCAGATGTGGGCCGGATCTGGGCCGACACTATGGGGATCTGACTTTTCATGGAATATCTGCCAGTTTTTTTATTTTTTATTATTATATTGATATACAAAAATTGTCCATTTTAGCGCTTCTGGAAAATTAGCTAACAGTATCTACTTTAATAATAGAATGATAAACAATGACAAGATACGTTTTGTCGATTTATCGCCTGATACTGATTCATAACAAATGTCAGTAGCACACTGCTGTCATGGTTACCTGGTCACAAAATGACCTCTGGACCCTATTTCCGGGTTCGAAAGCGAAAGTAAACTATAGCAGGAAAAACTTCTTTAGAGGTTGGTCCAAAGTTTCTCTGTTTATTTTTGAGGTGTTTTACAAATTTGTCACTATAACTGACATAAGTGTCTTGTTTGTGGATTGTGATACCGGTTTAAATGGATAATATAACTAAAATTTTAATTTTATTTGGGAAATATCATATACATAAATCAAAATCTATGTTAACACATACATTTTTCATAGATTCAAGTGTTTTGTATGACTCTGTATTCCCCTATTGTTATTGTTATTGTTATTGTTAATGCAATAAAATAAAATAAAATGCTTCAAAAGGTAGGCTACATGGGAGATAACAACCCTCTACCCGTTCTGTCATTTAACATCCATGTTTAAATTATAAACAAAGTTAAATTGTACTTTCCTTCCTCAATTAATAAAAAAAAAATAAAAAAAAGATTTTTATAGATTTATTGTCCTCTAATTAATTGATATTTTGACACTGACACTTGCAACTTGTACTGTCACCTAAGGTGGAGGTGATGTATGATAGTGACTTCACCCCTTTAACTCATTCTTAATTGTTTAAACTGATGGTTTTAAACCTCACCCTGTGTTACACTCCCTGTTTTACAGGTTATAACACTCCTAATCTCCCCAACATTCTCTATTGAATTCGACACCTATAAAAATACATGTGCCAACAGAATCAGGTAAAAGCAATGTTACATTTTTTAAAATAGTGGAATTCTTGAGATATTAACTGGAACATCATGCTGGTATAGGCAAAATTCCTTGTACTGAAATGAATCGCCCCAATTAAACCTAGGAATACTCCTGGTCACAGTGGCTTTAAATTATCAGTGAAAGCAGGACCTCCATTACGAGAGCAGAGGGTGCGTATTATGGTGGATTTAATATTAATGGATTTTATTAGCTTGACACTAGCATATTCATGAGAGTCTTCTAATGGAATAAAAAAAAAAGAGAACTAATGCTCAGTGACAGTACCGATAGATGGAAGCACCATATATTTCATTGGCTAATGTTGAGTCAATGCTGTTTCAGTGTTAGTCTATCTATCTATCTATCTATCTATCTATCTATCTATCTATCTATCTATCTATCTATCTATCTATCTATCTATCTATCTATCTATCTATCTATCTATCTATCTATCTATCTATCTATCTATCTATCTATCTATCTATCTATCTATCTATCTATCTATCTATCTATCTATCCATCCATCCATCCATCCATCCATCCATCCATCCATCCATCTATTGTCGTGAAAATTCTCAATACGAATACAACCTACTTAATCTGACTTCTTCACCACGGACAATTTAAACAACTTCCAGTTGTTAGAAATAATAACTATAGTATCTTGAGGTAATTCCCTGAATTACCTGAATACTTACAATACAATACAATACAATACTTCCCTGAAGTAAGGTGACGGGGTCCCGTCAAGAAGCTACGATCACTACCTCAATCACACATGAGCACACAGGTCTTTAGCATCTATACACTCTCACCGTCCTTCTCAGGTGTACGCTGGTCCGACACAGGATATTTAATACTAACTCAGAGTATTACAGCCTCACCCCGAGGGCGGCTCTATAGTCTTCCAACACTATCAACACTGTCTCTGCGGTGGTCTTTTGGGCATAGAATCTTTAGTACTTCTATTACTACCTCAATCACACATAGATGTTGTGTTGTTGTCTTTTGAGCGTAGAACCTTGACAACCTCAATCACACATAGATGTTCTGCTGTTGTCTTTTGAGCGTAGAATCTATTTCTCAACTGGGCAGCATACCTGACACGACTCCCAAGTTGCTCTTTGTAGAAATGAAGTTTTATTCACGGCCGGGAGATCACTGGCCACAACAACCAAGTGAGTCTCCTGAATAGAAAGATACATGTACATTTATATCATACAGTTGAGTAAAAATCAATGTCATTCAAGTCTTCTTCACTGTAATTTGTTCTGGTGATTGGTTTGTAATGATCTTAGCTAATCATATGACTGTTAGTTCTACTGTGTTAAGCATTTTTTGGTTAAGTATATATGGCCTTTGACCGGAGCATCCTTAGTTTGCATTTCTCTGTACATTTAATGTTGAAAATACCCATTATATAAAATATTTCTATCACAGTATCTATCTATTGAAGATGACCCAGATCAACATAATAATGTTAACATTACATATACATGTTTTAATCATCAACTGTGTAATCACTCCAGCTCCAAATTATACATAAACACTGTGAAGTGTAGTTAAAAACGACAACAATTTTCTTTTGCTCTCAAGGTGCACCTAAATAACTAAAGGTAAAGGTAAAGGTAAAGGTAAAGGTAAAGGTAAAGGTAAAGGTAAAGGTTTCTGAAAATGTACAGGATGTGGACGGAGAGCAGGAGCTGTCTGCACGAGTTGTACCTTTGCTAGGCCGTGAGATGGGGCTGCTGAAAAACACACATCCTTTTTGATCATCACGAGCCCCTGAGTGCACTAATGCATCTGACTATTAGCATGTTTTCCCGGACGCCACAGGCTAACGCCCTGCCTTGCCTTTGACATGTCAAAACTGATAACAGTCAGAGCTGGTCCTGCTACACAAG
The DNA here is from genome assembly GCF_965113295.1 of Leuciscus leuciscus. Lineage (NCBI taxonomy): Eukaryota > Metazoa > Chordata > Actinopteri > Cypriniformes > Leuciscidae > Leuciscus > Leuciscus leuciscus. Next base: position 12,987,118 of record NC_138740.1, read on the forward strand.
TTTGAGTGTGTGGGCACTGTACACTTCACAAGCTCCCACACTAAGGAAAGCCCATTTACAAGTGCAGAAAATGTGAGGAAAATTCCATCACGAAAATCCTGTTGGAACGGGAGCGATACATATCATGATCTGGATTATACGATGCATTTCTAAATGTATTTTACTCTGAAATATACCACTTTAACAGATATGTCTCTGTTAAATTTAATATTTTGTTGTAAAAAAAAATCCATCTGTATGAGGTCAAAGACAGGCAGCGCTCATTCAGAAAATGAGGGGAAGAAGGGATAGATTTCCTTCTGCTTCATGATGTTATGCAAGATTTATATTTGCTGAGAGTCAGCTACATTTTCAGTAAATATTTAAGGTCTCTTTGCTGGAGTGATCCTTTTTTAACAAAATGCTTATTCAGATTCAATCAAAGCAGTCGAAATGTTACTAGATTTATAGTTTTTGGTCCAAATTTGAATATGAAAGTTAATATAATGAATCCATGCATGATGTCCGAATGTGTTGCGATGTGAACGGTCTGCTTTACATTTCACATTTGTATAGCATGTAAACACTGGCCCTAGACAAACTCAAGAAGAAGAAAAAAGACCCTGCAGGTCTGAAAGTGGGTGAACCGCCAAGCAACGAAAGAGTCTGCTCCTGTGAACACACATCAGGCTTTTTTTTTTAGCTTTGTTACTCCACAACAACAGCCAAGATGTGGGGTGTACAGGAGCGGAGAAGAAAGCGAGGACTTTGAGCCTAAGAGAAGGTGGTGAGCAAGTCGTGAATGCTTCAGAGACAACGAAGAGCGAGACTATGAGTGAACCGAATAAAAATTCCCTTTACCTTCCCCTTGTATTCCCAGCCCCATTATTTCTCCTGAGTTACTTTCTTCTGAATCACCCTGAGGCTGAGCACTCTCCTGGGTGGCTAGCCTGAAGCCAGCCTTGTTTTCATATACTGCTAATAATTTCACTGGTGGAGAACGAAGGCTTTTAAAAGATCATCCCCCCCAACTCTCCACCCCGTCATAGCCAGAGTCTGTTCGGTGCAGCTCTGCACGCTTCAGTCTGCATCGCACGTGCCTTTAGATGTGAACCCGCACCCCCTGTTCTGACCAGCTCGCACCCTCACTCCAGCTCGCATTCAGAACGTGATCAAGTCGCTCCCTGAGATACTCCTTCGAAGCCCTTCAACAGAACCACAGCTGCTTTGTCCAAAAAGAGAAACCAAGACAGGCAGTCAGGGGGTTGATCTCGGGTCTTCAGTGGATTCATGCATTTTGTAGAGATACAGCGCAGTCTGCTGTCCAATTTGAAGCTGCCGCCTTCCGTATGCGGTTTTATGCCTCCGCCTGCACATCAAGTCTTTTCTCCTGACATGATTTTTTAATCTTGCCTTATCCACCATCCACTGCAATCTAGGCAGAGGGAGTTTGAGAGTTTGAGTCCTGCAAACTGGAGTGTTCTGTAATGGGCTCAGTGCCGACGGCTAATAAAGTGGAACAGTGGCTCAGTGCTGCCTTAAATTAAAGAACTTCCCAGCCTACACTGACTCTTTCACGCTCATTAGGTGTTGAAGAGTTTCAAAGACTGGTAATTACATAAAAAATCAGTCACATAACCTGTTATTGGCTTCATTTGTACACTGTAAAAAAAGAAATCTGTTAAATTCACGGTAAAAAAACGGCAGCTGTGGTTGCCAGAAATATACCGGAAAAAAATACGGTAGCAATATTTCAGGTTGAACAGACTTAACTTAAATTTACAGTAAAAAAACATATTTCATTATCTGATATAATGTTAATTTACTGACCTATTGAAGTTCTAATATCTGATTTGTACCATTGTAATACACGGACAAACACCAATCAGTGGTGATGAGTGTCACATGCTGACTCATCGCAAGCAGCTTTTCCACAAAAAGGTTATTATATATATATATATATATATATATATATACATATATAAGCTGCACAGTGTAATTAACACAAACACTAAACACCATCATGGTAACACACATGACATCTTAAAAATGCAATAAACATTAATTTAACAACATTAAATGTAACATAAAACCATAATATACATAACTGATTAGAAAAAACGTTGAAGAAACAGTTATTTCAACAAAAATACATCAAATGTGAAGTGTCACGCAGGGAATTGTGGGAATGTCAATTTACGGTTTGATATACTGTAAATTATACAATGACTTAACTTTAACGGTATTTTACTGTAAAATTACATTAAATGTACGGTTAGATCTATCTCATTTATTTACCGTATATAGTACGGAAACGTTCTGTTTACCCAATTAACAGTTATTTTTCACCGTAGCGTTTTTACAGTCTTTTACTGCTAAATTCACAATAATGTTTTACAGTGTGATTTGTGAACAAGACAAATTAGTTTCCTTCGCCTCTACTGCGGAACGTCAGGTAAAGGAGGCCCTGCTGTGCTTGAAATGTAAGTATTTTTGGCATCCGAGAGTGGATCAACATTAGGGACAAGCATTGGGGGACTGATCACTTTCAAGGCACACAGTCGACTGAGCGATTTGTGTCACACAAATGCGTATTGATCTTCCTGCATGTTCCACGACACTAGCTAGCAGCACGGACAGGTATCTGCTGCTGTCCTGCCACGGAAAGAAATATCTTTTATTTAGCTGCTGCTGCAACCCGCTCCCGCTCATGAATTATGCATTCGCAGGCCCCTGTAACAAGCTCCAGCTCAACTCTACACCTTGTGTGTGGCTTAAAATATAGATAAAAGCTGAACAGTGAGGTACAAACGTAGTGGGTTTTTTATCCGTTTTTTTTTTTTTTTTTACACAGGATAGAAGAAAGCCAGTGGAGGGAGAGGTCCATGTCAATTAGAGGAGGCTTGAGCACAACACATCTGATTCACTTCTCTATACCCCGTTCGCTTCGGAGGAAGTAAATACGCTCACTGAATGAATCAAACGAAATCAACAACAGCAGGGGGAAGCGCTCTAGTCTGATGTTGCAAGTGTGCGCATTGTACACGTCTGTGATATGACTCGATTCATGTTATGCAACAGCTGCTGAGTATCGGCTACACAGAAAAGTAATGTGAGGTCTAAGTAAACATGCTGTGTCTAAAAGGATATAATGCATCTTGCGAATGAATAATGCCAGAACAGGGGAGACCTGAACCTTGTTTTTTTTATTCTGCGGTTTGGAAACTCTGACAGGCCCATTTAGGTGGGTACTGTTTTTTTGTGTGTTTTTTTTAACACCACTAAAGGCTACGCAGTGTTGTTCGCTAAAAGCACATTCCAGAGACATGATTACTTGTGACATATTATGAAAAAAATGACACTTTTCAGCTTAAAAGTTTTTAAAGTTTTATACGTACTTCTGGTTATGACACTTCAGGCTTGATCCTGGTAGCTGATATTGGTACACTGATATTGCAAGCTGATTATCTAATTGTTATAATCAAGCCAACCTGTATGATGGTACAAACCCTGTATCTGTGACATTTCCATTACAATCAGAGATCAACATACATCAACATAGACATGAACTCCTCACCAATTGAAAACTATCAATACTAATCACACATAAAGTTACCTGACACCACACCAGGCTAGCACCAGTTATAGGTGCTAAATGAAAATGTTGATGCAGACTATGACAAATGCTTTAAAAAAAGAAAAAAGAATTAGTTTCAAGTAACAGGTTAAATAATCAACACAATGACACAGATGCCATTATTATGGCTATCAATAGGAATAGTAGTATTTAACCTGCAACATTCCTTTGAGCAAGTAGATTCCTGGCCGGATATGGGCCGTATCCAGTTTAGTTGGTGGACCTGTGCCTAAACACGACCACAACGCATCCCTGAAGTGTCAGCAGATATTGTGTCAACTAGACTCTCCCCTGTGAAGGCCTCATCGACACGACAGCCATCGGCACAGATCCTCAACAAACCGGTCTCCATACCGGCGGGACTCCGATCTTCAACCAGATGTAACTGGATAAATATTCTGAATGTTCTGATCCAATCTGACTTCTGACCTATAATGCTGCCTGAATCATAATCACACACTATTTGTTCATTGGCCAGAGGAGAACGAGACTAAGCCTGGTTTCTCCCAAGGTTTTTTCTTCATTCTCTCACCTGATGGAGTTTTGGTTCCTTGGCACTGTCGCCATTTTCACCTTTTTCGCCTTTGGCTTTTGGCTTGCTTAGTTGGGGACATATAATATTCAGCAATATTATTGCCTGCAATATTAATCTGCCTGCATTGACACCATTATATGAGAACTGAACTGAGCTGGACGATGACATCACGGTTTTCTCCAGAGCTGCTAGATATATAAATGAACTAAATTACAAACCTTTTTACAACAAAAATTACCCATCATTGAACTTGCTTAAGCTGGAGTGTTATTTTCCTGTTATCACTGTAAAGCTGCTTTGAAACAATCTGTATTGTACAAAGCACTATATAAATAAAGGTGACTTGACTTGACTCGACTCGACAAGTGATAATCTACTTTGAGCTGTTGAAAATAAAACTCTCACAGAGTCAGTTTGACCTATTTGTAGTATAATATATGCACAGGGTACCTGAAAAAGTAGAAGTCTTCTTGTAACTTCAATGCAGAAGATTTTCTTTGCTACACTCTTCCTTCAACTTGATAAACAGCACTGGGATCTTCTCTTCGTAAATGAACTCTACAGATGAATAATGCATTGCTAAGCAATTAATTCACATTGATGACTCATTTATTTATTGATTACCCCCTGTGTAATAATGGAGAGGGTTAAACGTCAATCAGACAATATCAGAGGCCCTCACTAGCACATCAGAGGAAGTCATTAATTTATTACGGAAATAAACTGTCGGAGCAAACCTACCAAATCTGCTAGGGAAATGTTAATTACATTCATCCAAGTTAAATAAACTTTTTTACAGGAATGCACATGAAGAGAATATATAGCATATGATCATAGAAAAAAATAATGCACAAAAAATGATTAAACCTTCAATGTAAAACTGAGCATATATGTGATTTTAATGTTATATTTTACGCTATAGAATAAGTGACTGATTTCTTCCTACATAATGCACACTTCACAAAGATTTTAACATGGTGGGGAGCAAGCAAATTTCAGACTTTCAAAACTTTAGGATTGTGTGCTTTTAAAACTATAAAAAAAAAAAAAAAAAGAATTTTGAATTATCCACCGCATCTTTTAAGGGCTCCCCAAGAGTGATGTTGAAACACTAAGCCATTTTGACCTCCTCTAGCACTGATTTTCACATATAATTATAACAATCCAGCGCTAGAAAAAAGGCATGTGCAAATGCTGAGACACTGGACTGACATCATTCGATCAGCATGGCAGCAGACTGCCAGAAAGATGCTCTAAATCAAATGCTAATCTGAAATCAGTCCTAACAAACAAAACTGATCTAAGGGTTGTCACTTGGGCAACCTCATAAAGCACTTAAAGCATTTCAAAACAGCCAGAAATGGTCCAGATGTGGAGCTGCACCGCTGGGACGGCGGCCACACACCAATCTGTCACATTGACAGTAGAGCACATAAGTGGGTTCAACAAGGCAAGTCCCAGATCCTCCCCCTGTGGGCTGAGCAGACAGCTCTGATGCTCTGAATCCATTAGTGTGGGCTTTATGGGCAGGAGCGCAGCGGCCACTGGCTTCAAAGTGTATACTAATATTATTACTGCACTTCTTCTCACATTTTTAAACAGTTTTGGAAGATATGTTTTTAAGTAACATACACTCACATGTAGTGTTTGTATAGTTTATATTAATTTTATTTATATACTTTTATTAATATTTTGGGTAACACTTTATTTTAATGGTCCACTTTAGACATTCTACTAACTATAAGCAACTTTGCAACTATGTCAACTTATTCTACTAGCCCGAACCCTAACACCTAACAGTCTACTACAGTCAACTAATACTCTAATGAGAGTTAGTTGACATAGTTGCAGAGTTTTTTATAGTTATAGACTAACTCAAAATAAAGTGTAACCACATTTTAAATTGGATTTTTTCATATATTTTAAAGGGTTGATTTACTTAAACCTAACGCTAATCTCACCCTCACGTCTTTCCAAAATCTTTGAAAACACAAATCTTTGAAACACAAATGAAGATATTTTAAAGGAAATCTCAGAAATCTGTCCCATATGTGAATAAAAGCCTAAATTAAACCAGCGATTGTGTCTCTTCAGAAAAAAAAGTGAAGAGAAAGTGGTTGTAATGGTGCTGGATTAAACTAGAGAAGGTGAGGATCTAAACGCAGGTTTTTTTATAAATAAAGTAATATATTAAACAGATAACAGAATTCAAGGAACAAAACCACGAGGATCACAGACAACAACTGACAAAGTAACACGTGAAACACAAGGGCTATAAATACACAGGGGCAAACAAGCTTAACAAATTAACAAGACACACATGGGGAAGACTAATCAACATAAAAAAAAAAAAACTACAAAACATGGCACAAGGGGAACACAAGACAGGCATCATGGCAATGGCAGTTGCGTGGACTGTCAATGGAGGGACAGAAATCTCTCAGATATTATTAAAAATACCTTAATTTGGGTTTTGAAGATGAACGAAAGTCTTATGAGAGTGGAACTACATGCGGATGAGTACATGGTGACATAATTTCATTTTTGGGTCAACTAAACCTTTAAGTTTTCATTTTTATTTTAAGTTTATTATTAAGTAAATTGTTATAATTGTATTTAATTCCTTAATCGCTCCCTGTTTTAGCTTGTACTTTTCTGAATGGTGTCTCTGTATAACTAGCAAATCTTGTGTTTATGCCTCTTTATGATGAATTGCTTATTGAATTCCTCAGTTGTAAATGGCTTTGGATTAAAGCATCTACTAAATGAATAAATGTAAATGTATTCATTTTTGTTTTTTTAAATATTACTATTACATTTTTTTCTTCAATTTTATCTTTAGTTTTATTTATTCATTATTTTCAGTTAGTAATTTTATTTTAGTTGGTTGCCATTTCTAATTTTTGTTTAGTTCAAGTTTTTCACCTAATAGTCATTTTTATTTTACTTCAGCTTTATTTAAATTAACAAACATTTTTTGAATAGCTTTAGTTTTACTTAACGATAATAACCTTGCTCACTTGGATGAAGACACTAGTCATACAATATCAGTAGTCCAATAAAAGGATTTATTGTACATAGAGCGGGTCCCTACATAGGGGCGGCCATTTTGAGGTCACATGACCAGCCAACTACAACTCACTTTACCTCCCTTTTATCGGACACATTAACTTGCAGAATAAATTAATCTCAAATACCTGTGAATAATCTATTTTTACAATAGCTGCATCCACACCACTAGGTGTCACTATAAAAATAAGACTGCAATGTCAGCCAATGAAACATAAAAAAAGAAAAAAAGACATTCACCTTTAAATGTAAGAGGTTGTGTTCAATGTGATAACACCTAAAGTCACTTGGTCACAGTTACCTTTCAGGGTCAACTCTTGTGTTGCTTTCAGTTTTACTTAGTCTATTTAGCTAGATTTACTTTGTCCATCAACATGCTTTCCTCAACCACACACATATAAACAAACACATACTATTTTTGACCACCCCGCACATGTGTGGTCTGGAGTGGAAGCACGACCAGCCCAGTCACCTGAAGCAACACTGCTTGCGCTGAATTATTAATCGCTAATATCATTATGTAGTCACTACTTGTCATAACAATCTAGGCAGGCAGAGAGAAACTCAATCTGCTGTGGCCCATACAGACAATGCCTATTAATTATTGATACAGACTAATTGGCTACAGGATTTGTGGGGCACAGTTACTTTTGTTCCTCTCACTACTTGTGCTGCTCCTTCAAAAAAACAATATTATCAGAGGCCAACCTCCCCATCGCCCCCATGTCAGCAAATTAGCAGCCATGTCGTTCCCCTCTCCTCCTCCCCCCAGCCGTCTTTCTTCTTATGCGTTTACAGAGGGTTTATTCATTCTTCAAACTTAAGCCACTCTGTGGATGTGCAGGTCTGACAAAATCTGTATGGGGTGGGAGGGGACATTTTTATTTTGTCATCTTGAATATAACCCACTTAGTACATGTATGGATAATTCTTACTTAACTAAGATAAGGTTATTATTCTATTTTAATCTTTTTGCGACTTTCAAAAATAGGATGGTAAAGTATAAGCGAGAGGAACAGGATTGGGAAATATTGTGAACCAAATGAAAATTTGTGAATGTGTTATAATTGTTACTTTATAGCTCTAACTTGTATCAATAATATTTCTATTTTCATTAAACACCAAACTGCCACTATGATACCTGCTTGAATGCTCTGAAACAATGTTTTTGCAGACTATATGCATAACCAAAGACCTACTTGCACGCCATGATTAACAAACCTTAAAAATGGCATAACATATTTAGGACTACACTGGACAGATGTATGTTTGTCTTAAATAAATAGCGCTTACAATAAATACGTAGTGAAAAACTTAAAATTAAAGTTAAGACAGGAATGTAACTTAACAAAACTTTACCAATCCAAAACAGCAACAACTCCACTTCCTCATCTTCAAAGACGTGAGATATTGACCTTCTGGCTTCCTCAGCAGAAAAATAAAATATTCTACACAATACTGGCTTTCCTCCACATGTTGTTCAACGAAGCACCAGACATGACCAGCCTGGACAATCAGACACCCAAACCCTTCGGGAATGATCCTGTGACAGTGTGAAGGAGAGAGATTTAATACAATAAAGCTATAGATATCAAATTAGGCACTGAAACACTCCTTCCTGCAATGTTAGTATAATTATAGCCTAAACTTTATAGCATTTCCTTTTATAAATCATCTTAATAGCTCAAATTTAGGCTTTCTCAGATTTCTAAAATGAGTCATACTGTAGCTCCCCGTCATTTGTGAGACTTTCTGACTCTGTTCCTTCATTATTTCCTGACCTCTCCCCACTGCGTGTCTAATAAAAAGGTTAAATTAAATAAAAATGGTAACACTTTACAATAAAGTTCATTAGTTTACATTAGTTAATGTATTATGAACTAACAATGAGCAATACATTTCTTGAGACTGTATTAGTTAATCTTTGTTAATGTTAGTTAATAAAAATACAGCTGTTCATTGTTTGTTCATAGTGCATTAACTAATGTTAACAAATACAACCTTTGATTTTAATAATGTATTAGTAAATGTTGAAATTAATATTAACTAAGATTAATAAATGCTGTAGAAGTATTGCTCATTCTTAGTTCATGTTAACTAAGGTAGTCAACTAATGTTAACAAATGAGCCTTATAAAGTGTTACCATAAAATATACTTGAATTTCATTGAATCAACAAAACGATGTATTATAGGCTAATGTTGAAGATATAATAAAACATATAAATAATGAAACTTGTAATTTCATTATTTATATGTACAAGAAACTTGTAACAATGTAATTTAAATAAATAAAATGTGTGTGTAGCATCTTTGTTTGGACCGTGATAAAATGCAGTGGTTGTCTCTCATTTCAAATGGCTACAGATATTTTTTGTTTAAGGCCAGTTATAGATTATATAGATTATATTACCTGTTATAGAGCAAATAAACAACAAATAAATTTGCTTAAACAAAGAAAAAAAAATTGGCAACCAATATCAGAATTGGCCAATTTGCTTATAAAAAACAATAGGAATTGGAATCGGCCATGAATACATGATACTACGTGATACTAAAATCCTATAAGGAAGGCTATTTACTCACCGCCATGAATACTGACATCAGATCAGGAGTTAAACTCTGTGCTTGACGCACAGTTTGCATTCACCAGCAGTTCAGAGCCCTCCTTCTGAGTGACTACCTTCAAAAAGATGAAGAAGAGAACTCAGGCCTCAGATGTTGAGAAGCAGGAGCTGCTGACGTGGGAGAGATCTTCCTGTAACCCTGGGTTAAGCACTTTTCAAGTACTGTATTATGATACAGTGAAATGCAACCTGATATATGGCAGTTACAATATTTAAACACTGTCGGCGTAATGGGACAAAGTGCATTTTTAATGAATCAAATCTTTCTGAAAAGACTTCAGATCTCATCTTATCATTGTCTTGCCTTTACAAGTTCTTGGACTTGAAAGCTTGTGTGAAGTAGATTAACAACAAATGTTATATTCTTCTTTTTTACTGCATTACAGGAGTTTTTAGAGTAAAAACATTTAAAAAAAATTAAGCTCAATCGACACCACTTTTTTTTTTTTTTTTTTTTTTTTTTTGGTACTTAAAATGGAATGTTAAAATGCTAATTGTTTCAAAAGTTTATTATTATCAAAAATTATTTTGGTGAAAAAAAAAAAAAAAAAAAAAAAAAAAAAACCTTACTAACCTTTTCTGTATAAAATTTTATCCAAATGTACAATTTCATTGCCCTGACAACATAATTCCTAAAACAACCGTAAAATGACAATAACAAAGATTTTATGGAAGAATTAATCTTGAGCCTTAAAAATGTTAGGATTTACATTTCTCCAAAATTGTCTCCATTCAAATCTAGTGCCTCGGTGTAATCCTGAATGAGTCAAAATTATATTTTGCAATAATCGACATTATGCCAAAAATGCTGTCAATTGACCTGAACTTGCATTGAACCGGGAATATTCCTAAAAGAACATAAACATAAAAAATAAATAAAAAATGCATATAAGAAGACTTGTTTTGTGGCATTTAATGATTGTGTTCATGTTTGAGGTTATGCAGGTCAGAGACATCTGACAGGATATTGCTGAAACAAGACTCCTTCCACGGGACGTCCTGTTGTGCACCCATACCCTGCCCCCTTGGGGACACACACAAAACAATATTCACAATCCACTTCTCTTTCCCAACGAGAATAAGCAAACATAAGGGACCCCCTCCAAATGATGTGCAAATTCCACCCTCTGGTCCCCCAATGGAATAGTCATGTCACAATAAAAAGCCTTTCCTCCTGCTAATCTGCTTTTTAGAGCCCCGTCACAAATGCTAATTTCCATAATCGAGTCGACAGGTGTGGAAAGGGGTGAAAGAGCACAGGCTAAGGTAGAGAAGAGAAAGGTGAAAACAGAGTCAGGGGACGAGCGAAGGTGGGGTGAGAGGAAATGGATGTGGCGGTGGAAAGTGAGCGCTCTATTTTCGTTTTTCGTTTTTTTTTTTTTTTCCTGAAGGATCATGGGTTTTGGGCACGAGGGCTTGATTAGAGCTGACAGTCACACCTGCCACCTCCCTTCCGTCAGTCTGCAATTACCACTCAGGTCCCGGTCCCAAGGAAGTGGTCACATTAAAAAGCCCAGACCAGTCTGGTCTCGCTCTCTTTTTTTTTTGCATACGGTGTGTCACTCAAAGAGCAACGTGGCTCACATTAGAGCTGAGGGCACAGACCCGAACGGAGCCTGCATTAGCGGACGCATGCAGAGTGAGTTCACGGATGGCACTCTCATTCCATCATACGCTTTCTCGGCCCGCTAATTGAGGTCCTTTTAGATTCTCTACAAAGGCCTATTATGGAGTGCATGGCACAGGAGAAAGATCATACATTTCTCGGCAAGAACTGAATCTGCATGTGTCTGGGTCACTATACTTGGAGCTAAACTCTCCATCTCATGCTACTGTAAAGCAAAGCAAAATAATCCAGAAGAGACGAACAAGAGGTCTCAGGTTCCTCTTGAACGACACTACAAATTACCTTCAAGTCATGTTTGATTTAATATATCACAAACAATAAGAACAGTTTTTGAATAATTTACAAGCCCTGTGGGTTGAAACTAATCCCTAACGCTCAAAATAATTAATTGGTTTGAGTATGAACAGTATGAACAAATTAGATAAATCAATTTAACCTTTATGAGTATGTAGAACGTTCTTTTCCTTTTGAGTTCACAAAACTGACACTTTTTAAGTAATCTGAATGTTTTCACTGTTTTGAGTTTAATTAACTGGATTCTTTTAATTTAGACAAGCTTAAATTTAACTGAAACTGGACTGTTATTTCCATTTCCTATGCAGCGTGCTTTGCCATGGCACTCAAAAGGGATAGTAAATGCTAGAATTAAGTGTTACATAATGGGGTTTTGTATGCAAGATTAATGTTAAGTGGGAGATTTAGTAGTGTTTAATTTAATGATTTGTTATGCTAGTTATGTTGGGTTTTTTGGAGGGTTACCATCAAGTGGAGCATGAGCTTGGTTTGAGAACAGATCTACTGTACGTATGTAAAAAGTTCTATATTGCCATTCTCGTTCAGCAATTGCTATGCTATGCTAATTCTATCAAAGCATTGTGTTACCAATTAGCAAGTCAGCATTTACTGAATTAGCTTGTTAACGCTTGCCAAGTTTCCACTACTAAAAATATTTAAGTTGAGATTACAAGATAATTTTAAGTTAAATGTAGGAATTATCTTACTTAAATATGTTCAGAGTAATTAAAATGCATGAGTGCAAAATAATAATCTGCAAGTTTGAATTTAAACTTTGAATTTCTTAACTGATTACTGATCCTCCTGTAGTCAATAATTGTATCGTTAAATCTTTGATCACCAAAATGGCATATTTAAACGTTCATGCATTAAAATAGCTTGATTGTGACTCTACACCCTTGCCTCATTTAGTATACACGGTTCTATGAATATGCAAATTAGCCCCGCCTCCACTCACTCACACCAGCTCAGAGATCCACTCATTGATGATCACAGGTTGACCTGATTGGTTACAAGGGAGTCTGTGACATCAGAAACACCAGCAATTTCAAACCACGATTTTGAGACTGTCTTTGGTTCACTGCAGTTTTAAGGAGAAAATACTCAGCAATGGTGTCGACTTATGAATTTGCACATGGTTTGTCTTAAAGCATATTTAAAACACCACATACACATATAAACAACATTAAAAGCTTGATTTTCACCACAGGGGGACTTTAAAAGTTCAAGTGAAATAATGAATAAATGGAACCAAATATCTGACAACATATTAAAACCACCAGAAGTCAAAATCAAGCATTGACATCATTTAAATCTCCATTGCATTAGGAGCACAATGACTGCAAAGCACAGTCTACTCAGCAGCCGGTTCCCAGGGCACAACCAGCGTCCTTGACAGTGTTTATGCCCAACGCCCACATCGTGTGTCCTTGACTCGAGCATGGAAGGGGTGGCCCTCTCTTTGGGACGCTGCGCCAACTCCAAGCGTTCTCTCATCTACCATCTCCAAACATTATTTTCCCTCCCCGCTCAAGAGGAAACTCAAAGGAACCGGAGGCCTTTCCCAGCGGGACACATTAACAAGCCCATCTAGTTAAATTGAGCTCCTGCATTACCTAATGTGTTCGCCAACTCCAGGGGTAGGAGACAGCGCATCCATAATTGATCACATGTGCATCCTTTTTTCTAAGGCAGCTCTGGCTGACAGAAAGGGTAGCTTTGTTGTAAGCAAGCCAAGTTAAAGAGATGTTTATTAGAGCTTTTTTCCCTTTATCTTCGCATGCCTTTTATAAAGACAAGGTTTGCAGGGATCGATCGCCGTCCTGTCAGAGCGCTGGGTGCCGTATCACTCATCTCTGCGAATGCCAGTCTGCTTCATATCTTGTGCTTGTAGGAGCGCATTTGAATTTCACAAAAGTCATTGGAGATTTGATAAAGTTTTTCCCTCCACTGCATCTACACAACCCACAGCCCCAACTGATGAGCCAAGGTCAGAGAAAAGCTTTTGCATGTTTCACTATGAAGGATGTTTGGCCCCTTTACACCTTACTAAAATAGACCTGATTTCAAGATGTTCTAGAAAGAATCAGAACAATTATCAAGATGTCGTTCCATTTAAAAACAATTGTATTTAATTAAATGGCCAAAAAGTGAATTACACAAAACATTTTAACCTCTACTGAGATGAAAAGTTTGTAAAATGATCTAGTCCCTGCCTTAAGATGGGACCACCCACACTACTGTGTGTGATGCACAACTTCCAGCTGTAAATTTGGAAGACATGTTTTTTTTGGTGTGTTTTGTGTTTTTTTCTCACAGTCTGCTTGGAAACTGTTAAGAAGGTTCCAAGATGATCAAATAAAATCTTAGTATTGGATTTGCTAAAGTTGGCCAGGTTAGTGCCATCAATCTTTAAAAGAATTTTGTTTGAGGCACTTCACAAAAAGTTAATTAGATTTCAAGAACTGGATATACCAGTTATGACAGAGTTTTGTCTGTGAAATAATCTGTACTTACTTCTGGACAGACAGAAATTCTTATCAAACAGACTATGAATAATTTCTTCTTTTTTCCCAGAACAATCATTTGAAGAAACTGCAGTACCATATTTATGTGCAGTTCCAGTATTGTACCATTAAAAATAAAACCCACAAACAAACAGATAAATAAATAAATTTGTCAAACAAGTCTTCTATTCCTGTCTAAGTTGGCAGATCTTGGCCAAAACAAGTGATCTGAACCTGATTTTATGCAATACAGCCAGGTCTATCTACCAGAGACTAGTAAAATTTTCACTTTTCATGTTCTAATGCCATGTAATGTATTTGTTTGTGGATATTAGTTCAGTATTAACCTTATTCTTTGTTGTCTACTGACATGAATCCGCTTTTCTTTTTCTTTTTAATAATACATTTTGTTGTTGCTTTAAAAGATTTTAAAATGGTTTTGTATCAGTTTTACTGCACTATTTGTCTGTACACACGTAGAAACAAGGGCAAGCTCTTATGTACAGAACTATTATGTAAATGCAGCATGTTTGTAACACTCCCTGGTCTCTCTCCACATTGTGAAACATTTATGCACTCTTCAACAGAATTATAAATAACATTCACATACCTTATGTCTGTCTTTGCCTTACTGATCACATTTTACAATGAACAAAGAAAATATAAGGGGGAGATGGAATACTTGTAGAAAAATGAATGAGAAAAAAGCAACATTTATTATATTAGCAGATGCTTTTATCCAAAGCGACCTACAAATTAGGAGCGCAATAGAAGCAATCAAACCAACAATATGGCAACAATATGCAAGTGCTGTAATAAGCAAAAAAGCATAAATAAATATATAGAATACAATAGTGTTGATGAAAAAGATGCAATGAAGATTTCTCAAAAATTGCTAAAGACTTGGCTGGAAACAGACTAACTATTTTGGAGATTTTGGTCTTTCCAATATGAAAGGATATGAGCTGTATTATATTGGCACGTCCTGATTTTGCCAAGTTAGACATGTTCTTGTCCTAACCCTATCCCTAAACCTAACCCCATAAGTTATCCCTAAATTCAGAGGGAAACGAGGTGAATAACACTGATGTAAAAGCACCTAGCCCTGGTTGTAAGCCTAAACTTGACAAACTGTAAACTGTCCCTCAAATCTGATTGGTTGATTGGAATAGAGTTCCAGGATGAACAAAGATGTTGACCCAGGAAGATGTTGTGTGAAATCAGGTTCTGCGGTATATTGTCCATATAAGAAATAGCTGCCATGGGGCATTACAAGATGGCTACCTTAATGACTCACATGTCATTAAGGGACTTTGATTCCAGTACAGTATATCTGCAGAAATTTGGGAAATGTAGGTATCTTTATGTCTAATTTCACTCATTAATGCTCTTGATCATCTTATTTGCATTTCCATACACCGACTGGCTAAAGGACTGGCTAAAGTTCAGTTTCAGTGCAAGCTCCTTCAAGGTGATGTGATCTGGAAAATCCATATTTATGGTGTGGAGTGCTTACCTCTTAAACTTCACATCCAAAAATATGTAAAAGCCATGTTCATACAGAGTAACACGAAGACGAATCAGAGCAGAGTAGAGTTCAAGGCATCTGAGTCTTGGCCTGCTTGAGGAGTAGAGGAGCAGCGAGAACATTTGCGGCAGGGGCTCTATTGATTAGTTAGCACAGTCTTGTCTAAGCCTATTCCGGCTAAACGGGGAATTAAAGCTAACTGTCACATTTCTTGTGCAGAAGACTCATTTATAATTCAGTGCATTCCCCGGTCGTCCCCTGCACCACATGCAGCGGCAGGCCTCCCTCCTCACTCGTCCCGTCTCATTACGAGCTGCTTTGAAGGTGATCCCAGTGTGTCAGCCATGTAAATAAGCACCTCCTCAAAGTAGAACACAACCTCCTCCTACTCAACCACTAACTCAACCCTGGAAAATGAGACGTCCAGGGGTCTCAGTTGGAGTAAAGTGTCCTTTAGCTTACCTGAAACTCTCAATCATAGCTCATGATGACCTCACGATCAGTTGCACATTACTCAATAACTTGCCTTCAAATCATATCCCCTTGAGTGGTGTTATATTCTGGAGAAAATTTAATTATGCATGTTAATGAATGTACATCCAAGGAAGGATCAATGATATGTGAAATGGCTGGAAATAAATTGGATGTTGCCTTATTTACTCACATTAGTCGTGGTTTCCACATCATTTACTCTGAAAAACAATCAAACCAACAGTATGAATGTCTAAGAGCTAAGCTATTTGTTGTGGCACTTAGAGCGAGGCACTTAGAACAGACCTTTTTCACATTTCATCATAGTTCGGTCAACTAGTGGTAAAAGGGAGACGTCAGCAAATATGATTTCTGCGTCCTCATTAGCTCTAAAAGCAAAATAAAATATAGAGGTTGATTGTGGCAGTCAGAAAAGAGAAAGATGTCAAATGTACCATCCCTCAGCTGATGAATTAGAAACCTTTGCATCAGTGTTAACTAGTTCTTTGTAATTTAATGCTAAGGCAATATAACAAATAATAGTGTTGTAAATGTATTTTAAACAAAACAAAACAAAACAAAACAAAAAAATTGTTTGGCAAATTGTGCTTTTTTTTCTGCTAAGGTGTACTTATGACCTGATAATGTACTCACCATTTGGTCGGAGAAGTCATTTATTGACTGATCGATACTATAAAGAGGGCACACGGTTTTTATGATCACTCTAACAGGGAAAAAAAGAGGAGGGAGGAGAAATAATATTTCATCAGGATGCATATCTGAGATTTTTTTTTTCTAACCTAAACCCATGGCAGAACCATATTGATTTTCCTAGATGCAGCATTGCACTTTGCCTTTGCCACCATTAGAGCTGTGCTCCGATACAATACAGCAGGCCCACAGGTTCAACATGTTGAAACACACTTCAGCAAAAATCCATCAAGCCTGTGGCCCTGGGTTTCACTCGCCCGAAAGAAAATGCATAGCACGGTTTATTCCAAATTCAGCAATTTCATTCACACAGCTCTCCCCACATATGGCCTAATATAAACACAATAAAAAAGGGATTGATTGAATCTGAAAAAAATCTGTTGCACATCACAGTCCGCAACAAACAATGTCCCAACATATATTAGTCATGTAATATAAACTATTGCTGTATTATCTAGTTTAGGGGTGTTAAAACCTGCTCCTGTCAATTTTAGCTCCAACCCTGCTCTAACACATCTTGGTGTACCTCTTCTAGTGACATTCCCATAAGCAGCAGAAACCCAGCCTACTAAGTAGTTTCACATCCTTCCAGCAGGAGGCACTATGGATAGACAGTCTCCATTCCATGTCTATAGTGCTTTGCATGGATCATTTGTGGAGCACTTGGAGATGTGATGTGAATCAGAGTGTTGACAGCAATTTTGTCTCTCAGCTGTTCCCAGATGACTGGCCGAGGGTGAGTCAAAGAGAAGGAAGGGAGACCAGAATCCATGGGGGGACGGAGTGGCTTTGGAGTGCTGCTTAATGGAGAAATCAATGTGCTTCAGAGCCCAAAAAGGTGGAAGTGTGTTGTGTGTGTGTGTGTGTGTGTGTGTGTGTGTGTGTGTGTGTGTGTGTGTGTGTGGACGGGTTACTAGATGGTTTGACCAAGGTGGGGAGGAATGGGTAGAAGAGGTCTGATGAGAGGAAGGGGCAACCATACAGCTGAATGGCCTCATGAATTAGTAATAAGCTAATCATCACCAAAATAAGGAGCTTTCCTGAGATGTTGGTGGTGTGATGGGGACCTGGGCAGAGGAGACGGGGGTTCTATGAGGAGAAACTACTCAATGAGTATGACCACTTTTCACTCCCATGCCCTCTTGTCTAGAGTCGGCTGTGCCACGGCAGCTGGAGACTCTCCAGGTAAAGAGCAGCCTGGGAAGAAAGTATTTTCAGCCAGCGAAGAGGAACAACAGTCTTGTACAATGAGAAGCAAGCTGAAATATTGATGAGGTTTTTACGTTTTTGCAGCAAGGTAATTGTTTCTTTTTTTTCCCCGCCTGCTACTACGGATGCCATCACCTCGACTCATGGTATCTCCATTGCACCAATCCATCAGGCCAAAAGTGGCTCCTGACACATGTGACAGCAGCGGTACCATGCTATATAAAAATATGCAACAGTCCCTGCTAATGGCCTAGACAGTGGCTAAGTCAGGGCTTGAGGTTATATTCAGAAGCAAAGCTTTAGCATTCCAACAAAAGAGCCGGTGCAGTGCAAGACATGCTAAAATGCTCTAAAAAAAAATCTGTACTCTGTTTCCAAGTTGAGAATTCACCATGGGACTCTACAGAGATGTACAACTAATGAAATGCTGGGTTTAGGTAATGAACTGGACTGATATAGTGCTCTGAACTGGGATCTAAGCTGTAATGCAAAGCCATTATATCTGTCACAATGGTTTGGTTAACTTCAAGGGACCTAGAGGCACTATGGAACTAAGATACACCCAGTATAACCATTCCTGAAGACTGGCGCACCGATATAAAAAAAGAAAAATCCACACCAGTCTATTATTGTTGTATAATCAATTTGAGATTTACCCATCGCTAAATGGCATTTAAAACAAAACATATTGGATCGCTTCACGTCAGGCTCTTCCTTTCTAAGAAAGAGTGTTCTTGGCAAGAGCAAGCTACAAAGTGTGCAAGAGTTTGTTGACAGTCAAAACTGGATAAACTAAGTAAATATCTAAAGTTAAACCATGTTCCACAACTCAAGTGTACCATATAAACAAGTGTACCATATAAAAACATCCAGACGTGTTCTAGAGGTTCAGCTGTTGTTCAAACCAAACAACAGAATAGTAAATACATGTGATCCAAGTGAGGCAAATCGGATTTCTTTTCTTTTCAGACTGTCTGCACTATTAACTGCAAGTGATCAAATAAGATTTGTGTGTCCAGACATAAATCAACCTATCTGCTTGGGTTGCTTTGGTAACAACGTAATCATACCCACGTATGTGACAAGGCTTTCAAAACATATACATGAAAAATGGAGGTGCATCATCTCGTTCTCCAAATAAGCGCCCTGTCAAGGCACGGTGCAGAATCGGTAGACTGGAACTGGAGACTGGTATATATTGTGATGTTCTGTGCTGTAGTCACAGCAAATCTTTTTGAATACTGTTCAAAAACCATTTGAATTCTGTTTGAATACTTACAGCATTTCCATCACCGGGTATCGTTGTGTGTGTCGTGTTAAGAGTTACTCAAAAGCCAATTTGAAGTCCGATTTGAGCAGCCAGTCAAATGTGGTTTGAATCAGACTTGAAACAAATCTGATTCCATGTGTTTTTTGCTGTCCAGGCTTTCAAAAACCCTTCTGGATAAAATCTGGATATGCAAAAAAAATCTGTCTTTTGCTGGCAGTCTGAACATGGCCTTAGAGTATTAGATCAGAGAAACTGCCTGCCTTTCGGGATTTGCAAGGCTCTCAGAGCCGGGGTGCTCCGACCCTAATTAAACACCAGTGATCCAGCTAATCAAGGTCTTCAGGATTACCTCACAATTACAGGCTAGTGTGTTGGAACAGGTTGAAGCTAAACCCAGCAGTTCTGTGGGTGAAAACACCTTGTTAATTAGTAAGAGAGGTTAGAGGACAATGGCTAGGTTGGCTCGGGTTGACAGGAAGACGACAGTACCAGACAAACAGCAGAACATATCTGAACCCACAACATGTCAAACTTTGAAATGTATAGGCAACAGCAACAGAAATCCACACCAGCTTCAACTCCTGTCAGCCCTAAAACAGGAAACTAAACCTAACCTGGACACATCAGGCTGACCAAAACAGGACTGCAGACAACCTGAAGATTATTACATGCGGACTGATAATTCTTGATTTATTCTGACATACAGATGGTAGGGGAAGATATTGGCATTACCAACCTGAATCCATAGATCCATCCCACCTGGTTTCAACGTCTATGGTTAGCAGGACTGACGTTGGGGGAATTCCTTCTGCTGGTTGTTGGTGGTTTGCATCCCTTTATGACCACATTTTCTAAAGGTTACTTCTAGTGGGATAACATCCCATGTCACAAAACATACATCACCTCAAGCCGGTTCATTTATAAGCCATAAACAAGAGTTCGGGGCACTCTTTTGGCTTCCTGTCACAAAATCTCAATTCAACAAAACACATTTGAGATGTGGTGGAATGGAAGAGTCATAACATGAACCTGAAGTTGACAAATCTGAAGCAACTGCCTGATGCCATTACATCAACATGGGCAACTAAGGAATTTCTACCGTACCTTGTGGGGTCCATGCTGTGGAGAAGTATCAGAGGATACTTAAAAACAAACATGAAACAAAAACTCTTAATTGTATTTTTGTATTTAACACCTTGTATCTAACAAGTCCCCTAAAATCAAGATTCTCTACAATTTCCAACTTTTGTCCCAATTTCACTATAAATAAATACTACTGCAACAATTATGCCATTTTTGAAGGGTTATTGTGAACAGCTGTAGGGCAGGGTGCAGAGATCCGCCTGAATTGAATGTTAAGGCATGGATCTGGTGAACAGAACTGGAGCCAAAGTGAACATCTATCTTTTCTCTCTCTGAAGCCCAGGGCGCTCAGTGAGTGCTCAGTCTGCAGGTGGTGAAGGAGCAAAGGGCAGGCGGAGTAGAGTGGTGCTGCTGGAGAGAGGCTGATGGGTGGGGATAGGAGGAGAACAAGGCCTGCTACACTCAGCTACAGGAAGGCTGCAATCAATAATTCACATCATCTGTCACCACGCGCTCCACTGGACCACTCAACAAACAGCACAGACAAATTAAAGTAAAAACACGCAAGAGTCGAGCAGCCCGGCTCATCCACGTCTATGCACTGAGGAAGACAATGTGCGCAGATGGTTTGGATAACGTAATCGCATGAGAACGGGTAGATCAATCGGGTTGGAAAAGGAGGACACAAATTCAAAAAACACATAACTGATCAAATATTGAGATCTATCTATCTATCTATCTATCTATCTATCTATCTATCTATCTATCTATCTATCTATCTATCTATCTATCTATCTACCCCCCCATCCTAGCCTATGCAAACATTACTTTCTGTGCTCTTCTGTTTAAATGTTGTACTCTCTTTCATGTTTATTTCAACCTGATTTTTGCTAAATCGTACATATTTTACGAGTTGCCTAATTCGTATGAATTCGTACGAATGACCTACCCCTAATCCAGCCCCTAAACCTACCCATCACTTTGGTTTACAGATTAGCATTGGTTTACATAGATACAGTAGCATTGGTTTACTTACCATTTCCCAAGTCAGTGTAAAAAGTCCTAGTCCTACTTTTACTTAAACATAAATATATCTTAAAAAGTTGAACATGGGATTAAATATCCAATTTATAATGAGACAACTGACATCCCAAACAAACATTTCTAACCTGACCTTCACATGTCACTGGCTGTCTCATGGAGGTATTTGAATATAATTCTGATGGTGATTTTGGGCTCATGCAGATATGAGAGTGTGTGCAAACAGCGAACAGGTGTAATTTCACACTCCGTCGAGTGGCTGCTCGAATCCTCTTTAATAGCCACACGCAAGGCTCTGTCAATCAGCAGAGTTCTGAATTTTAAACACAAACACGCGCGAGTCAGATCATGGTTACAAGGTGCTTCCTCCCCCACAACTTCTCACTTTCACCACACTGGGTTCGAAACATGTCAATAGACAATGAGGTTCTGCTGTTTGTGTGATAGTTTGTGTGAAAGTGTTAACCTCAGGCAGGGTAAAAACTAACCAAGATAAAAACTAAATCAGCAGGAACCATACCATTTGCATTTCAGTAGCAGAAACAGATCTTTATCTCACAGACAGGTAAGAGATGTCCAGAAAGATAAACAAAATTATGCATATGTAACGTTTGATTCATAGTTTGCAAATCTGCACTATATTAAATGGTGCACCAACAGTTACATTATGTTTACACACCATCATTACAGTCTGATAATATCTTACCAAATACCTACTGTAAGTTCAGACTCACCGTCATGAAAATTTTCAAATGTATGAAAGAAAGAAATAAAGAAGATTTTTATATATATATATATATAAACCCTTACTGATCTGAAAACAGATACAATTTTGATATACAAAGAATTTAGGTAACAAGTTCCAATTAGGTAAGGGTCCAATTCTCACTAATGGACAATTTACTAGTTATGGACAGTTATTATAATGCATATAACTTGGATATATTAGTACTTATAAAGCATATATTAATGCCTCATTCTGCATGATCATATTCTACATCCCTTAATCTTACACAATACCTAAACTTAATAACTACCTTACTAACTATTAATAAGCAGTAATTAGGCGTTTACTGAGGCAAAGGTCGTAGTTAATAATTAGTTAATAGTGAGAATTGGACTCTAATCTAAAGTTTGACCAAAAGTTTAATTGTAACAATTTAAACTACTCCTATTTCCAAAAAACGACGAAAAAGAAGGGCAAGAAGGGGTGTACCGGGACAAAAAAATTACGATTTGGTACAGTATGTACTTCGGTTCTGAAGTCACGGTTTGGTATGTTTTCGGTAGGCTACATCAGGGACAAAAAACAAACTATGCCTGTCTTTAAATTTATGATTTAAAGGGTTTATGAATTGCATTGCTTCATATAAAGCACATCCCATGTTTAAGATAACTTTTCCGGCAGCAGCTCACTCCGTGTCCTTCGTCATTTTTCAGATGTAATATAAATAAGATCAAAACAATACTGTCCCATCCTATGGGGCAAACTCTGAGTTTGAAATTATGTTCCGCACACTGAGACAGACTGAACATGCATTGGTTAAAACAACACTGTATTTGTTTGGTATACATGGGTACCGAATCGAAAGGCTCATACCAAAACTTTTCTGTACAAATACATGTACCGTTACACCCCTAATGGCTACTGTTAAAACATCAGCTTTATGGAGACCTCCAGTACATTCTCCTCAGAGGCTTCTGAAGCTGAACATTCTGTAGATGGGCACTTTCAGAGGGGGTTAGCTAAACCTCAGTGGTCAACAGTAACTTCATGCATGCACCACCTCCTGACCTACACAGACTCATCAATATTTGAGGTGGTACTTAACGGACAAAACTGAGTGAAGACTATGCCAGGGGCACCTGGGGCGGACAGGGAGGGGATCTCATGAGGACAAGATGGGGTCAGTCTTACCAATGGGGCCAGAACTGACCCAGAAAAACATCTGAACCAGAGCCTGTACGTAGACAACAAAATGTGTAAGCAAAAAATAATATCTCATGCAATGCACTGAAGCACATCATCTAAGATTTAACCACTCATCCTGAAACACCGCTTCCTGTTGGATAGAAAATTATTTCCATTAGTGTTAATGTATGGATAACCTATAAATAATAATAAATAGACAAGACATAAACACTGATAATCACACTATAGCATGATATGATTACTTATCAACGTTATCTAAAGTCACACAATTACACATTTGACCAAAATAACTAACATACTCCATTAGTCAAGCTATAATAAAGGTGCGGTCACACTTACCGTTGTTCAGCAGAAATTTTGTGTGCAATTGGAAAGGCAAAAAAGTTCTCCATGCAGATTTAGCTTGTGTTCAAGTTGGTCTTGCGAATTCTCTGCACTTCCCAACAGAAAGCTGCTTGGATCAAAAGTGACTTCTGTGTGGTCGGTGCTTCATGCACCACTACACTATTGACAATAGACCTCGTTTACCCATGAAATTTTACTGAAAAACATAACCATTTGAAACTCTCTACATAGGTAGCAACTCCACACAGCAAACAGAATTGATTCAAGTTTGTAATCAGCATGTTGTTAAGCTAATGACGCAATAGTTTAAGCAAAACAACACCAACGCCTAGAAACAAACAAATGCTGGTAGTACTAGCAGCTCATAATTTAACAATCTAGCAATCATAATTTAGCAATCATAATTGCATAACTAGCAATCATAATTTCATGATTTAAAGCAAAAACAGAATGGTCTGACTTTAAAGGTGACATATTATGCCCATTTTCACAAGATGTAATATAAATCTATGGCGTCCTCAGAATGTGTCTGTGAAATTCCAGCTCAAAATACCCCACAGATAATTTATTATCATGTCAAATTTGCCCCTTTTTGGATGTGAGCAAAAATGTGTTTGTCCCTTGAAATGCAAATGAGCTTCTGCTCCCTGCCCTGATCAGAAGAGAGCCGATTCGGACACTCCGGCAATAACAAACACGTGAATAATGTCACTCATCCAAAATCTCAGAAATAACTACCGGTAGCGGAGGGCAGCCTTACCGAGAGACTCTTAGGGCCCTATTTTAACGATCTGAAATGCAAGTATCAAACGCGAAACGCAAGTAAAATGGGTTGGTCTGAAGTAGCTACATTACTCATAGGTGTGGTTAGGGCGTAACGTGAATTAAACCAATCAGAGCGTCATCTCACATTCCCTTTAAAAGCAGGCGCTTGTTCCATGGCGGCTTGCTATTATAATGGCGTATTTGCCAGGCGCAAATGATGAAGGGATATATATATATATAGGCCTTACAATCAACTGACCCACCATGGGATTTAAATTAGTTTGATTAGGTCTAAAAAAGCCTAATAGCCCCACACATTACTCAATTAAGAGAACACTTACATAAAGTTTTTTTTTTTTTTTTTTTAACAAACTTATAAATCTCTAAAGGGGGCTTTTTCAATTTTAATATCCCCAAAAGAGTACATAACATATAGCTATCCACAGAAAACAAAAAAAAGAGAAAAGTAAAAAGAAAAACAATCAGTGGAAGAAACAATTCCATATATACAAGCCAACCCCAAACAATTAAAGAACATTACCCCACATAAAACCTGCTGCAATGTAGTCAGCATAGAAACAGACAATTTCTTACAAAATATATATATATTTTTTTTTTTTATGAGAATGGTTTTGTATCAAATTCTTCATTAAGACCATGGGGAGACATTGTATTTAAATAATGAATCCAAAAAGTTTCCCTTTGCAGAAGCCTTTTATCATGATCTCCTCCTCTAGACGGTTTGTTGACCCGCTCCACCCCGATATATCTGAGGGCGCTGATGCCCGGCTAATCTAAAATTAGCTGCGACAGGACTGCGCTCATCCCCTGTTCTAATGGTACATCTGGTCCGTAGAGCTCTCGTTGTTTTGCCCATGCTAAGCCACAAGGGCAGCAAATTAAATAAATAACATATGTTGTGCTACATGTAATGACACCACGAATGGATAATGTCTTGCCAGTCTGTGGATGATAATTTTTTTTGCATTTATGTGTGTATGAGCATTGGCCACAACTGCCACATCTATAGTTACCGTCTGGCATACTAAAAAAAGGACGTCGTGAGTTGTGGACGTATATCATTTTTAACTAGGTGGTCTTTTAAGTTAGGGGCACGCTTAAAAATAAGCTTCGGTTTTTCTGGAAAAACTCTGATTAGTTTAGGGTCCTAATCAATAATGTGCCAATGTTTGTAAACAGATTTTCTAAATTCTGACACAAGTGGGGAATATTTTACACAACATAAAGGAGACTTGTTTGGATTTTTAGGGCGCTTATTTGATCGAAGACACTCATCTTGTGTTATCTGATCAAAACGTTTTTTGGCCGAATCAACCCAATCTTTTTTATAACCTCTATTGAGGAATCTTTTTGTCAAGTCTGCAGCCTGCGTTGAGTAAAATGTATTGTCGCTGCATATTCTACATACATGGTTAAAATGACTGATCGGAAGACTTTTGATCAACGGCCTGGGATGAAAACTATCCCCATGCAATATAGTTTTGCGATCCGTGGGCTTGCGAAAAAGACCAGTTTTTATGGTCGTGCCATCTTTGTATACCTGAATGTCCAGGAAACTGATGCGATGTTTATCATATTCCAAAGTAAATTTCAAATGTTCATTACAAGAGTTAAGACACTCATGGAAGAAGACCTCAAAATCCACATCGCTGGCGGAGAGCAAGCTTTCCAAGCAAAAACGATGTTGAAGAAGTCAGCGATTAAGGACGCAGGCAGCCCCGCATCCAGACCAGTAGGAGAGTACGGTAATTAATCTTTCTGAAAAAATGTTGTCTGTTAAGACAAGTAAAGGACTGAGTTTTGTTCCAACCACCCACACTAATGACTTTGAGACTATTATTGATTTCCAGAAGTATTTTTTAAATCTGAGATTGAGGGAGTTTTTCCATTCTGATATGAGAAACAGTCTAACTAGGAGTGTTTCTTCTTTGGACCAAGTCCACTCGTCTGCCACCTCTGTCCCTAGTGACTCGGCCTATAGTCACTTCAAGAAAAGGTCTACATTCATTCCTCCCAAGCACCGCAATGCCTCTCTTGACACGTACTGCCGTTTAGTTGAGAATGATGTAAAGGGTCTACTAAAAAAGAAAAAAGGATAGCCTATAAAGTGTACAATAATCTGTCTAAAGAGGAAAGAGGAGCTGCAATGGATTTGAGTAAGGATAATAGGATTGTGGTACGGCCTGCTGATAAGGGGGGAGCTGTTGTTTTGCAAAATGTTGTGGATTATGAAAATGAAATTAAAAGACAATTAAGTGATTTGACATTCTATGAGAAATTATCCTCTGATCCTACTAACAGGTTGAAGATCTGGGTATATTCCCAACTAGAACATCACTTCAACAATGGCGAGTTTGACAAAAATGCCTTTGAGTTTCTTAAGGTTGAACATCCAGTGATCCCTGTAATTTACACTCTCCCTAAAATACACAAGGGCTTAGATATCCCTCTGAAGGGAGGACCTATTGCCAGTGGGATTGGTAGCCTAACAGAAAATATATCTGCTTTCGTTGACTATGAAATCGGAAGTGGTTACCCTCCCTTCTTATATACGTGACTCTATCGACTTTATCAATTCACTGAAAACCTTTGATGTTACCTCTGACAACTTGCTGTTGGCTACTTTTGATGTTCAGAGTTTGTACACAAATATTCCACATGACGGTGGCATATTAGACTTGTGTCATATTAGACTTGGCTAATATAGTTCTAACCAATAACTTTTTTCGTTTTCAAGATGAGTTCTATATACAAAAGAAATGTACTGCCATGGGAAGTAAAATGGCTCCTAACTATGCCTGCTCATTTATGGGTCTCATTGAAAACCAATTTTTGCTGCATCAGAGAAATCCATTCTATTCTAAGATCTTATTCTACAAGCGGTTTATCGATGATATTTTTCTGATTATTGACTGCACATTAGATTAGAATTAATGGGCTTCCATGAGTATCTTAACTCTTGTAATGAACATTTGAAATTTACTTTGGAATATAAAAAACATCGCATCAGTTTCCTGGACATTCAGGTATACAAAAATGGCACAACCATAAAAACTGATCTTTTTCGCAAGCCCATGGATCGCAATACTATATTGCATGGGGATAGTTTTCATCCCAGGCCGTTGATCAAAAGTCTTCCGATCAGTCAATTTAACCGTGTACGTAGAATATGCAGCGACAATACATCTTACTCAACGCAGGCTGCAGACTTGACAAAAAGATTCCTCAACTTTTAGACGCACCTGGGCATTTCTGAATGGTTAGTGGAAACATTTATGTAGTTGTTGTGGAGTTACATTGATACATCTAATTCTATTCGACTTGCATGTAACGTCATGGTTAACTTTTACACAAGTTGACACAGTTCCCTTAGGTCTTTATAAGACAGCTGTGACACTTTTTGGTCAAATAGTGTTCAGTGCTCGTCTGTGCAGCCAACAACAGAACAGTTTGCATGCTTTGCTCGAACTTTTGCCATTGCGTTAGAACTGGTTACACTGTTGTCGCTTGTGAAAATCAAATGGCGGTGCTGTGGGTGGAAACGTGCAGATTAAGGGGCGGTAATATTATAAATTAGATCAAAGCTAAGGAAAGAGGAAAACAAAATGCCATCAAAACTTTTCTGAAGACATTTGCTTTCAGAGATACATTTAACCCCAACACCAATTAAAAATTTTACTTCCTATATTTCGTGCACTGCAAACAGTGAGTTTGTTGTGCCTGGTTCTGTATTTTCTCTGCTGGTCTCCTCTTTGCCATCGTCTTCAGCATGTCCCATCTCTGGCCTGTGTTAACGACCTGTTTACAGACTTTGTAATATTTCCACCCAAATTATATTTTGGGAAATGAGTGCAATGCAGTTTGTGTGAAAGTTCAGAACAGAGATCGGCCCAAATAAAACTAAAAACCGGTTCCAATTTATGGCCAGTCGAACGGTGTATCTCTACTGACTAGGTAGGTACTTTGGGAATAGAAACATGTAAAGCCAGTACACCCACGGCATTTTTTTGTTGTGTGAAAATTTTAGGCATTTAGAAAAGGTATGTTGCAAACAGATAAGGACATTACATATCTCATGTTTCTCTCTCTGCTGTATTTAAAATGAAAAGAAGGACGCTCAAAAATGAACCATCCAACTGATATTGAAGAAAGTGGGCAGTGTTTATGCTCCTCACTTGGCTGAATTGTCTCAGTTAACAAAATCAATACTAGTGTGCGTGTGAAACCAGGCCTACAGGGGGTGTGGCCCAACTCCCATGGCAGGATGATGCACACACATCAATTATTGAGCGGTCCAGGCACATGCAATGCTCTGAAAGGTCAAAGGTCAAACACTAGCACCCAGTGGTGCTCAAGGTGCGACACTCCAAAGCAAACGGCAATGATCTTCTTGTTGGCAAGGACTGTCATGCCCTGGATGTTACCCTTATTTATTTACCTGTACTGATAGGCTAGATATTTCCATAGAGCTCGAAATTAAACGTTAAAATAACTTGTTTAAAAAAAAAAAACTAAATGGCCAGAATTGCATCCTAAAGAGTTACTGCTGAATTTGTTGCACCACCCAATAGGCCACACAGTTTGAGCTGAGTGAGGATAAGAGGCAATATTCTTTATCAACTTGGTCTGTTGCCATCAACATGCCACAAGTACTTAATTTCAAGCATACATATGAGCATGGATCAGTAGCACTGCTCTATCACTGTAGTTTGTCAGATGTAAAATCAACAATCATTCAAATGTGGTTTTGGGGATATGCAAATACTCAACCTCCCACATGCAAGCGATCACCAGGAAGCTTTTGAGTTTAATTGCACATCTGTTTCTTTCGATTTGCCCAGCATGAACTTTTTGTTAATGCCATTGGTAGCTTTCATAAGTAAAACCTTTCATGCCTTGATCTCTTGTCAATGTCAGGATATATTTAAGGCAGTTAGGAAGGTAAAAGAACTGAGGTTAAATACGTTAGCACCTCTTTTGGAGCACAACCAATGGTAATCATGCAGACATGCACAGTCACACTTTACTTGATAGTGAACCTTCAATCCTTTACCCATTTTTTTTTATTTAATATCTGCAATTCGTTTGCAGATATTTTTCCTTTCTAGTCAGCCATGGATATTTCAGAGTTGAATGAGATATTTTGATGGTCCCTTTAGCACATTCTGTTGACTATAAGTAACATTGCACCTACATGTTTGCTAACTCTTATTAGAGTGTAAATAATTGCAATTAGTAGACTGATAGGTTTAGGGTTTTAATAAGTTGACATGTACTTGCAAAGTTACTTATTGTCAGTAGAATGTCTGTTGGAGGACAATCACAATAAAGAGTTAGCAGATATTAAGCAGACAGTCTAATACTCTAGTGAGAGTTAGTTGCAAGTTCAAAAGGGACCATCAAAATAAAATGTTACCAGATATTTTGTATTTATGAAGCCATGGGCTAAGTATGTGTTCATTTGTCCCCACAGCAGACGGTGTATCTTATCCTTCATGTGATCTGTTGTATTCTTAAACACGGGGTTTCCTCTGACCACAGCCAAGATTGAGTGGGTGCTTTACAGCAGGCCAGAGCTCAAGTTCAGGGTGAATTCCTACACTAGTCTGCATTATTGTTGCATACGGGCTGGGGATTGTGCAGGCACAGGTCTGAAACAACCAATATTAAGTGTATATTGGGAAAATCATTTTCAATCGAGTTTCAATTCATTCTAATTCTATCCCAACTAACATTTAAAGCAGGCAAGAGGTCATTGTTATCTTCTTCTTTTGTGTGTAGTTTTAAAGGTCATGTTTTGCATGGATACCCACTCCTCTATTTACCTAACCAACCCCCCCATCAAAATACATACCCTATCCTACCCTATGCCAGCCCCAACCTCTGGGTCCATTAAAGGGACGGCTGATGCATGTAGCGTTAAAGGGGAAGGCAGCCCAGTTGCGGGCCCCATGTCTGGGCCAGGACTGGCTCATGAAATATTGAGAGGTCGTGTCCCTTCTTGGAGCTGGCTCACTCATTCTTGGTGGAGGGCGGCTGATAAATATTTTAGACTGCAATCTCCTGCTTGACAAACTCTCCCACATGATTGGGCAAGAGCGTCTCTGCTCCCCCTTGCTCCGTCGCTCTGCCCCACCACCACCCACTTTGGTTTCTTTTTTTTCTTTTTAACCAAATTTCATTTATGGGGAAATTAATTACGCCCGGTGATTTTGGCGAGCAGACCCCTCAACCTCCTCGCTTATGGGGCCTCCTGGGGCCCCCGGTGGTCCCATTGAATGAAGTAGCATCCATTTTTTATGAAGAGCAGGTTATCGTATTTAGTCAGATTAAAACAGGCAATGAGGAGAGGGATCCAGAGAAACAAGCAAAGCATCTTTCCAAGTTTCATACCTGCTTTAGCTTAAACTCAACTCATTTACAAAGAGAACACTTCTGCCACACATAAACACAGACACACACACACACACATTCTTGTGCATCTATCTTTATGAGGACATTCATTGACACAATGCAATCTCTAGCCGCTTACCCTAACCTTACTCATCACAACTAAGTGCCTAACCCGGACCCTTACCCTAAACCTACCCTTAACCTAATTATAACCTTATCCCTAAAACCAAGTCTTGACCCTCAAACAGGCCTTTAAAGGGGTTTCAGAAACTGAGGACCGGCCAAAATGTCCTCACTTTATACTCTCTTTGTCCTCACTCCAATGGTCTAAAACTCAAACTGGTCATCACAAAGATAGTTGTACAAGTACACACACACACACACATGCATGTATGTGTTATTTATATATAAAATATTTATATTTATATATAATATAAATTATATATATATATATATATATATATATATATATATATATATATATATATATATATACAGTATATACATGCAAATATTCCTTAAATATATACATGCATGTGTGTGTATTTATGTATACAAAATAAGTATATTTATATTTATGTAAAATTATATTTCAGTACACACATATATATTATGTAAACACAATCTTTTATTTTGGATGTGATTAATCGAGATTAATCATTGCACAGCCCTAAATATAATATAATATAATATAATATAATATAATATAATATAATATAATATAATATAATATAATATAATATAATATTCAAAAATAAGCATTTTAAATTAAACTAGACCATGTGTGTGGAATCATCTATAAAACAAATCACAGATAGGGCAGCGTTTAAAATATAACTAAATCTATAGCAATTGACAATAAATCTTCTGGGAAAGATCCCATACAGGAATTCAGAATATTATCAGACACACCCCCATAATAGCTCACAATTATTATTATTATTATTACTATTATTGTTGTTTTTGTTGTTGATGTTGCAAGTACAGTATTTTCACACTAGTTTGAGGCTGTTTAAAAAAAAAATTTGGAAAGAAAACTAATCTTAGCAAGTGTTTGTAGTCTCCAACTTTTCGTTCTGAAAAATGCACGGGAAAAAAAGAATAATTTTTCTCTGTGTGCTGTTTCGGCATTGCAAAGATAACAGAGCAGAGAGAGAGGCAAGAGAAATGAGTTTTACTCAGTAAGCCCTGAGTGGCATTGTAGAGAGGTGCCAACGGTGAGACGGCTCACCTGGGGGCCTTGCCATGTCAGGACAGTACCTGGCATCCCGCTGCTACAGCCTGTTAAATGATGCAGAAGCTACCAGACAGTCCTCTTACATGGGAAGGCCAATGGCACGTAAAAACAAGTGGGAAGGATGAACATCCGCCTACTCAGCAGGGCCAGGACAGGGGCCAAGGGAGGCTTTACCTCAACCAGAGCAAAGTTTTGTCAAGACACAGAGAAAGAGAGAGAGAGAGAGAGAGAGAGAGAGAGAGAGAGAGAGAGAGAGAGAGAGAGAGAGAGAGAGAGAGAGAGAGAGAGAGAAGAAATAGAATGAAAAAGGAGTTGAATTTTCTTTGTATCTTCTCAAGATGAGATGCAAGCAAACAGAAACAAATTCCCTGCCGGTCCCCACCTCTACGAATTTTTTTCTTCTCTACACACACCTGATATGACCTTGTAAACACGCACATAAAGATCCACTCAGGCATTCAAAATCATGGTTCTGTGAACACACATACACACAGGGCAGGGCAGAGCATTCATAACATCCATGCTTTAAAGGACAAGGCCACAGGGAGAGTCAGTGAGCGAGAATCGATGAGAAAGCCGTGTCTTTGTCAGAGAGGTTAGGATCCCCACTAAAGGGGCAAAAGGAAAACTCAGCAAAGCGGAAAGACAGCAGCCGTCCTACTGCTTCACTCCTCTGGGTCCACACCATACCCCAATCTCCACCTCCAACTCACAAACACACACTCCTACAAACAGTGTTGTGCCGATACAGTCAAGTGTCACAAAACTTGCAATCATCTTTGATAAGATTGGTATTTCATTCCATTGATATTTTTATTATAATTTATTTGTGCATTTATATCATGTCCTGAAAATGATCCCACATATCTTTTGGACACGTACTGTATTTGGGCAAGAAAAAACAAGAATGTCCATATGGAAGAAAGTAATTTTATTCTATTTCAAAAACTTGCTAACTCTGTATTCATGTTGGTTTCATGTGGTCTTGAAAACCATCATCAAGAAATGTTTCAATTTACGTTTACACGACAACGATATGCTTAAAACAAAGAAGTTTTTCCTTTGAGTTTTCCACGTACAGACGGAAAAGGACCATTTTCATTGTCAAAACGATCCCCATTCACACGGATCCGCGAAAATGACTAAAAACACTGTATTCTGCTGCCCGACCATTAGATGGCGATGAAACACAATAAACTTAACACGTAATATGCATGTGCATGACGTCATCGTTTTTAGAGATTCGCGTTTTTGTTGTTTACAAAAACTTGCACTTTGAAACCTGTTTTTAAAAGTTTGCTTTTTCAGGCACTTGTCGTGTAAACGAACGGCCAAAACGCATAAAAAGTTGAAATACTAAATTGAAAACTGCATGTTAGTTGGACCTCATGACTTGATTTGGAGGATAAATGGCTTTCAAAAATTAATAGTGAAGCAAAACTTCTTCATTCCATTGTTTTAATTAGTTTTTTTTCTTCATTATATCACAATATTAGTTTTGACCTTTTGATATTGTGATGCACCACAATGTATTGAATTGTGACACATCAGGGCTTTTCACACTCTGCTTAACCCTGGTTGTCGTTGTAACCACTCTTTCAACTTTGGGTAAAGGAACATTTCACACTTGTATTTTAGAAGCGGGGTTAGCACTGTTTTTTACATGTGGTTATTATCATGATACATGTAAACTGTACATATGCCTATATCACCACAATTGTGAAACCCTGCCCCAGAGCAATGTTAAAACCCTGCATTTCGGTGCCAAACATGTACAGTGTGAAACTATGCAGTGGTGCTAGAAAGTTACAGCTACAGTAGATGCTAGGCAATTGACGGCCAATCGAGTGGCTCATATTCATGTGCTTTGGACAGTCATGGAAACGCTGCGTGTTGTATATAAACAGTCATTTCAGTGGGGTGACAAATGTCATATGGTGACAGAATACGTGACAATTGGAGTAAAGAAGAGATCGTTTCATTCTTACTTTTATAGTCCGAAAAGTCCATTCAGTATAAATTTGATAGTACAGTCAGCAATACATGGATACACAATTCTAGAGAATTTATGTACACCGATCGTGTACTGCCTTTGTTCAATCAATGACACGGACACCGCAAATATGCAAATAAGAACATTAACCCAGGGTTTAGGAGTGTACGTGTGAAACGGCAGCTTATGAACACCAAAAATTAATCGTTAACCCTATGTGTAAATTATGAGCAATGTGAAACGTGAGGCAAGATAACCCATTTACCCGCGGGGCTGGAATGACCCAGGTTTAACTATTTCAAGTGTGAAAAGCCCCATCATGTAGTATCGTATTGTGTGGTAGTCAGTCATACCTAGCCTTACTTACAAAGCCAAAGAATTCAAGTACTTGTACATGTGTACACAACCATAAAAATACATTGACGTTTTTTAGGTACTGCAGGTCCTGCTTGAACATTTCAAATCAAACACAAACAGTCTTACATAAAATATCAAGGCCATTGAAAACATAAGAATGTGAATGACCATGAACGACCATTACTTTAACGGATAGAACATGAAAATACTAAACAAAACAAAGTGCGCTTGGAAGCCTTCATCTGATTCCTGGCATTGGGAGCAACAGAAAGACAAAGAGCCCTGGGCTCCCAGAAGTCAACGCTCTATAAATGCTTCTATGTCCAGAACCTCAGTACCAGAATACACCATTAATGGAACTGGTCCTATGCTATACTAGTAAATTATGAATGGAGGGTTATGTTTTCCAAGTCACTGCCTGCTGTCCACACAAAAGTGCAGTGTTAGATTCATAATGAAAAATGCTTGTGACATAAATGGGTCCAAGGCCAAGAAAAAAACAGGAGGATTTTTTAACCTTTGACGAAGCATCACTTACCCTATGTTCCTAATGAACAATCTCCAGAAAGGTAAGTGGGAAAAAAAGGTTCTTATTTGTGACATACTTTTTATAGACTACAAGTTTTGCTTCTGTTTAGTGTAAATTAAATATCTCTTAATCGGCAAGTTAGGTACGGACAACAATCCATTTAAAATTCAAAAGGAACCGTTGCCCACATCTATAATGAATCAAGATTAATTTATTTGCATCCATTGCAACTGAAAAACTGTAGACACATCATTTGTTAATTTGTACATTTTTTTACAAACTGAGGTATAAGTTACAACTTTCTGTGGTAGGCTAATTCCATACCATAGACCCAGAATATTCCTGATGCATATGGATTTAAAAAGTCAAAAATTACTTTAAAACCATGAAACATGGAAAAAGCTGTGTAATGGAATGGTATCTATTATGCCAGCCATAATGTAATTCTCACACCACTGGCCACATCAATAACCCTTGATTAGATCTGTATCACCTGAACTTCAGTTCTGAATCTACACCACCTGCAGTGTTAACTGCTCATCCAACCCATTGGCCACAACAACAAATAACTGTTAAAATGTCAGTTCCCAACTGTATTAAATCCTTAACACTAAAGGCTAAATCCACTACAACAGCATTATCAAAATGCACAGCCATACTCCAGTCCCAAGAGACATCTTCCGTCAGACAGCGGCAGGAGGGTCGTTTGAATCCCCTTTGAAAGACTTAGCTGCTTGTGTCTCCGTAAGCACTGTCCCCTTTCAAGGAACTGTGAAAAAAAGAGAGGAGCTTGAGACAGAATTAGCCTCATCAGAAGTACTTTGAAAGAGTTTAGATTAATGCAATTAGCAGTGAGTTAAAGATCTCCGTCCTCCAGACGATCCCCTCAAGACATGGCCTTGAAGAACTTCCTTTGCACGGCAAAAAAGAACCCCAGGAAAAAGACAGTCTTGTTTAAAAAAAAAAAAAGGGTAGTATGTAAATATATTTACACCATATACCATGGGAATAATCAAGTTTTAATTTAGCTGCTAATTTAATTAGCCGCCAAAGCCGCCCCCAAGCCTCCCAGAAGCTTTTTCTTTTTAGCGAGAAAGCAAGGGAGGTATGGTCATATTAAAACGTACAAAGATAAGAGTTAAAGTCAAAAAGGTTCCCATTTTTAAATGATTTCAGTTATCAAATGTCACAGAAATTTAGAAAATGAAAAGAAAATGTTCCTTATGTAATGGAGACAATAATCCTGGTTTCTTCACTGTGCAAAGACATAATTCCAAGTGAATAGGATCAATCAATAACTAACAATCATGTTATTAAAAGTTAAGGTAAATGAAAAGAAGGTACCAACAATCATCTCCAAATTATTTTCTATTAACTCAGCTGCCTGAACTGGCATACAATGGGGCATTGTGAGTGAAGGTGGATTGGAAATGGTTATGTCTGTTTGGAGAAGTCCAAATCAAAGGCTTGGGTGGCTGGTGTGTACGTGCGTGTACAGTTCGATGTGCTGGGCTTCAGCAGGCGCACAGGGATGTGTCGAGTAGGAGGTGAAACGAACACATGCCACTCAGTCTGCAGGCAAGGGGGCCGGGGGCTTCATTAGAGGGAGCCAGAGGCTGACCCTGGCTGCCGCAGGGCACAGATCAGGGGGGTGCAGGAATCTCTGGATATCGGGGGCGGTGGGGGCTGGGGGTGCGAGAGAGACGAATGAACCACCAAGGAGCCTTTCCCCTGGGCTCCCCTTCTGCCCGACCTCCCGGATCTCTGGACGGAGCAGAAAATCAACAGCGTTCCCCTTTGAAGCTGTCTCCTCCTCTGTTTCTCTTTCTCCACGCTCCCTTTCTCCGTGGACCTCATAAATCATGCATGCAACACACACACACACATCATATTTTTGCTCTTTCTTTCTGTCTTTCTTTCTTTCGTTCTTTTAATGAAAGACTGTCTTTCGAGCAAGGCATGAAGCATGCAACAAAGGACGGGACTTTATTTGTGTCATGGCTCCGTGGTACAGCCCGTTATCTGGCATGTTTGACAAATTACTTAACAGGACTGCACTACTGATTTGGCATGGTGCTACCACAATCCTGAAATTTAACAAGCTACCATTAATGAGCAAGCAAATGCTCCTCAAATGAGGAAGAACAAATCACCATACACAGCAATAAGGAAACAGTGCTATCCAGAAGAATCAATTAGAGAAAACCCCCAAAAAGACGGTGCTTCAGATGAGAAGGATGGTTATTTTAATGCAATAATTGGCATGGAGATAAAGTAGCTAATTGCCATAATGAAACCGAATTTTTAACATGAAAGGCAAGTAAATGAATCGAGAAGCGCATCTTGAAAGGGCGCTGGGAATCTTGGGAGACTCTCAAAGATGATCTTTTATTCCTCTTCAGAGTGCAATTCTGATGTGGAACGTCAGCAAAAAAAAAAAAAAAAGGAAACATGCCCGACTAGTGGTGTCAAATCAGAATAAAGACCCTCTCTCCTGCCATTCAGGAAAAGAGGAGGTGGGAGGGGTAGAGAAACAGAAAACAGAAAAAGTTAGTTGGCTCCAAAACATCTTTGAACGTGTAAAAAAATGGTGTCCCTTGGCATGCAACTCAGATCAAAGTGAGGGAAAATGAAATAATCATACAGAAATATAAGACAAAGTTTTTAAGAAGGGGGCAGAGAACTTGTGGCAGGAAACATAGACCTAGCTGTTACTGAGAAACTTTTGGAGGACAGTATATATATCCTGATATGCCATTACATATAAAATGATACTGGTGCTCTTGTGGGTAATTGTGTGTCAAATTGTGTGGTAGTAGGTCAGGGATCTAAAAGCAGGTGTTTTCTTCTGCTTTTAGATTCCATGTGACAAAATGTGACATACAATTGAAAGAACTAAGATCCTGTATGAGCATTACCTATGTCTATTAAAGTATGTTTAGAGCTAAGACTCGGTAAACTCCAAGACATTGAAATCATCCTGGGTTGTAACATAAATTGGGGGCTTTTCCGGGATCAAGAAGTTATTCAAGTTATATTCTTTTATATTGCTTCAACAATTTTGATGTTGATGAATGCCAGAAATATCCACAAGAACAGAATGAAATGTGAGAACGGTAGCTGTGCTCAGCTGTAAACACTGAAAAGACCAGTCAAAGAAATCTGCAGAAACACAAAGAAAATCAAATGTGTGAAAATTCATTGCACACCCTAAGACTGTATTCCCTCCTAGAATGTCACATGCCCCACATGCAAAAGTTATGAATTCAGACTATGTCCCAAAAGGTTTTTCTCTCAAGTGCTTCTTAGGCTGTTACCATCTGTTTTATTCCTTTCTTCAGGAGTCAGAGTTGCCTACGCTTCGGCCTGGCCTTGTATGAAAAGACACCCGACTGTACAAGAATATGGTACTACAGAATGTGTGTCCAGCCCTCTTCTCAGTCATGAGGACTCTCAGCAAATCAAGTTTGAACCGCTTTCCAAGATGTGGCAAGACATCAGAATTAAAAGTGATGACCAATCAGTTACAGGCTAATTATAAACCCAGATACGGCTGTCGAGCTCTACCTCAAGGGATACAACTTAAGATCTTCTGACATGAGAGAGATGAACACCATCTGTCTCTGGCCTGTTTATTACAAGATGTGTATATGTGTGTGTGTGCATATGTCTGTGTGTTTAAGGTTGAAGTGAATGTCCTGTTTAGGGTTTTAGACTGAGCTGACTGAGTCCAGTGGGTTCATCTTAGATTGGGGTGCGCCAGCTCAGGACACCACCATTTGGCTTGATGTTTGCTCAGGGTGGAGACACTGTCCCTGGCCGAGGGAAAGAGAGCTTTTAATAAAACTCTGTTTGATTGATGTGCTCTTATTTCAATCTTATGATCAGTGATTATCAAGGATAAATAATTTAGGGTACTAAAAACTTAATAAAGAAAATACGACGAACCTCATAATTTAAGTAGAAGGCATCTTAGAAGATGGGAGGGGGTTCGATGGATGAGAAGATGACAGAATGGATGTGCGGTCAGTGGGGGCAGAAAGAGGTGTGAAGGGACATGGACAGTGAGGAAGGTGGGAGGAGGAAGGAGGAATAGAGATTGGGGAGGAGAAGAGGTGTGGCAAATAGGACCAAGGGAACCAGGCCCCTAATTGGTACTTAAACACTTGCGCTGCTCCGAACTGTTGCTATCATAAGAAATTGATGAATTAACTGAGAGAGAGAGTGAGTGGGAGAGAGTGCGGGAGAGGCTTCTAAATCTTTTAAGAGGATAACTTACTTGGGCAAAACAGCTGTTTATGCATTATTTGTGCCGAGAGCCATTTACCACCGTTTAAGAAGTAACCAGGGCCCAGGTCTGAGGAGACACCCATTGGGAGTAAGGTCTGGAAGGACTTAGATAATATCATTTACAGAAAGAGATTAGATGAAAAATTCATCCACTAGTAATTTTTTTAAAGGCCTATAAACCTGGGGCCTCATGTATTAAAACTTTATAGATTTCATCCTAAAAGTGTGTGTACGCACTAAAGCTGTATATTTTGGGTTCACACAAAAGTTTTCAGATTTATAAAAGGATGCGTCCCAGATATAAAACCCAGTCAGCGGAAGATTGTGCGTATATGTATCTCCATCCCATCTCCTCCCCGACATCACCATATATGGAGCCTACAACACCTATTTTTACTATGCATATCCTCATCTACATTATGTACATATGCATATTCCTATTAGGAAAATATGAGATACGGACTATAAATATTAAAAAGTATTGTCATCGAACCTTTTCAAACCTGCCAATGAACCGTTTTACCACCAAATGAAATTGCACATAATTGATCATTGATCTCGCGAGAAATATTTTCTCAGGACACAAGTCTATCATGCGCATAGCACTCTTTGCTGTCATTAAAACATTAAAAGGTAGCATGCCACAGGAAAGGTGTTCAAGAGCAGCGTATTCACTACAAATATCTAAATTCAAATTGTAACTTAAAATTTTTTGTTTAACTTTTGGATAATGACTTTATGTAGCCTAATTTGAGTACTTAACTCCATTAATGAGAGTGGAATATTTGATCTAAATGTGTATATCAAAATGAAAACACAGTTTAAAATCAATCTGTTTTCTTCATTACTTCGCTCACTTCTGTAAAAGAGTGTGTACGCTTGGTCTGGAGTGTGCGGACTTTGCACACATATTCATGCAAAGTTAATTTTTTATAAATCCCAATATGTGCGTGGAAAATACATCATATTCATACATCAGGCGGGCCCCTGGACTGTCAGTCTTTTAGTAACAAAAAGCCAAAGAAGGAAAGCGAGACAAATCAACATGTTTTAAGAAAGGACAACACGCCCCTTGCCAAATGTGGTGTATAAATAACCCTGCAAACTTGACTTTGATCAGAGAAGATGGTGAAGAAAAACAAAACATTATTAGAAAGTGAGTCTATCTTACTCAAAACCAGCAAAACAAGTGTTAGCATGATGTGTAAGCGAGAATTTGATCAAATTCAACTTTTTAGACTCCAGGTTTAGATTATATTCAGGATTGTGAGATAAATGTGTGTGTGCTTGTATGCCTGTGCTGTTGGTAACAGATAAGAAAGAAACAACTGGAGCAAACAGGGCATTGCGAGTGCCAGTAATGCATGTGTGTCACCTGAAGCCTCCAGTGCTGCTCCTCTACCTCCTGACGGTAGCTCTGTTGTGCCTCAGGGTGACAGACAGCTCCATTTCAGCTGCCGCTGACACTGATTAGGTCTGAAAGATGAAAGTTTGCCCTCTGTTTGTTATCTAACACATCGCTTTGTCCATCAGATGCCTGCGGGTGACCAACCTGTGACAAGCCATGAGAGACTACCTCTGGTATACAGCCATAATGTGGACTTCTGGACTATGGGGGAAGGTTTGATAGAGCAGCATCAAGACAAATTCATTTCTTCAATGAAAAATGTCTGTTATATTTGATGTATTCATTGTTACCTCATTCACATGCAGAATGACTGAAATAGTTCATATAATTGATGATGTGACTTGTCAGTTCTTCAGTATGAGAATAATCTCATTGCTCACCGCCAAGACCTCAAGAGTCCACCCTGAGAGGGGTCTTCCCACATTAATCGTCTCCCTCGAAGAGGACTATGCAAAAGAAGCTGGAAAAAAATCGCACAGGCTTATGTACACTACAAACAGAACTGGCAAGAGTTGAATTAATTTCAACTTCTTAAATCGTTGTTTTTATTGGTCTATCGAAAAACATATTCATATTAACATGGTACTGTTTTTGCTATGATTGCTTCTGAAAATTAAATTCCTGAATATGAACTGAGGAAGCAAACAGAAATCAAGAATATTCACTCACAGAAAGAAAGTAGAAAGAAATAAAACAACTGGAATTCAGTGTGATTTTTTAAATCTTAATATTAGGGTTTGTTAGATTCCATAATAGGCAAGGCAAGGCAAGTTTATTTATATAGCACATTTCATACACTATGGCAATTCAAAGTGCTTTACATTGAAAGGAATAGAAATAATCACAAAATGAAAGCAAGAAAAATTAAAACAGTTATTCAAAATGCTTTACATAGAAAGGAATTAAAATTTCACACTATGGCAATTCAAAGTGCTTTACATTGAAAGGAATAAAAATGTGTTAAAAAAACCAGATGTGTGTTGAGTCTGGATTTGAATGTGACTACTGTAGGAGCACATCTGATCTCTTCTGGAAGCTGGTTCCAGCTGCGGCTGACATGATTGCTAAAAGCGGACACGCCATGCTTAGAGTGAACCCTTGATATTTCTAGTTGATGTGATCCTAATGATCTGAGTGATCTGTTAGGTTTATATTCAGTGAGCATATCTAATAATACCCACACAACCCTTAAGTGGCCAATCATCATGCAGGTCTGTGCTCGGGAAAGGCCGGGGGTTAGCCATGATTGGCCAGCAATTTATTTTCTACCCACAATTTATTATCTATAAAAATGAGGGTTTGTCAAGAATCAATGGCTTAGAACAATGGCTTGACAAAGACTTGTCTGAAAATTGTATGAAGATTAAAAAGTTAAACAACAGGCCAGACAAAAGGGTAATTGAGTTTGAAATGTCCCCAATATAAATTTGTACCTCATTTATAGAACAGAGTGTAAGAACACATATTCCCAGAATGCTATGTTAACTTTCTAAAATTCCCATTCAATTTCTTCACAGTTTCAAATTTTAAATGATGATTTGAAACAATGGCAAAATATTCAATTCTGAGCAGTTTTAGGTTTGGGAGATATCACGATATAACAATAATATAAATAATCCTCCGAATTTAGCGATATTTACCCGTCCATAAACTTGACACTGAGCAAAACGAACTCTGATTAGTTACTTTACATGTCAGTCAGACGTCATCTTCCAGTCAAAATAGGTGGTCCATGGCCAATTGCAGTGGCTATACAACCCAGACCGTGGCTGCAATCAAAATTGCATTCTTCTCTACTATATGGTAGGCGAAAAAGAGTATGTGACAAAAAAAAGTATGTCCGAATTCACAGTACTCATAAAAAGAGTAGGCAAAAAGTTCCCGGATGGCCTACTTCTTCCGGCGAGATTCTGTATTGTGCATGGCACTGGTCACCTGATAATGACAACATTGCGACTGTAGTACGTCCAGATTACATTCATACTATATAGAAGGTACTTTTAATTACTTATTCAAAATAAGTACCTACTCATGAGAGTATGCGATTTCGGATGAAGCCCTCATGTCATGTCATGTCATGTCATGTCATGTCATGTCATGTCATGTCATCAGGCAAAGGTCTGGCTACACAAGACTACTTACTTGGATACTTGGTACAAAGTAAACAAGATATCCTTGAGAACACAGTATATCCTACTTAGCCCTCAGACTTGTATACAATTTAAGATCTACTTGTCCCTAAATGTCATGTCAAAAAGGTGACACATGACCCCTTCAGCAAAATTGTCAAGATTGTATGATGGTACTCAAAAGCCTAGCTACTGTACATGAGATTAACATAACTGAGGTGCTTTTATGCTGGTGGCCACAACAGATTGTATACAATGTTGCCATATTATGGTTTTGACTTTGACAGTTATCTGGAGGAAAGTTCAAGACGGATCAGTTTGCTCATCATAAGAGATTCTTCCTCTCCAGTTACCCAGATTCCACAATAAAACCCACATAACCCTTAAGTGGCCCTCTCACCAGTAACATCATCATGCAGGTCTGTGCTCGGACAGGCCGGGGGTTAGCCATGATTAGCCAGCAATTTATTCTCTCTCCACAATTGAGAGGCAGGGCACCCACATGGTAATGTGTTTAAAATGTCAGTGGAGAGGTAAGGATCTCATCAACCTTTGGTCACCCGGCCTCTTTGAATATTCTTATTGGCATCATGCATTAGTAATGCGCTTTTGAAAAGTAAGTCAAATTTAACCTTCCCTGTACCTGGCCCCTGTCATGAATATTAACCGGGCCTATTATGTGTACATGATCTGAAAGAATTTAACCCCACGGCGCCAGGCTCCCGTGCCCAGCCACCTGGGCAACAGAGGGGGAGAGGGGAGGGTGTTTACCATATAGAGATGGTGTTTGCCCAGGCTCTCGGATGCCTGGCCAGATTAATGGGTTATCAAGGAACAGTGCCCCAGAGATGGGGAAGCATTGACGGGTCTATTGGAGAGTCAGGCAGGGTTGCACGAGGAAGTGTTTGTTCAGGCACAGGGAGGTGCAGATGCTAATTCAAAGACTAATGTACATTGTACGATGAAATAGTGTGGGTGGGGCCTAGCATATGATGGAATGAATCTGTTACGAAAGAAATAAACTCACAAAGACTCGATTTGAAAACTTAAGGCTAGGCAAGATCAGACCGTAAAATTAAAAATAGTATGTTAAGACTCCAACGTGCTAAAATGTCTCAAAAG
Organism: Leuciscus leuciscus; assembly: GCF_965113295.1. NCBI lineage: Eukaryota > Metazoa > Chordata > Actinopteri > Cypriniformes > Leuciscidae > Leuciscus > Leuciscus leuciscus. Next base: position 13,031,226 of record NC_138740.1, read on the forward strand.
GTTCCTGGGTAATTGAATCTTTGTACTATAATTTGTCCACATTCTTGTGCCCTGATAGGGCGGCAAATGATTGGAGACACAAAAGAACCCCAATTCCCATAGGTCTGCTCAGGCCTTCTTATCTGAGATAATGTGGAACAGCTTGGGTCTGTCCTCATAAAAGTCACGCTGCTCTGATCCTGTTGGAAAGCTTTAAATGAGCCAGGTCTTATTATGATCTGTCTATTGATTTGAAGAAGAACAAAGAGCAGTCTTTCCCTCATTAGCAGTAGATGAAGTCATAATCCACTAGGCGGGCTGCCGTCTTGCTCTGGCTATTATTATTCTACCCCATCGCTGTTGCTACACTGCGCTGGTGGCCAAATCTTCACTGAAACACACTGAATCAGTCATTCTGCATCTCTTGGTGTGGCATCTGCCTTTAATTGCTAATTGTTTAATATATGCACAAACGTATCAAGAACACCCAAGTACAGACTCACTACACAAATGTTAACATTTACACCCAGTACCATGTGCTGCTCCCTGCCCCAAAATCTGAATTTAGATTTTCTATCAATCAATCTGCCTGTCAATTGCCTTTCCTCTCAGCATTCCTGCTTTTCCTCTGGTGTTTTTAGCTGTGCTTCATTCAACCAGGGATTTCAGCCTCCTCCTGACTTCGAGTTGCACTATCGATCGACGAGGGGCCGGACTCACAATGCAGCCCGGGCCCTGTTCGGCCCTGCATCTTTCAGAGGGGGCATCGATCCTCCCTCTCTTTTCCACCCTCTCTATCTTTTTTCCTCTTCAAAGCTTTTTATTCAGTAGAAACAGTGAGTGGAAGACATGAGAAGTAGAGAAGCGGATAGAACAGGAAAAGTGGATCGTGAGGCCGTGCATGCGCTGCCTAGGCCCTGGATTGCTAGGAATATTAAGAATCAAAGAACTGCGCTTGCCCATCGGTCAGAGCAATATGTGGTTGCCAGTCCCACGGTGGGAATCCATTCAGAGGAGCCCAATGTGGGGCACTAGTGGGCATATCGTCCCCTTAGACAATTTCACTGTGAGTCTCACTATCACAGTCAATTTTCTTTTCACAACAGTCAAAAGCTATGCCACAGTCGGTACAAAGAAACATATCTCTCATTCATGTCTCTTTTCTTTGCTCTCTCTCCAGCCTTTGAGGCCTATCTCAACCAGTATGACAGAATACGGATCAAACATCGCTTTTCGAAAGCGGAGGACGCCTAAAGTCACATCTATTTAGTGTTGCATGCAGCTGTTTGCACTATGTCAATTGCTTTCACTAGTAGAAGAGACATTTAAAAAAAAAGAACAGAATTGGCATGGGTGCATGCTTGCCGGAGACGGATTTGTAAGGTTAAAGCTGAACCATTAATAAACGAGCAAACAAAGCACTAATTAACACACAGAAGAGAAGGAAGCTCCCATGAGGCCTGCTTTAAGTCATTAACAAGGCTGCATATGTATCCGCTAATAAACTCTGCTAATGCTAAAGCCTTTTGCTCTTATGAATAGATGTGCTAAAAGTTGCGAGGTATCAGCCAATGACTTTTTTAAAGCTTAGTATGTCAAAACAATGTAACCTGAGGCAACTTTCACATCAAAAATAAAATAACAGACCAAAACTATACTCTTTATTTCGACATAATCAGTTATAATCTGAGTTAAGATTCATTGAGCCAAATGCATTAACAGTGGAAAGTGAATACTCCACGCCCCAAAACACACACACACACATTAAAACACAACTCCCTCACACACGCATTTTTCTGTGCAAGTTTTCAGTAATTTGATGTTCCAGCGCGGGAGATTGTTGGCTTTAATACAAATCATGTTTGAATCGTTTCTTTAAGACCTTAAGCCCTCCCTGGGCATCAGGAGGATTCAGATAATGAGGCCTAGTGGGAATTCAATCATTTCTACATCTGTTGAAAAATGAAGGGGAAAAGAAAAGAAAAAAAGAAGAAAAATCAACTCTGTCTCAACCCCCCTTCCCCCCCACAAAAAAAAAAAAAATCTAATTCATTTTGAGGATTAATAATAAAAATAGACTCTGCTCTTTACTCGCAGACTTTTGTGCTCTCTAAATTTATTGGCCTTGAACTCCCTCAATACTTCAGCGTTTAAACTCCCCAAACAATTTCATGCCTACGTTCCCCCCATCAGAAAATAAATAAATCCCTCAGATATCGCCTTTCAGACACCTCTTTATTACGTTCCTCTTCATTTGCCTGCATTCACTTGATCTTCAAGGTTTTTCGTACTTCACCTGTAAACAGCCAGTAGATCCTGGACCGACATATGCATGTGAGTTTTATCAAACTACAGCCAAATGATTGTTTAAGTAATTTGCTTCTACATGTCAACATAACTTTCAAACTGACATAAAGCAGTAGTTTGAGGGGGAAAGAGGCTTATCCATGCAATTGGTAGCACCTAGTCAATTTTGATAAATCAAGTGTCAACAATGAAATATATAAAATACATATATATGATTTATATCAAACACAAATAAACAAACTGCAGAGACCTCCAAACAACCACTTTAAAGATGAATGACTGTTAATCTTTAAAGAAGAATTAACATTCTTAACATTCAGGTTAACATTCAACATCAAACTGAACCAAGACAGTTACACTGGTAGCCTAATCTGTTGGCATTTTGTTATGGTAAAATATCAAGACACTTTCAGTCACATAAGTCCCTCTCTGATACATATGAGCTCAGGAAACTGCCCATGTAACGTTGATACGTTTTTTTCTTTTCTTTTTTTAAGGGGGAAAAAGCTTACAAACAGTCATTAAAATTATTTTACATTAAAAGGGGGCATTCCAACTTTAATAAAATGCCTTTTAGTGGTGGGAAAGTAGTGGGGGGAAATCAACAAGCTTTACTGACAGGACATCAAATGAAATCTGAATCTGGGCCTAAGTACCAGAGCAATTTTTCGACAACGACTGCGCTGCAAACGCGTGAAAACACATTGATAATATAACAACACTGCCTTCTGTCGGTGACATATGGTAACAAACTATATTAAGCATAGGCTATATGTTTAGTTGAACAGGTCTCACGACAAACACTTGTTATTCTGATCCTTCATTTATCTGACTTAAATTAATATGTGTCTGTGTCTTATGCTTTAACGTTGCATTTTTCATGTGACTGGGGGCAAATATAAAAGCTCAATAAATGTACAACTGTGTGCTGTTTGCAGAGACACCCACTGACCACTAGATGGAGACAAAACCCAGTACATACTGAGGTTGAGGCGTAACAAGGCGTCCCGTTTATGATGTGTTCATTTCTTTGACCATTACAACCTCTTATTTTTTAAGCCGTCTCAGACTAAAATGCATATTTGAGCTGGTTTAACTGAAAACAACATGCACTGACATATCTTAAAATATGTCAGTGCCATTGTTTTGTCTCAAGTTGCAGACCAGTAATGTTTTTTATAAGGCATATAAAAGCCACTTAAATGTCCTAATTGAACTAAGGCCTAATCCTGGCTTAGTATAAGCCCTGTCAGTGAAACCAAGCCAAAAAGTTCAGAAATAAGTTGTGGTAGGCTACAATTAGTGAGGAAAAGTAATATTTTGAGAAATAACTTATAAAACAGTAGTTAGTAGGTGAAGAACAGTAATAGAGAAGTTATAGACATAGTATACAGTCTAAAACATATACAGTATGATGTTTAGTGACATTAAATGCAGATACATTGTCAGGGAAAGACGAGCAATTCATGCCCTTAAGGAATAAAAGATTGTGCTATGTATTTATTTTAGATATTTCATGATGAGCTGACAATCATCTCACTTCACCCTATAGCTTTACTCTAGAGCAAGTAAAATTAATCCCTGAACATATTAACAGAAAATAAAGCAGAAATGGCAAAGGACTGTTTAATAAACAAGACCAATAACAGATTGCAAGGGAAATGCTTTAGCAAACTTCATCTTCCCCTGAGCATTCTGCAATCAAGCTGTGTGAATGAAGTAAATAAATAAAACTGCAATCTAATACTGAGTTTCCTGCGGAGGAAATGTGTCTAGGATAAGCATGCCACTAAAGTATGCCAAGCTTGAGTACAAGCCAGGGTCAGACAACACAGGCCATGTGCAGATGGAGCGTAGGACAGATGTAACCAAAAAAGATGTGGAGAAATACACAGCGTGTTTGTTTGGAAGTGAATTGCTGTAAACTCATTTATTTGTGATGGCATTTTTACAGCTTAACTTACACATTTAGGAAGCACAATGTTCCTTTTATAAAAAAAATTAACATGTGTCTGCCTATATGCAACTGGGCCAGGACCTTCACATTGCCTAAAACGTTTGGTGTTGACAAAATATGCATAATGGGGGAAGCTCAGGTCACTCTTGGAAAGCTGGGATGTTGATGGGGGGAGGGCTGTATAACCTCTTCCTTCCTCTGAGCTCAATGGCTCCCCTAACAGGCGACCTGGGGCCTCTTGGTGGAGTAGTTGTCATCGCCTGTTTCCGGTCTGCAAGTGTGGGAAAGTGGACGAGGCCTCTGTTGAACCCCCCGGCCCTTCTCTCAGCCTGCTTCCTGACCACCGCTAAATATACCAGGCCTTTTGTTCCGCACGGGCCCAAAAATACGCTGGCGCTGACATCAAACATGTTCTTTCCAAGTTCCTCCCGATGGCTTTATCGGCCACTGACGTTCTTCCCGCCTGGCAATGGGCTTCACTTTCCTGAATGGTGTGTGAGGTAGCAGGAATGAAGAAGAGAAGCGGGAAGAGGAAATGAAAACTACACGAATGTGTCCCTCTGAGTCAGTGTATTATCAGGTCGATTATACAGCGACTGCACAGTCAAGATGCATATCGTAGAGCTAGTTTGAATTGAAGAATTCCTATCTTCAAAGCAGACATATGATATGCAAATTCCTGTGAACATGAGAGTCCACATGCCTTAAAATTAGCATTATCAAATAGACATTGCTAATGCTAATAATATTTGGTTAAAACATTTTTACAAAGCATTTTATTTCTGTAATGCTGATAGCGAGACAATTCATTCTAATTCTTCTCAAAAGGAACCAAACATGATGATATATTTGACAATTACCTTAAAGGTGATTTATGTAAAAAAAAATGGACTATACTAAAGCATAAAAATACTATAATATGTTTCAGATATTTATGAAACATGCTAAGTTTACATACGTGTTGGAATGACTGTTTTTGTTTTTGTTTTTGTCTGTGTGATTCCGCCCACTGCCAATTTACCTTATAGAATTTCAACTCCCCAGGATGCCAGTTGCCATAAAACAGTGTGTTTCAGCCATGGAAACCAGCAAACAAACTTGGTCAAAGGTTGCATTTTCTACCCAACCTAAAAAGCCTCGGCATCCACAATAAGCTCTACGACTAAACGCATTTTAAAACGCGGATAAATCCAGAGGGTGAAGCTCAACGTCTTCCATTGTGAATTGCGATCATTCCTATTGCATCCTCAATCTGGCAACACGCGTGAACGTCCAGTCTGAGGAGGAGAGGGCGGGAGAAACAACCCTTTCCCAATATTTTGAATTTGGACTCCAGTACCCATTTCAACCACTATCAGTATTACATACTGCACCTTTAAATTAAGTACTAGTTTGATTTGTGATTTTTATTTTGTCTGTCAGTTGTTTGTAGGTTTTGAGTCAGAAAGAAACGGTTTTTTTTTTAAATGATTATTTCCAGTAAAAAAAGAAAGAAAAGAAGTTAATTTTCAAGCAGTTTCGCCACTTTCAGGTGTATTTCATTACATCAAAGATCATTCATCTCTTTGCCATATGGAATAGGTGCAAGTTAGGGTCAAAGCATGGAAAAATTATATATTTTATATTTACATTGATTAATTTACTATATAATATTACATTATCCTTTATATTTGTGTATAAAGGACGCACTAAGTTAATAACTAATGATCGTTGAGACTTTAGCTGGACAGTAACTTTATTCTTGAGCTGCTGTATAAGCCAAAACAATCTCTGTTACTTTAATTTCCTATTATCACTGTAAAGCTGCTTTTAAACAATCTATATTGCTTAAAGCACTATATAAATGAAGGTGACTTGACTTGAATGCTACTACTATATGTAATATATCTTACATATGATTGAACAGGACAGATTTGACACAAGAGACATGGATGATGAATACTTGTTGTATTGTATTTGTATTTTATAGTTTAAAGGGATAGTTTGCCCCCCAAAATGTATTATTGTCATCATTTACTCAACCTCGTGTTGTTCCAACCCTGTATGAGTTTCTTTCTTCTGTTGAACACAAAAAATATATATTTTAAAGAATGTTGGTAACCAGACAGTTGATTTTAGCCTTTGACTTCCATAGTATTTGTTTTTCCTACTATGGAAGTCAATGACTTTAATTTTTTGGTGAACTACACCTTTAATATTAGGTTTGAGTTTTTCCTGTTAACCTTCAAGTGGAATGTGCCAGCTACCATTTACAATCGAGAACATCTGTTCATCGTACCGTGGTCCACCGTCCCGGAGTCTCCCTTTAAAAGACTGAATGGACCTACACTTAACCTGCAGTGGAAGGCAGTGAATAAGAGTGAGTGCTCAGACTTGATAGAATGCACTCAATAATTTATCCAGCAGCTCTTTCTTCAGGATGGTCAGAATTCCCCATTCATTTTTTGCAAGAAAAAAAAATGTGTTCCCTCCCCCTTTGTACGTGCAAAGAGAAGGAAAACAGCACCGAGGCTGGCTTGACCATCACAGTGGCCGAGACTTCCTGCTTGAGCTGGCCACCTATTTATGCGCTTGCCTTTCGGAAGGACTGGATGTTTCTATTCTTTGCATTTCCTCTCCTCAGTCTGAGTCACGCATCAGGCTTGTTAAGACCGAGATTCTGGTTATTGTTGCTGTTCAAGCTGAGTAATCATCCAGGCTTTGGTGACTAAAGTCGTAAAGGTACATCCTTTCACAAGATGCAATTGCCCATTTGTAAAAGGCATCATTTTGTCTTTTCAAGCTGAGATCCTGTTGAACGGATCTGTTAGATGATTGACTAATATTTCCGTTTGCAGGTTATAAATGTGACCACAAATGTGAAAGCATGGATTGATGTTATTGGAACGGAACAGATAGTGTTTTAGTGCTCTCTCTCTCTCTCTCTCTCTCTCTCTCTCTCTCTCTCTCTTTCTCTCTCCCACATGTGCATCAGTCTCTATTCCTCCTGATTTCTCTCTCGCTTTACCTCCCAGGTCAGTGATCATGTCCGGTCAAAAGGATGTGCTCAGCAATTTGCAGCATTTTGAAAAATGTGAGGAATGCACCAGCGTTTCCTGTTTCCAGCTTCCAGCCACGCAGGATTAGACACACCAACACACAGCTGGTACATCAGCCTTCATATGCATCATGATCACACGTTTAAAACCACAGTTGTTTAATGTACTGTACATTTATCACATCTCATTACCCATCATATTAGATGCATAATAACGTATAATTGACCTTACCGTTATTTACCAAAAACTATATTGGGGGGGATGCTCAGATGCTGTTCTTTCATAGCTCTCCAGGCAGCAACATAGGGTCGGCCCACATCTGGTTCATGTGTATTCCACACGGCCAAGATGAGGGCCGGATCTGGGCCGACACGACACTATGTTGCTGTCTGGGTCAGAGTTAATTGAGGTCTCAGTTTTATTTCATTAAAGACTATTCCGGGTTTAATACAAGTTTAGTTCAATCGACAGCACTTGTGGTTTAATGTTGATTACCACACAAATTCATTTAGATTTTTCCCAGACAGCAACATAGTGTCGGCCCAGATCCGGCCCACATCTGGGCTGTGTGGAATCCACGACCGGATCTGGGCCGACACTATGTTGCTGTCTGGGTTCTTTCTTTCTCCTTTTCTTAAAAAACAAAACAAAATCTAGGGCACAGTGGGGCACTTTTAGTGGAAATGGGGGCCATTAAGCAAATAAATGATTGTTTCAATAGATGCAAATAATATGCGTTGACATGATTATAGCACGAAAAACACTTACTAACCTTTTCTCTATAAAGTTACAGTATTTTGCAATCCAATTTTACAACTTAGCTGTCATAGCACCTAAAACCCAAAAATGAACTTTACAGCTCAAATACTAAACACATTTTAATGGAATTAATGTAAGTGCTTTTATAAAATATAAAATTATTATTATAAAAAAAACCTCCAAAAATTGGCCCTATTAACTTTCCATTTGTAAGTGTCTCACTGCAACTTGAGAAAATGAGGGGCGAGTCAAAATAAGTTTTTGTGGTAATCAGCCTCAATTGAGCTTAAATTATATTAAACCAATGAATATTCTTTTAAAGCATCAAGTTTAATGTTGCTATATGTAAAATAAATGTAGGAAAAATAAAAAGAGAAACGTATGAGAGAATTAGTGGTGGCATATCATAAAAGTATAGAGCGTAGAGTTTCAAATGGATTGCGCAGTCCTAGAAAGATTTGGATTAAAATGTTTCATATTTATTTCACATTGAAATCTTGGCAAATCTAAGCAGTTTGTGAAGTTGATATGTTTTCAGAAACACTTGAGGAAAATATAACGTAGGTGTTTTTTCTGAGAATAAAAACGATGTGTGTTTTTTTCTGTCTTGTCTCTCAGAATTGTCGCGAATCAAATGAATTGATTGTACGGATTGCAATTGTTAAACATCACATGAAGAGACCAGACAACAAGATTTTATCACATCTTCCTCACCATATCTGAAAATAAATGACTCCCAAATAAAAAAAATAATAAAAAAAACCCAGACTCAGTCTAAAATAATGTGGGGCAGCCCTCGAAGGACCTGGGTCAGCTCTATCGCTGTGAGAATCTCTCCCTTCTTGCCCCCAGGGGAAATGTAAAACAGCTCTCTTTTTTTAGACAGCGGAACACAAGAGGATATTGGATCACCACAATCGAGAACATCTGCAGGGAGATTTTGCACTGCTCATTCCCCTGCATGTATGTATGTGTGTGTGTGTGAGTGTGGGAGGGGGAGGACAGGCGGGGGGGCCGTTAAACGAGAAACACACAGATGATGACAGAATCATGTTACAAAAACACGCATGTATAGCATTCAGCACATGCTATCTTGTTCCTTATAGAGGCCACACAAACTTTCTACAGATATATGCTTACTCTCTTTCTCTCTCACACACACACACTAATGCCCTTTAATGGTAGTGCAGTGTGTGCTGCTTCCCTGGCTGGGGCCAAATAACAGATATTATCCTCATCATAGTTTGGCCTCTTTGCACGGCTGTAGCGAGGGCCATCAGAGAGCGCAGAGAAAAACAGCCACTCGATATGCGCGCGACCAGGAGAGAGAGAAGAGCTCAGCGTTTCCGCTGTTGAAATGACAGGACTGCATGGATCGAGCAAGGGCAGATCTATATTACAGATGCGGCAGTAGATCCATACTGCCATTGATTGACTGTGGGAGCACACACAGGAATATGCATGTAGGCCATGGCGTGGAGAGGAATGACTGTAAAAATAAAGAAAGACTTTGAATGCTTATGGAAAAAGAACTGTTGCAGCATCGATGGTATAGTAGTATTTGTAGTACTTTTGTACAGTTGTCCTATATGCTACATGCATCCTTTAATCTATCTATCTATCTATCTATCTATCTATCTATCTATCTATCTATCTATCTATCTATCTATCTATCTATCTATCTCCATCCATCCATCCATCCATATTTTTATATATGTCAGTAATATAGGTTCATTAATAGTCATGGTGGAAATGTTATGTGTTCATGACTTTAAGGACTTAAAATGGTGTAGTATTTACTTTGGGGGAAAAAATCACTAGTAAATCGCTTATAATTGCAAAGCAACAGCAAGTAACATATTGAATTAAACATGACATTCTGAAATGCCATTTTTAAACATAGTAAAATGTACTCCAATAATCTGTTTTATTTACAACTTCGAAAAATCATTTTTACATGTCCCCAAAAACACAATAATATCATAGTACCACATCCAATATTCCACTTTTTTTTTTTGTTATTTTTTTTTTTGTTATTAGAGATAGACAAAAAAAAAAAAAAAATAATACAGTGAAAAGGGAAGAAACGTGGCTTAAAACACACAAGTTTGAGTGGGAGCTGGAGGAGCAGAATTCCAGAGACTGGAGAGCCGTGGGGCCGGCAGCGGAAGTGTGCTAAAGCTCTCTCCAGTGACCCCTGACCTTGCAGATACCATTCCCATCAACTCCTCCTCCAGCTGTCTGCACTCAGCCACCCAGCAGGCCCGCAAACAGTCCTCCTCCTCTCCTCTCCTCCCCCACTCCCTCGCTCTTTCTTCCCTTGTGCTCTTCTGTCTCCCCCGCCGCACATCACTCTTCCACCACGCCATCCTTTCATCGAGTACAGTCCCACCTCGGATGGATAGCTATAGATAGATAGATAGATAGATAGATAGATAGATAGATAGATAGATAGATAGATAGATAGATAGATAGATAGATAGATAGATAGATAGATAGATAGATAGTGTGGAACACATTTTAATAAACTGTTATCAAAAAAATCTCTATTTTTATTTAATAATTGAATGTTTTTCTCAAGGGATTATGCAAAAAAAACTGCTTAGGATTTGAGTCCCACAGGGTTGATGAAATTGGTTCGGTGGGAACTTGTTAGCGGGGAGGAAATCTCCCATCTTTTCCAAATTTGCTCTTTCCCACCATCTCATTGGCCACATAAGAGCAGCAGGATACATAGATTTCAGCCAACCCAACTTTAAAACACACTTCACACACTTTAACACAAACACCGCCAACCTCTAACCGATCACCACAACACAGATGGGCCCTCGGCAAGTCAACAGAAACTCTATCACAGCCATGGCGTTCAGTCATGTCTAGACAGTCTATAATTGAGATTCATTTACTTGGACCATATCCGTCCATTAACAAACTGAAATGAGGATGAAACATTTTGGACAATTCTAGGGAGCGTAGGATGTTACCCATACAGTGATTTTTTGTTGTTGTTTTTTTTTTGGCTAAAATATATTTAAATATATGCTACATATATGTTGTACACATAAATTTTTTTACATTTAAAATATATTTAGTTTTAACGTTCATATACCAAAATATATTTCAAAAATATATTTCAGGGGCAAGAAAACACATTTCCAATCTTACAGTATACTGCATTTAGGCTAAATGCAAATGTGGATGGAATAGTCTCCTAAAGATCAAAACGATATTTTGCATTCATCATTTAAAATTACACTCTAAAGTACACTGATCAGCCACAACATTAAAACCACCTGCCAACATCTTGAACTTTTGGTCATGTTCCTCAAACTATTCATCCAACTTTTTTATAAACTCCAACTTTTGCAGTGTGGCAAGTATTTTATTTTATTTTATTTTATTTTATTTTATTTTATTTTATTTTATTTTATTTATTTATTTATTTATTTATTTATTTATTTATTTATTTATTTATTTATTTGTATTTTTTTACATTTTAAACTTCATGTATTCATGTACAACAATTCAAGTTTTTTCTTTAAATGTGAGATTTGTAAATGTATTTTCTATGTTTGAAATAAATGGAGGGCAAAATATGTATATATATATTAGCATTATTATTATTTTAATAAAACAATAATATTAGATAGATAGATAGATATAGATAGATAGATAGATAGATAGATAGATAGATAGATAGATAGATAGATAGATAGATAGATAGATAGATAGATAGATAGATAGATAGATAGATAGATAGATAGAAAGTGTGGAACACATTTTAATAAACTGTTATCAAAAAAAATTTAAAAAAATTAAATATAGATATAATATAAAATATACAAAAAATGGCCCAAAAAAAGGCTTGGTAGAAAATATATTTACATAAATATATATATAAAAAAATGTTTTACCTTTATTTAACCAGATTAAACTTTCTGAGATAAAAAAATCTATTTTACAGAAGTGACCTGGCCAAGATGAGCAGCACAACATTATCAAAAAATAAAGAAAAGAAGAAAGAAAATCACCATGACATTAAATTAAACATTAGATTTCAAAATAATAATAATAAAAAAAAATGAATAAAGTTCAGTTTAAAATAAATAAAAGTATATATGTTTTAAATGGCAAAAAGAATTCAAATATATGACCAATGATGCCCCGTCTTTCCAAAATCCCCGTTAGGGGTTGTAGGCTGGCTCCGCTCTGCCCCGGCACCGTGGCCTTCTTCAGCCCCTTTCAGCTCTCTCTGGCGCCTGCTTCTCCATCACACCTCCACCTGTCAACAGCTCCAGCTCTCCCCCAGCCTCTGAGGCTCCAGCTCAGGCCTGCACACACACCAGTCTCACCTTTTCGGAGTCACCGTGCTGGAAGTAACCATGCATTCAAAAATGGCTTTTATTTAAGACACTACATCATGAATACGGTAGAACATGTAACCAATAGATATCATCATACTTTCACCAGTTGAATAATCACAATACAGTTTTTCTCAGTCACTTATGCTCAGTTCTTGAATTAGATAATTGTTTTCCTCAAAACAATAAGTTCACATCTATGAACAGTTAGTTTGTTGTTCTCATTAGATTTGAATTCCTTATTGATTTTGTTGATATTGTATTGATTGTTTTGGCACGTGTGTAAAAGAGTAAGCGCAGCTGTCTACAATTTGCACAATAACTAAATGCAAAAGGCTTGTTGATCAATGCGTAGATTCTCAGTGAAATTGTCAAACTCTTAACAACTTCTAAACATTCTTTCATCGTGTGAGCTATCACATGCAAATGTATTTTTCCAAGTACAATCACCACCATTTTTGAACACGGAGGAATGTCCCAACCCTAAACAGCAGCAGCTACAGCATAAATAACTGTATATTTATTCAGTACATTTATTTTTGTAGAAATGTGTTACATGTAAACTGAAAAGTTTGCTTGTCGTGGAACAGCATAGGAAGATAAGAATGTGTGGTGGTGGTATCAGGGGAAGATGTAATAGAGTGTGTAAAAATAAACAAGCAACTGTCAAGTAATTTTCCGTTGGTAAAATAACTGTACTGTATGAATACAAATGTTCATTTTCTTTTTATAAAGTATTGAGTTTTACCAGTTATTTTTGGTAAAAAAAAACAGTGTCAAAAAAGCTCAGTGCTCTTGTATAAAAGCAGTCAGTGTCAACAGAAAAGTTGAAAAAAATATGACATTTGTACTGTATATAACAAATATTTCAATAGTGTGGCACACCCGATGATAAAAAGCAAAGCATTGGCCGATTCACTGACACATTAATTACAGTAGATTTTGAAGCATGAATTAATTAGTTTTTTTGTTTTTGTTTTTTGGTCTGACTCTGAGTTACTATATTTTGCAGACAAGCAATAGTGTTGAGGGTCCTCATTTATAAAACGCGAAAATCCAATGCCAACGTTCATATTTAAAACGTTGACATGGAAAAGTGCTTAGCGCCACGTCAGGGGCTGCGTTCCAGTCCAAAATTGTCATGCCCTTCACTCGCTAACTTCCCTCCGTCTCGTTCACTCGGATGTACGTCATTGCTTACGATGCACAAGTGCCCACTACTGGCGGAAACTCAAATGGGCTGAATTGGAACGTCCTAAGCCCTTGATCACTTGGAATCAGCTGTGGAGTTGATTTATTATTTTTTTTTTAAATTCCCTTTAGGAATTTGTTTAATGCAGCATCCAAATGTATATAGGTGTTTGTGGGTTGGTTTAAATTAAAAAATATATATAATTAATATATCATAGAGTTGTTTGTTGTGGTGGTGATTAAACGAGATTTGTGGTGACGTCACAATCGTACTGCATTGTGGGACATATAGGTGCCTGAAGTGTACATATGAAGTAGACTCGCTCCCTTGATCAAAATCGAGGGAACGGGGGTCTGTCCATATAAACTTCCCTCGTCCACTTCACGAAGTGGAACGCACTTCAAAAATGGCGGCGGGGATTCCCCCGAGGGGAAGTGCTTAGGGAAGTTCGCAAGTGCGTGTCTAAAAGTGGACTGGAACGCAGCACCGCTTTTAGACACGCACTTGCGAACTACCCTAAGCACTTCCCCTCGGGGGAATCCCCGCCGCCATTTTGAAGTGCGTTCCACTTCGTGAAGTGGACGAGGGAAGTGTATAAGTTTATATTTTTAAGCAGACGTGCACACTTTTCCTTGTGGCAGAGAGTCGCACTGCGTCCGAAATCGAATACTTCCCTACTATATATAGTTTGCGAACGAATACGTAGTATGTGAAAAAAAAGTAGACAAAAAGTCCCCGGGTGACCTACAACTTACGCCGAGATTTTGAAGTGCGCATTCGATGGACACTTTACTATCCCAGAGGATTTTTGAATGGAAGTGTTGCAATGCAACTGACGCTGGCCTGGCAGTGTTGAGGAAAGTTACATTTAAAAGTAATGCATTACAATATTACGTAATAATAATACGTAATAATGTAAAAACAAAGAAACGTGTAACTTATTTGAAAAAGTAACTCAGATATTTTGATGTAACTTTAAAAATAAAATGTGTTAAAAATAATGTGTTAACTAGTTACTTGAAAAAAGTAATCTGATTATTTAACTCAAGTTACTTGTAATGCGTTACCCCTAACACTGGATGCTGGTAGGTCACGTGACAGTAACATTCATGCTACCCATTTTCATACTAGCCTAGAACATTGTTTTAACGGCCGCAAATTAAATTAAATTTCAAATATAGTACGTACTCAGAAAGTACGCAATTTCAGATGCAGCTTTGGAGTAGGCCTACTGCAGGTATTTGGAAATCTAAGCAAGTCTTGCCGCTCGCAATTCTCAAGTAAAGCATTTTGACATTGACTGGTCCTCTTTTATATGTTCATGACATTTAGGTGGCGTTTACAAGGCGGAGGTCTGAAACCATTCCGCTACGCACAACTTCAAGATCATTTGCGATTTATAAAATTTCACATCTGGAAGGGAGGGGCACTGTTTTCGTTGGTTCTCTGAATTACACGTAGGCCTACGCACATTTGAGAAAATATCATAAGACCAAATGATGGTTTCTACGAAACATTTTTATAAATGAGGCCCGTGATGTTCCAACAGACAGTGATAATTACAGATTAGAGAATATTAAGACTGTTTCAAATATGTGCCAAAGCGAGTGAGGAAAAACTGTAGGACAATTGTTTTGTATTACAAGAACAAGTTGTGTTTAAATATACAAATGAGACATTGTCTAATTAAATATGCACTAATTTCCAGAACAGAAATCTGAACATTGGATAACTCCCGGTTCAAAATTCTTTTTGAGGTTTTGGATATCTCTTTTTTATCACTCCATAAATCAGAAAATACTATCAACAGCCAGAGAAAACAACAACATATTTTTAGGAATAAAAAATTATATCAGTAAATCAGGCAAATGTTATATGAACAAACTGCTCTGTAAAAAACCTTCAGAGATAAAGTGGATAATAGATAAATAGATAAATAGATAAAACACTTCATTGTGTATTTGGGATATTTTCTTTCCACTACTCTGAGAGAAGACAAGTTATGGAAGGAAAATACACACAGCCCAAAATTTAAAAACTGACTAGTGCATGAAAAAACTATGGTTTTGCCTAGTGTCTTGCCTTAAGTAAGGCAAATGGCTCGTTTACATGTAAGCTAATACAGCTAGTGTAAAACAGAAGGAGCTTCAAACACACGTGATTTTGAACTATTACAAATGCAAACATCTAATTTTAGAATAAGAGCTTTGATATTGCTCAATTATGTAAGTGATTTGTAAGCCCTAATGCTGCTGCTTTTAAGTGGAGTGTTTTTACATTTGGATTAGAGTGTCTTAGAAAAGGTCCATTTTCACACACCGCTGCACTGTGATTGACACATGCATGGAGCTCTGACTGACAGCCTCTATAGCTCCATCCCCGACCCCTGGAGTGTCCTCAACAGTGCCTGTCCCCGCCAGACAAGGCCCTCATAGGGGGATTCACTGGTTACAGAGGCCATGAGGTCAGGATGGTAGAAGATCAACCGACCCCATCCCTTCTTGCTCTTTATTAGCTGGGTTAAAGGTTAAGAAAGCAAAGAGCATCCCTCCAGAGTTAGTTTCTTTTCTGACTTTTGACAGTCCTGGTTTACTGTATCCCATGACACATCTTGATGAACCCTGTGTCATTGCACAGAACCTCTTGTTTGAGCACACGTTTGATGAAACAACCCTAATTGAAATTTATATTTAGTTATATTAACTAAAAACCATAATGCAAAACAACTTTTATAAACCCTAGTTTACTTTGATGTTAAAATTTTCACACAAATTTCCGTCTGTTCCTCACACAAATCTATCCGACGCTATCTCACGACCAATTCGTACAAGTGAGTAAAAGGTGGCTAATTCGTACAAATTTGTGCGACCTCACTCGTACGAATTCGTACGATTTGTCTAAACCCCAGTGATAAGTAGGTTTAGGGGCGGGGTCAGGGGTAGGTCACTCTTACGAATTCATACGAATTGGGCAATTCGTAAAATAGGTACGATTTAGCAAAAATCTTACAAATTCGTACGAGTGATATAAATTCGTACGAATTAGCCACCTCGTAAAATATGAACGAATTGCCGTGAGATCGGGTTGAATCTATCGCATACAGTAGCTTTTGAAGACTATATGAATCCTGGAATACATATGGAACTTATGCTATTATTTTTTATATATATTTTAAATAAGTCAGACAGGTTTGGAATGACATGAGGGTGAGTAAATTCATTTTATTTTTTGGTGAACTATCCTTTTAATGGGTTAAATAAATACTGTACTATCAAGAACCGTGTGTCTGCAGACGCCAGACTGATGTATGCACTGTACATCTGAATGTACTCACACATAAAGGCAAGACTGTATTATTCATGCAGTGTCTTCTCATATAGACAAAGCAGAGAGAGAGGGTGGGCTATTAAGATGTTGGGGAACAGGCTTAATGCTTTTGAAGCTCTGGGAAAATGAGGCGTGGTTGTGTGTCTGTGATGAACAGCACAAATGGTGATACAAACACATCCATACACACTCTCACACATCAGAAGTAACACACACACAAATCTCTAGTCCCTCTTTTCCAAGGCCATTAGTACGAGCTGGCCTTGATTACTTATTTATGAGGCAAACAGGCAGAAGTGCGGGGAGTGGAGTAAAGAGACAGACAAAGACTGACCGGAACCCCTCGGCACTGAAACCAGTGTCCACGCATATACAGTATTTGCTACTTCACAGCATTTTCTTCTAAACAGATCACTTATGCACTTAACTCCTTCAGGTATCTGCAGAATAGCAGTCAAACGGCACAAAACTACAGATGTAACAATGTAGACTCAGCATTGCAGCTGTGGGTGTACGTGTACTTTTAAAGCCTTGCATTAAATTGTATCTTTCCTAAACATTTCAAATCAAAAGCAATTAAATTTACAGTCAGAATTGTAAATTGTCACAGATGTAAAAACAAGTTTTGTACACAGAATATTTGAAAACTTTTTATTTATTATCCATGGCCACATGGCCATATCCACCAATCCTCTTTGAAAAAAGCTGAAATCATCACATGGGTCTTTTCATTCAATGTCTTTTTATCATCCACCCAAAATAAATACATAGCTTTTCTTGCAACCATTTAAATAAATATCTGTGGCTTTATGATAATATCAGCAACAAAAAAGTGTAAAATGTATATATATATATATATATATATATATATATATATATATATATATATATATAATAGATTCATTTGTATAGATTTATATATATATATTTATTTATATATTCTCCTTTAATTCTTTTACAACTTACAAGATGCCAATTGTACCAAAGCAATACTTACTAATACAACATGGTGAACTTTTAGTGGTTAACTTAGAGACTGCGGACAGCACCCGTTAGGCATTCTTGTAAATTGTATGTACCTGCACACTGAAACCCCATAGCATAGACGCTCCTTAGAGGAGCCATTCTTATGGGATGCAACTGTGGAGGAGAGGTATCTTCTCACTATTTCACACTGTGAAAGTTTGCCACACACTCTGATAGTAATGCATGTTATTTACTCTCATGCCAGTAAATATTGAGTAGTTAGAAAAACATATGATTGGCTCTGGAAGCTTGTGTGTGACTTAAACCAATCTTTTTTTCTTTCTTTTTTTTCTTCTTTTTTTTTATTTCAGACTTTTTAGGTCTTGTCTGAACACCACAAAATATTTTAGATCAGTTCTGAGTGATTGTTTCTGTTCTTAGGACAAAAGCAATTTATGATAGATAGATGTGACTAATAAGAGAGAATTCTCACTTTTTTTGTGGAAATTTACTGTACTGCGATGCAAAACAAGTGTTATGCACAAGGGACCTCTCCTCCACAATACAAAATCAGCATTATGGTTAGTCTTAAGTATTAGCCAGGTCTCTGACAAGGTTAATGTCCAACAGTAATAGAAAGTAATGGTAATAATAATAACCAGATTAAAACAAATGGAATAAAAATACAAATACAATAAGAATTCTATGTACATACAAAAATATAGCAAAGGAACTCACAAGGATGTGCATTTTTTGGGGGAAGAACACACACACTTGAAACGGATTTCATTCATCTTGCTTCCCAGTTTTGGATGCCAGTGCATCTGTTTCACCTTGTTCCCAAGTGTGGTTTTCTACCTCGTTCTGGCCAGGTGACTAAGCCCTTGTCTCAACACAATCCCTTCTCCCTGTCAGATGACACAACAGTTTCCATTAACCTCACTTTCTGCAAAGCATTCAGGGCACACCAGAGAAGCTCAGGAAAGGCCAAAGTCTTTAGAGATACTCATGCCTCGTGTATAGCAGAACTGGGGAACCACAATGGCTTCATTTTGCTGATACAACTCGGATCTGATGATAACCTAAAGCATGGTCCCAAAGGTTTTCTGGCTGATTTGTCCAAAGTAATGGCTTGTATCTCATCCTGACTGTCAAAGGTGGACAGGCAGTCCCTTTTGATGTTTGGTCCCACAGCGGTGCAGAAATGGACAGGGATCCTATCGCTGATGTTCAACAGTTGGAAAGTACAATGGGCAGCTGAGAAAAAATGAGTTGAGGATGTAAGAGTGCTTGGGAGAGGTTGGCGTCAGGCTGCCCTGGGCTGGAAACCTGACCAGACACTTTGTCTTTCAGAGTAGCTCCTCTAAAAATAAAAAGAGAGGCTTCTGCTGACAGCAGATGCCGGCCTGAGACTGCACACACATGCACATACAAACGCACACATTTTCCCTTCTTCTTCCTTACACACTCATTCGCACACAATGTCTCTCTTTACCGCCTCTCTTGAAACACATCCCTCTTAGGTGAGCTTAATCTTCTGATTTTAAATGGTCCTGTTTTTGGTGTCAAACAGAATTGACTTACATAGTCAGATTTTGGTTGGGCTCTCCTCCCTAACCAGTGCCCTGTATCCACGTAAAGTCAGAGTGAACCAGCTTGCTTACAGTTTTTCCATTCAGTAAGGCTGAAGAAGACACACTCAGCGCTGACTTTCTGTTGAAAGCGATGCCTAGATGATCCTTTTACTAAGTACAGCCTCTGCATTTATTTTGATAGCATACTCCCTGTGTTACATATGGTTCACATTACCCAACTCCATCTTGGAAAGTCCAATAAATAAATAAATAGACATGGGTTTACTAAAAAAAAATCGGGGAGGCAGGGGGGTTGGATAGCATACATGATGATGAACATGATGCAGGGAGGCCTGATTGGTTTAGAGTTGGTCAGTTCATTTAGCAGAATTTTCCGGCTGCTTCAGCAATAGAGGTGTCTCCTCGAAGGAGAATTGCGAGAGTCTCATTCAGCCTGTCATACAGGCTTCTCCAGGGTTTTACGAAAGGGTGCAGGGTTGGTGGCAGAGATCTTGCGGCACACAGTGTTGGTGTTGCTACATCGGCAGCCTGGACGTGTGGCGCGATCGTAGCCACGCTGGCATAAAGTGAGGCACAGCTTGGCAGGAGGGTAGCAGCACAGGCAAGGCAGGCAGAGCGCCAGGAAGGCCATGGCACTCCAGCGGGAGCAGGCGTGAGCCGGGGCACAGGAGCATGGTCGGTCAGCACAGTTGTCCTCTTTATCTGCCGAGCAGTGGTAGAACAGACCCTTCACACAGCACAGGCAAGTGCCGTACTCCAAGAATTTTTCAGCTGAGCACAAGCAGCGCTGGCCACAGGTCCAGCAGGAGGGCAAATTACGAGGGGCACAGCATTCCTGGCACTTACAGTGGCCGCAACGTTCACAGATGAAGAGATGCAGGCCCAAGTCCTCACTGTCAGCCAGTCCTTTGCCTAGTGAGTCAGGTTTCAAGTCACCTTTGGGCTGGGACCGCACCACAGTGGCCAGACCAGAATGGGAAGGCGTTAGTCCTGTAAGAAGTCTCTGGTCCGAAGCAGCACTGCCGCGGGACATGGAGCTCACAGTACTGGAACGACTCAAGTAGGCCAAGTGGGAATGTTGATGCTGACTTTGACTGCGAGACATCTGAGGATGTCGCTCATCATGCACATAGAAGACACCAACCTGAGTGGCAGGCTCCAGCGCCACAGGGCGTTCCACATAGTCATTATTAGCCCTTATAGCATGGATCTGGTCTATGGACAAAACAGGGACCTGTTGAAGATCCAGGCTTTCAGGGTCCATCCGAAAAGGTGGTACTGGATCCATTCTTTCAGGGCCACCAGGATAGGGGCTGAGCTGCAAGGCTGACCAATATCAGGGTACGTCGGATAAACCTGTAGAATGAAAAGATAAAATAAATGGATCAGTGTTAGATTTAGAATCAAATTAAATGGTTGAAGTTCAGATGGTCTATGGCTAAAGCTATGGTTATTATTAGACACAGAGGATGGAGAGATAACGCCATTGACATCACACTGTAATTTAGCATCTGGAGAAAACAGCTGTTGACACAAGGGATAGGAACCAGAGCAAAGAATTTGACAGCAATGAATTGTGAGAAACTGGGGAACCCAAAAGAATTAGTGTTAGTGTCCTGAGGTATCTCTTCCTCAGCAGCTTGGTGGAATTTTGCCCCTCCCTGGAGCCCTTCTTTTGTTAGGCCTTATCCTTCATAAACAGGAACAACATGGCTTTTGGAATGTGCATGGAAATAATCAGCATCCTGGAATTGAGAAACATGTTGCTTGCATTATTGGACGTCATAGGCAAACAAGACATTGGATTGCATTGGATTAGATAGCGATGGGTTTTGTTTTCTTCCATCAATAAAGAGATAGAAGACAACTTTTTGATGTTTGTCAGACTCTCAGACTGTTCCAAAAGTCAATGTGTGATAGGGAAAAAAGCAAACATTTTAGGCTGCCTAGGAAGAGATTGGCCATGAGAAGAGAGCTGTTTCTGACATAACAAGTAACGGAAATCCATACACAACAGCAGTGATTAGAAGAAGCAGTGTCTGCTCCCAGTCCCTCAAGCATCCGGGGCACAGTCAGCTGAATTCCTGGCAAGAGCCCTGAATGCTCTCAAAAAAAAAAAAAAAAAAAAAAAAGAAGTCAGATAGCATCCTCCCCCGCTCCCACTGCCTAGCCAGAAACTCAAGATAAGGAGGCCCAGGTCGGAAGCACAAAATGCATTTGCAAATTACACAGAGGAGGAAAGAGAAGTCCTGGAGAGTAATTACATCAAACCCAGCAGAGAGCTGTAGTCAGGTCCTATCAGTCCATCTAATTGTTGAAAGGGGTCTGCTGTTCATTTCCATGAGCTCATTATTTGGGGCCTGAGTTCGAAAACAACATTGGACTTTTAGTCTCGCATCTGCGGGCAAGCCAGAGAGGAAGTTTTGGGTTAGCTCATCTGTGTCATGTCAGGCACTTTGGTTGCATATTTGTTTGAGCATTTGCACATGTCCTCTCCATGTGGTTTTCCTCAAGTGTGTCGGCACTTGGGAGCATTTATCACTCGCGGCTACACTGGAGTTTATTTGGAACTTTCCACTGACTTGCAGAGATCTTGTCTAAAAGCAGACCCAAATTACACCTCAAAAATATGTATTTCCTGGGCTCTGAGAAATGGTACAAAGAAAAATTCTAAACTATTACTTTCTAATTAACTGCCCACTCACCATTAATTCCGTCCACAAAAGTTCCTCTCAAGTTATCATCAATGAAATACCCATTTATCCCATGAGTTACTTCCCTTGAGCCAGACCGTTTGGAAAGCCACCATCCATTAACCGTAAACTGCCTCCCAGTAGAGTTCACCAACCACTTCCAAGCTCTGTCAATGAGCATAGTGCATTTGTAAAATAAGCTGTGAAGCAGAAGACCAGAGCAGAAGTTGCTATATAAAAGCCCCAGAAACATTCTTCCACCGCACCCAGCAGTAGCAGTCAGGGTGCCAGAGGGTCGATAAGTCACACTACAGTGGCATAGCAGGTAAGGTGCTGACATCAGGAAGTCCAGCAGATCACCCCAACACTTAAACCCCCAACAAAGAGCATACTACCACTCCCTACTGAGTCCCAGAGTACTCTTTAGCTCCACCTGCCCCAGACCGCACACCAGGGTGAGGCCGTACTAGGGCCGTGGACTGGTCTATCATGTCTCTACAGTGGAGCTTGCACAACTGTTTTCTCTTAAACAAATTCAGTGGATAACTGCTACTTGAGTGCCTTCCAAAGTGCTACTGGCTGTTGTTTAGGGAACATTCAATAGACGTTGGATTTGTTGATTCAAGTCTACTTGCATTGTGAGTGTATGCTGAGATATTGATTATGCTGTTC
Organism: Leuciscus leuciscus; assembly: GCF_965113295.1. Taxonomy (NCBI): domain Eukaryota; kingdom Metazoa; phylum Chordata; class Actinopteri; order Cypriniformes; family Leuciscidae; genus Leuciscus; species Leuciscus leuciscus. The sequence goes on from NC_138740.1 coordinate 13,054,072, forward strand.
AGGTCAAGTCTTCTCATTTGTAAGTTCTGACCATGACCTCTAAAAGAATTACTCTAAATGAGCAAAAACTTTGCTGAAATTGATACATTTTATAAAATTGTGATGACTGGGAATGAGGGAAATAGGAAGGTTACTACACTACACTACTTCAGCATAGCACTTGAATGGATCAGTTTAGGCCAGTTCAGAATCTGTTTCTGCAATCTAGCATTCATCCAAAGTATTGTTTTTTCCCGATCCCACATCTGAAGACTCCATCTTCTATTTTTTGCTGGATGGTTTTATCATTTAAAAGGATATTCTGTATCTGGCTCTCCAAATTTGACAGCATTTCTTACATTGGATGAAGTAAAGCAAGTCCATAACCATTCACCACAAATGGCTGTCTGTATTTCTCTTTTTCTTTCAGGTCACATGAGCACTCATCCAACTTTTTTAAAATCACATTTAAACCACTATACTAGGGGGAATATTCATGCAACAGACATCTGATCTAAAAAAGAAAAAGAAAATGGAAGACTGTGAGTGCACAAGAAGATAACACCTGTCCCAGGTTAAGGCACACTTTATGTCCCAGAACTGTGCATACAGCTCAGAGCAAGTGAGAGACAGCTGCATCTAGTGAGCCAGAGAGAGAAAAAGAAGGGAGAGAGTGGCCTTGTTTACTCAGCCCTGCCTGCCATGAGGGGTAACCTGAAGACAGGCCTCTGCGCTCTGGGAGTATCAGTGCTGAGTGAGCTGTACCTCGCGGCTCTGCCCCGGGGCTCCTTGCACCCGTTACCTTGCACACATAGTAATCCAATCCAGGGCAGGAAGAGGATGAGAAGCGCATATTATTCATAACAGTCACCACACTCCACTGACTGGGAGAAACTTTAAACCTCCAAACAGGGAGGCAAATGAGAACAGGCAAATGAGAAAAGGCAAAACAGTCGTCCTGTAAAGGGTCGTTGGACAACATTGGAACAGCTGAAGATTGTTCAGCCTGTTTATCTATTGATGGGTGTGACCATCAGGTGAATGAGGTGCTGCTGCTGTTGTTTGGGGGCTGATGAGAAGTTGGCCAATGACATCATGCTGTGGTGCTATTTTTAAAGCCTCCAGTCTCCTTTCATTGACCCCTGCTGCCACTGATAAGCATCCAGCAGTTCTGCAGCCAGCCATCAGGCCAGTCTGACTTCCTGCAGGCTAACTGTCATTAGAGATATCCATTTTCCATTTCTGCTCTCTCTCTCTCTGACTCAGATAGAGTGGCAGATTGGCAATTGCTGACTGAGGGTTGATTAGCTGGTAGTCGTGGGGGGTAGGGGCCGGGGGCCTTGCAGAGGGCATATATATGCTCCTAGGGGCCAGGCTTAACTGCGGCTGGACTTGAGTTGTCAGGCACCAGGACCCTGGGATCTGCCCTATAGGCCCCTCTGGGAACACAGTGGGATTGAATGACAATAAACTGTATGAGATTCCGGATGTGCCGAATCCGACCCCCAGGAAGGACTGAAATAGACACTGCAGACCAGCAAGTTTGGGTGAGAGAAAGACAGAGAGAGACTGAGAAGAGAAAGGGGGAGGGTTACTTAGAGAAAGGAGGAATATATAAGAAAAAGATAGTATTATTGAGCAAAACACACACACACAAACAAAAACAAAAAAACACTGACAAACATGTAAATCTAAAACTATAACTCTAAATATGAACATATTAATATTAATAGATATTGACAACTATTATGACAATATAAAACGAATTGACACAGTGAGGAAATTTGAGACATTTTTATACGTTTTCACTGTTAACCTGCACCATTCACAAAATTCACATTCCATTCACAAAATTCACATTCCTTTATGCCGGCCTCTACTTTGAAAGCTTTATCACAAACCAATTCCAAATACACACAAACTTCACTATAAACCATTTTGAGCACACATGTGTGTAGCGCTGTCCCATGTCCACTTCCAAACTCTCCATCAGCCTCTGCCAGCACAAACTGGGTAGTATTGACATCTCCAACCTTGAGGACAATCAATTCCATGCCTGTACACCCGAAGCTCAGTACATTGGCTGGGTCAGGGTAGGCGACACACAGAGATCATCTCTCACTCGGATGCTATTCTACTCCCATTATATGTCAACTAGATTATATTTCATTCAGAGAACTAGATCTAGAGAATCTCAAGAGAATACAGTTTGAGCAAAAAAAAAAAAAAGAAAAAAAAAAAGATTTAAACAGATTAAGACTTAAATAGATTTAAATAAAGAATCTCTTACCCCTAAAAGGAGGGAGATCCATTTTGCGCCAAAGCAGTGTTTTATGTTTGTTTGTTTCTTGTTTTCTTTCTTTCCTTTATGTTTTCTTGAGCAGTTTTCTGCCTCCTGATGCTTCTTCACAAGTGTCCCACACGTGCAAGCAATCCTGGTTCCTCAGTGCTCAGTCATTCCCTCTGAAGAACACCAACAGCCTTTATCAAGCCAGAGCACTGCATGTTCAAAGAGCACTCAGAAGTAAGACGAAGAAATGAGGGCAACATGTCACACGAAATATCCCAATTTATTTGAGTAAGAAACAAAAATGTCCCCAGGGCAAAGTAACTGAGAGGAGCTTTGCTTTTCAAAAGTACTTCCACAAAACAGTGTGGAAAGACCACAGCAGCAGCTCTGTAGTTTGTCGTCTCTCAGTATGAGCTGAAAGTGTAGTGCTGGATTTTCTCTCTCGGACTGTCTATCTCTCTCTCTTTTTCTCTCTCTCTATCTGTGTATGGTCAGCGCTTCCTGCTCATGCGATCATCCACTCACTCCCAGAGTGTGTGTATGTATGTGTGTGTGTGTGAGAGAGAGAGAGAGAGAGATAGAGATGAAGGGTGGGAAACAGTGAGGGAGAGAGGGAGGGAGATGGGATGGGGAGGAGAAGGAGGGGTGGTTGGATATGAATGGTAGAAGGAAGGAGGGCCGGGCTGAGGAGGGTTGGGGTGGGGGGGCACTTGGTTTTGCAGGAGATAGTTAATGGCTAAGTGGCATCATCGGGCTGAAACCCAATCTCTAATTTTCTCCCCCTCAGGAACTTTTCTATATGATTCCCTGAGCTAAGCCTAACAAGATGGATAGAGGGAGGAAGGGAAAAGGAGATAAAGAGAAAGAGAGAGAGAGTGAGTGAGAGAGAACACAGTGAGAAATGGATAGAAAGATAAAGAAGGAAAATATGAGTCAACAATATGAAAGGTGATGAAAACAATGAAAGAGAGAGAGATGAGAAACACAATAACTGACAAGAACTTTATTGATGAATATGTGTAAGTTCATGGAGCCATAAAGAGACAAACAGTTCTACATTCTGTAGACATATCAACAATTTCATTCTTGCTGATCTTTCACTTGCATGCAGTGGCACCAAGTATTTGGGCACTTAAGCTACCGTTAAAAGTATGTAGAATCTGTGCATTAGAAAATATCACATTTACTGTAGATATCCTGTTCAGAATTGACCCTACGCAGGGAGTTTGATTGACAGGCGACCTGACCAATTATAATCCGCCATTTTTGTTCGACAAAGCAGTCAGGAGAATTAGTAGATTAACGTTGGAGGATTTGAACTTGAAAAACGGTATGTACTGACGTCTTTCCGCGGTTAAAACAACATTCCTTCTTATGTTCATTTATGTTTATTTGATGCAATAGATTAACTAGAAGGAAAGGATGATCGGTTCACGAGCAGCTTTAACTGAGGCTCTACCGCGATCTGTCAGACACATTAAAGAGCCACAAAACGGTATTTATTGTTTAAATTTCGTTAACAAAATTAACACAATTTAAAGTTTAGACTTTGCGTGAGAACATGGTGGGGCGTGAGAGGGCGTGGTTTGTCGGACATAGCAAGAGTAACTAAAGAGGTCTTTGCGAACGGTCAATTAACCCAAAAGGTATCGACACTTTATGATTTTGAACACATAATGACTGGGACACCTGTGTGAACTTGAGGAGAACTACCTTCATACATCCACTAAAATCACTTTGACACAAGCAAGTTAGTTCTGTGAAAAGACGTTTGTTTGCAGATACCACTTGGTTTGATAATTTTTCTAATGCAATAAAAGTGTGTCTTAAGTGTCCAATAACATTTGGTGCCACTGTAGGCCTATAGGAAAAAAAGTATATGGAATAAATAAATATATATATAGATATATATAGATATAGATATATATAGATATAGATATGTGTGTGTGTGTGTGTGTGTGTGTGTGTGTGTGTGTGTGTGTGTGTGTGTGTGTGTGTGTGTGTGACCCTGCCTGGATCACAAAACCAGTCTGATGTTGCACGAGTATATTTGTGGCAATAGCCAACAAAACATTGTATGGGTCAAAATTATAGATTTTTCTTTTATGCCAAAAATCATTAGGATATTAAGTAAAGATTATGTTCCATGAAGATATTTTGTAAATTTCCCATCTTAAATATATAAAACATTTATTTTTGTGAATGGATGCAGCACTATCGCCAATAGAAATGGACAACTTTAAAGGCGATTTTCTCAATATTTCGATTTTTCTGTACCCTCAGATTCCAGATTTTCAAATATTGCCCAATATTGTCCTATCCTAACAAACCATACATCAATGGAAAGAATATGTATTCAGCTTTCAGATGATGTATAAATCTAATTTTTTTTTAAATTACCGACTGGTTTTGTGGTCCAGGGTCACACATATATATATATATATATATATATATATATATATATATATATATATATATATATATATATATATATATAAAGGAAGACCTCGATATTTTACAGAACGTCACAGTTGGTGAACATGAACAGAACATCGAGGTATATGAACATCACATGCAATTTTTAACTCTAAGAGCCTCATGTGGTTGTAGACTCAACATTTCGGAACTCACTGACCCATTCTGATGTGTTTGTGCCAGCTAGCAGCTGTCCTAGAGCAGGTTACATCCTAGAACAGTGAATAATTCAGTGTCTCAATCGAGTGCATGACAGATTGGAACCCAGCCCATATTCCTTCACTTCAGTCATTGCCAACAGACAACAAGTTTTAACCTTATCATTATCGCAGTGAAATGATCAAGAACGAACAAATGTAAATTATAATGAAAAAAATTTAAAATAATAACTTGAATGCATAAAATTTACAGGATATTCATATGTGTCCATGTCAGTCTATTGAGAAGTCACATGGAAGGTATCTCCAAGGTAACAGGACACATTTTGTGTGTATGTGACTGTATATGTGTGCGTGCGTGCATGTGTGTATGTCAAGTCAAGTCACCTGTATTTATGTAGCGCTTTTTACAATACAGATTGTATCAAAGCAGCTTCACTGTGATAACATGAAAATAATAGAAGAAAATTGCGTCATCGTCCACCTTAAGTAAGGCACATCAATAATATTGTTGAATATTAAATGTCCGAATAAGCAAGCCAAAAGCCAAGGCAGCAGTGGCAAGGAACCAAAACTCCATCAGGTGACAGATTGGAGAAAAAAACCTTGGGAGAAACCAGCCTCAGTCTCGTTCTCCTCTGGCCAATGAACAAATAGTGTGTGATTATGATTCAGGCAGCATTACAGGTCAGAAGTCAGATTGGATCAGAACATTCAGAATATTTATCCAGTTACATCTGGTTGAAGATCGGAGTCACGCCGGTATGCAGACGAGTTTGTTGAGGATCAGTGCCGATGGCTGTCGTGTCGATGAGGCCTTCACAGGGCTGATGAGGCTGGCACTTCAGATGTGTGTGTGTGTGTGTGTGTGTGTGTGTGTGTGTGTGTGTGTGTGTGTGTGTGTGTGTGTGTGTGTGTGTGTGTGTGTGTGTGTGTGTGTGTGTGTGTGTGTGTGTGTGTGTGCGCGTGCGTAATGGGGCAGGAAGAGGGGTGCTTCCTGGCTTCCTGTAGAGGGAAATAGCTAGGATGACCAAACAGTGCACGAGAGAGGAGAGTGAATAAGGTTTCTCTATGCTAAACACGTTCAAAACGCATGACAGAACAGCTTAACCCCAAAAAAGAATGTAATTCGCAATGTAATTTGTATAATTTATGCTCTCTCTATAACCTACTATTCAATGAGATGGATGTTAATTTACTGCATAAATAGCAGTAACAGTTCTGTTTACTGGTATTTGATTCTACTTTTTCCCATCATTTGTGGTCTCATAATATTCAACTATTCATGAAACATACCATACATATGTTATTAAATTTAACACACATAAAAAAATTAAATAAAAAAAGAAACTTTAAAATTTAGAAACTGACAGCAAATTCAAGAGATGCTCTCGTTAAAGTTCTAGCAATTTTTTAAGTTACTCGTTTCATCACAATGTTTATGATTTGATAAAAAGAAAATAAATAAATAAAACTAAATGTAATTTACAAGTTAATGCCTGACAATCTAAGGCTCTAAGACTAAGTTTAATAAATGTTTGAAACCAATGTCCTCAAACCTCTTACCTAGAACTGTAAAACTTTTAACTACTGATTTTATGGTTTGTTTGCATTAGATATTTGATCATTTACACGGTTGTTTGTATGCTGATTGTTAATGGTGTTCACATTTGAACAACATTTTTAAAAAAGGTTATAATGAATGTTTGTAAAAGGCAAGCCCTTTAAAAAAAAAAGCTATATTAAACCAATGGAAAATGGCCCAGAATTGTTCATCTAATTTAGTTAAAAACTAATATATTCTTTAAATAATATCCCTATTTATCTTAAAGTCTTGTAGCTGGCCATGAATGCACACTACTAAGTCGTAGTTAATAGTTAACCATTTAAGCCCTTAGGAGTTAGTTTAGATTTGTTTTTTTCTGAGTGGCATACACAAAGTAAAGACTCATAACTCCAAAACTATTGCAAGGAGAGTCAAAAGGTAGGTATTGTTTGATAGAAAAAAACAACAACAAAAAAACAACAACAACAACAACATTACTGCTGATAAAAGACACACAAAAATAAAATAAAATAAAATAAAATAAAAGAATATATATATAATATTTTATTATTATTTTAAATATCTTTCTTATTTGACATGCAATAACTCAGGAAGGAAATAACATGTAGGACCATTCTTTTTTTGGTGAAGTTCCTCTACATTTGAGCAGCATCTGGATCAAATTTTGTGGTGATAGCATAAAATAATCAAGTTACAGCATTTGGAATCAAGGTAACCTTTTGTTTAGCCCTTGACACCCACTAATGGCCATTTTTAAAATGATGCCTCCATGAGGACTATCTCGTGATCGACGCAATGGATTATGTTGATTTTGGACTCATTTCAATTTGGAGCATGCACTGTAAGTACTGATGTGCCATTTTCTATGATCTGTGCAAGTTTCTTAATGTTACAAGTGTAAACTTTTCCTGCTATAAAGCCAAAACAATCTCTGTTACTTTAAACTATCCTTGTATCTCTGTAAAGCCGCTTTGGAACAATTTACATTGTTAAAAGCGCTATATAAATGAAGATGACTTGACTTGACTTAAACGTCACGTGAAAGCTATAATTGATTTTACTTAGCTATACATTTGCGCCTGTTCGGTTTTATATGTCCTAACTCCGTGAGGATAGAATATCTTGTGAACGACGCAATGAATTTTGGTTTTTGAGCATATCTTTTGAGCAAATCGGAGCATGTTTCATGAAGTTACGAGCGAAAACGTGACATAAAGTGGGAGTAGCCTATACCACCGGAGTTACACTTTGGGGTTAAAGAGTTAATAGTGAGAATTGGAACCTAATCTAAATTGTGACCAATACATTTTATAATTTAAATGGATCTTTTTAAAATACAAATAAGTTCAAATATATATTTAACAAAAAGTTCTTTTTTATAGGTGTTATAGTACAAATTTCCTAAAATAATAAATGTATAGCTATGACGTACAATTACTCATGTCCTTTTTTATCTCTACCCATCTGTATGATGCAATAGCATGTATCCATCTCACATTATCAGTATGTGTGTGAGTGTGATGGGAACATTTTCCCTCAAGGCCTGCCACTGCCTCAGCCCATGGCACTCATACTGCCTGAGAAAGAGAGAGAGAGAGAGAGAGAGAGAGAGAGAGAGAGAGAGAGAGAGAGAGAGAGAGAGAGAGAGAGAGAGGCACTACTGGCCCATAGAAGGATCAATGTTAAAAGGCCTGGTTAATGACCGGCACACAGCTGACAAAGTCATTCATTTCTGCCGGCACTATGTATTCTGTGTGTGTGTGTGTGTGTGTGTGTGTGTGTGTGTGTGTGTGTGTGTGTGTGTGTGTGTGTGTGTGTGTGTGTGTGTGTGTGTGTGTGTGTGTGTGTGTAAACAAGAGGGATTTGCATGTTTGTGTGTTTCAAACTCAAATATGAAAATGAGAGATAGAATGAGAAAATTAAAAGCAGAAAAAGAGACTCAACAAGGCTAGATAAACAAACAATTTTGGGGTTTGATAAATAGAGAAACAAAGAGTGTTTGTGTGAATGTGTGTGTGTGTTCTGTTATGACAGTGCTAGTGTAAAGATCACTTCCCATGTCAAAGCACCACTGCAGATGAAGCTGTAATATTGAGTTACAAAACACTCCTCATTCACGGCCCTGCCTCTTCTAGATCGCTTAAAGGGATAGTTCACATAAAATAATTGAGCTGCAAGTAGATAACTAGAAGAATAACAAAGTGCACCAAATCAGTTTATGATTATAATATATTAAAATAGTGCAATAACTAATACCCATCTGCAATATCAAGCAGCATAATGAACTGTTTTTGTACTGCTAAATACCTGCAAAGCTGCTGACAACGGAAGCCTCGACACATTGGTTACAAATGGCTGCGATTTATTTTTTTATTTATTTTTTTATGAATTGACTTTTCACAGTGGCGCTTTGAATGATTTGTTCACAAATCAGACTGAGTTGGTTGTCAAGTTCAACTCACTCACACTGTATATATGTGTGCCTATTGGTCGGACTTGGAATAGAGTGCACGAGTCAAATGAATCACTAAAATTACATTTATGGTACTTCTGCGTCCTTTTTGAAGCTTAAAACCCCTGTCATGGAAAAGAGTGACCAGTATAGAATAAAAAAATAATAATTTGTCCTTTTGTGTTCCAAATAAAGTAAAATAGTTTTGGTAAGGTGAGGAAATGACAACTGTCCGTTTAAACTACACCCCAGAAAGCAAAGAGAGCTATTCTTCCTGATTTCTTGAAGTATCGTTTTTAAAGTGGTCTTAACCCCACACACTCAAGTGGAGCTTATTCTTCCAAACAACTAGTCAAGCCCTCTCATCCTCCTGCTCTGTACCACTGAGCTACGTAAACACCACCATCTGTATCTGATCAGAATTAATGCCCACCCCCCTCCACATTCTCCATCTTTCCCCGCTGCCCCTTTCGCCGCCTGGTCCCATGCACACATGGAGATACTTACACATCATCACCCCATTACATGGACATGGGCGAAGATATGAACACACACACACACACACACATACACAACCCATCAAAACACACCCCAAACTCCTCTCATAACAGACAAACACACTCCCTGTCCCCCCTACGCACCACGTAATTGTCGCTAATAGATTGGGGGTGAAGTATCCATATTCCATTAAGTGAACCAAACTCTCTGATTGGCTGAGCTGACGGCCCCTCGGAATAGCCGAGCTGGCCGCCAGCCAGAGGCTCATTTCCTGCCGGCCTGAGAGCCTCCAGCCGCTCCCGCTGCAAATGCACTTCCTGACTATGTATAAAATTTTTATTAATGGCCAGGAGTGCATCAGCAAAGGCTCAGCGAAGGAGAAAGAGAGAGAGAATGACAGAGATGGATGGAGTGAGGGGAAAGACAGCATTAAGTATGATTGAGCTCTGATAGAGGAAGGGAAGAAGAAGGAGAGTTTCCAGAATGCCCTTTTAAGAACATCTTTAAGACAGTGCAGACCTGCCATAAGTGTCTGTTCGTTGTCTCATAAACAGATAAAGAGAAAACAGATGAAGAAATGGGGAGATAGAATAAAAGACAAGACTTGATGAATGAGAACGAGAGAAAGCACCAGTTCATCCTAATAAATACTCAGCTTGGGGTCCGGTAGACTGCTGAATAGTTTATACTTTCAACATTTAGGCGTACACTAGTATGAGTAGAGTGAAAGGAGGCCAAGAGAACATGTGGAGAGATAACACAAATGAAGGCAGTCAGTCACCTTTCCCCTGGACAGATCAGGAGGCTTATGACTGGAGATATAGATTCAACAGATGATGGAAATTAAATGTCTATGCAGGCCACACCCCCAATCAAAACCACGACTTGACAGACAAGCCCATTTCTTATTAAACTCCATCAGCACAGAGGAGGAGAGGTCAAATGGCTGAGAGAAAGTCACAGCCAATTGGAGAAGATGAAGGTACTTGCCCATCCCAAAGAGGTCTCAGTGTCAGCAGAGTTTGTGTATATGAGGGCCAAAGGTGAGGGGGGACTCTGTTGACCCTTGATAGGAGCCCTAGTTACTGGAGCAAGGGGGTTGACAGGTCATATGAAGTAGATACGCTGAGATTTTAAAGGAATGGTTCATGCAGATATGAAAATTTTGTCATTGTTGACTAGGGCTGGATATTGACAAACATTTCACTATTGGATTCCAATTCCAATTTACAAGGTCTTGATTCGATTTGATTTCGATGTTGATTCAAAATAGCATCATTTGGATATATATCGGGTGCAGTGTGTCGCCAATTAAGGAAAAAAAATATCTTTCATTTAGCTGTAAACTATACAGTGATCCCTGTCAGTTGGTACATTAGTAGTTAATATTACAAAACAGAGTCAAGACTATTATATTCAATTGCTATTTAGCTAAATTGTCCTCTATAAAGTTTCTTTTTTTTCTAGTTGACTAATGAGTTCCCTATCTGTCAGTCACTTCAGCGTGATGTTGAATGCTGACACTAGGGGTCGCACTTGGGAGCCCCAAATACCTCTGATACTTCAGAAAAGGCCAATGAGAATTTGGGTATAAATAATACGGGTATAAAAGGAGCTAATATGTCACTACAGACAGATGCTCATTCTCATTCACCTCGTTGCTGGAAGATTACAGCGCATTGCAGCGGTATATCTACCCCACCTCTAAAAGAGCTAGAACGGGCCTCCCATTCCTCGTCACACACATTGCACCCGGTGGAGCTTCCGGATGAGTTTGACGTTGCATACATGATGCACCTGATTTCTCATACAGGCCTCCGGATAAGGATGAGCTGTCCTCAGCAGCTTCGGCAGGTGAGCCAGTGCCTTCCGACATGGAGGACTCGGCTAGACTCTCACCCTTGGGTGCACTGGCCCAGTCTGAGTGTGACGCGGAGTTGCCGGCCATACTTTCCTGGGCCGGCGAGAAAACTGGGCTAGAATGAAATCCTCTACTCTGTTCTGAGCGCTCTCAGTCGGATAATTGGTATCTGAGCTTGGAGCGCGACTCACAGCCACACCCCACCCTAGTGGCCTTCTTCTCGGAAGTGCATGAGGAGCTCACAAAGTTGTGGAAGCCAGATGTTTTACTGTCAGATCATGCTTTACAGACTCTTCCAATCTCTCTACCCTTGATGGTGGGGCAGCCAGGGGGTACACGGATGTTCCTCAGGTGGAGCATACAGTTGTGGTGCATTTGTGGCTGCAAAACGCCGCCACCTGACGGAATTGTCCTAGGCTCCCGTACAGGGCCTGTAGGTTGCTGCTGGACAGACCGCCTCCACCCTGCATTCCATGGCCATCCTGGATTGATGCAGGAACTTCGTTTGGCAATTGACTTCACTCTGAGAGCGACAAAAGTTACAATACCGGCTCACGGTCAGGCGAGGCCCACACTAGTGGTCCAGGAACGCCATCTCTGGCTGAACCTTGCTGAGATGAGGGAGATCGACAAAGTGCGCTTTCTCAACGCCCCCCTCTTTCTCAATTATTTCAACAACTGGCTGATTCTAGCTCACTCTTGAGATCACCTGTGTGTACACAGGGGCCTGATACTCAGATACCTCAGCCGATTGGTGCTTCAGGTCAACTGGGAAAAGAGCAAGCTCTCTTCAGTGCAGAGAATCTCTTTTATCAGGATGGAGTTGGACTCAGTCACTATGATTGCGCATCTCATGAACGAAAGCACACAGTCAGTGCTGAATTGCCTGAATTCGTTCAGAGGAAAAACAGCTGTCCCACTGAAAATAATTCAGAGGCTGCTGGGGCATATGTGTCCTCTGCGGAAGTAACGAAGACTGGAAGATCACAGAGATGTGCAGCCATGTCAGAGCTTTTCTTCATGCAAGACAGGTTGGAGGGCCGGTTGTACCCCTTACCCCTGAAAGTGTATGTGGCATAGCGGCACATCACAACGCATTGGATGGTAGGTCTTTAGAGAAGACCGACCTGATCATCAGGTTCCTTAGAGGTGCCAGGAGGTTGAATACCCTTATTCCCTTGTGGGATCTCTCTGTTGACTTGCTGGGCCTACAGAGAGCTCCCTTTGAGCCACTGGAGTCAGTCAAGCGTAGGGCTCTCTCTAATTAATGGACATACTTATCATCATGATTGCTTCTGAAGACAGTGTTTCTGACCTCGTTCACTTCCATCAAGAGGGTGGGAGACCTACAGGTGTTCTCTGTCAGTGAAACATGCCTTGAGTTCGGTCTGTCCTCTCACGTTATCCTGAAACCCCATCCGGGCTAAATGTCCAAAGTCCCCACTATCCCTTTTAGGGATCAAGTGGTGAACTTGCAAGCGCTGCCTCGAGACAAGCCAGATCCAGCCTTATCGTTGATGTGTCCAGTACGTGCTTACTGCAGTAAGTATTTACTTGGACTGCACGCAGAACCTTTGCGAGATTTTAGATTTTACAATTTCCAGGTTGATGCAGTTTCGTCCTGTGTGTTGTCAGTTATGAGCAGGTAAACTGCAACTAGCCGGGTGCTCCGCTTGCACACAGCTCCTTTCTCCTGGAGGTGAGGAGAATATATATATATATATATATATATATATATAATATATACACTATATTCTGTTATATACACACATATAGAGGGGTGCACATAACCTTTTTGTCTGGTTCTCATGGGAGCACCTGAAGACGCTGCTTGGTACTCACACTTTACGTGGCACACTTATCCTACAAGTTGTTGTCATCACTTTCATCCTGACTGCTCTCCTCACCATAACACTATTTGTTCACAGTAGAAATTAAAATATAGGTTAATCTTTGTTTTAATTTTATTAACATTAATGAAACAGACAACAGCAGAAATATTAGGCTGCTGTCACTTTATTTTTCAACTGTTCACTTATGACATAACTGAGAGAATTAGGTATTAGATGGGTGTTTTGACATAATTGTGTGTGTATGTGTCACGAAAGAGGAATCAATTTGGTGTTGGAGTGCTGTCTGAAACGCGCCTTTTTCTCTCTCTCTCTCTCTCTCTCTCTCTCTCTCTCACTGCGTGCGCACACTTCTGGTGTGTGCGGGTGTGTGTGGCTGTGGGCACAGATAACAGAGCAGGAGTCCAGATTTCCGCCTCTCCTTCCACGTTTAAAATCATTTGAATGTGTCATTTGGCAAGATAAAACACGCCCAAATGAAAACCTTTCACTCTATGATGGTTAAACTTAGCAGTTAATCAGTGAATCACATAGGTGCCGATCCGTCACGGGATCAACTGCATTGCACCCTTATTAATAACTAATAATTAATGGACATACTTATCATCATGATTGCTATCTTACCAGAGATCCAGAAATCCTACTTAAGTAAGTAAACATGTCCCTGTCCTCAAAACTGCCCAAAATGTTGGTACTCAAAAGCACTTCCCTCCACATTTTCTGCTGTACATCGTTTATTTTTACCACTCAAGCGCACGTGCGCACCAGTTATGTGCATCCCTGTATAGGCCACTCTGGTTTAGGCCAAATACTACAACAAATATAAGATAAAAAATATGCTTGATAATGTATTATTTAATTTATTATATTTGAATCGATGTAAAAAAAAAAATGCAATGTTGATGAGACTTTGATGTAATATAGTTTTAATAAATTATGCATTAATACAAACATTATAGTTTAATGTTATTAATGCTGCAGTGTTTCTCCTTGTTGATAGTGGGTATCAAAAACAATGTATACTGTAATGAAACATCGGCTACAATTTGAGTTATTGTACCAAACCCAGTGGTGAATTTTACTTCAAGTCCTCCATACCCCACTGCAATCTGATCAGCAAAAAGAAAGAAAGAAAGAAAGAAAGAAAGAAAGAAAGAAAGAAAGAAAGAAAGAAAGAAAGAAAGAAAGAATATTGCAAAAAGTTTGCTTCTTAGCCTTTTTTAACTCTAAAGTTTGTGTCACTGCACTTAATTGTATTAAGTGACCACCCACTGGGATCATGTGACAGGAGGCTGGCCAACGCTTGCGAACTTCAGCTGCATGCAATGTAGAATAAAATATATTAATATATGCTGATGTGACAATGGAAAATAATGTTGGTGATGGGATCAGTCATTCCGCAGAGGAAGCTGAGGGTGTTCTGCTGACATGATATGCGATTATGAATATTAATTATTGAAGTGCAGCAAGAAGTGAGGAAATATGAACCTGGGGCGGAAGCACTTCTGTCTGAATCAGTCTCTCTCACTGCTGAGTGTAGAGTGGACAGAGCCTAATAGCACATCCAGAAAAACTTACTCAAAGCTTTTGCTGCAGTCTCCAAACACTGGGGCTGAGCCATTTCCATGCCCTTTTAGGAATGGTTCACGCCAAACTTAAAATGATGTCTTCATTTGCTTACTCTCATTTTGTGATTATTTGTAATTTAGAACTATTTTCTTTTTTCTGTGAAACACAAATTGAGATGCTAAGCAGAATGTCTAAGCTGCTCTTTTCAATTCAGTGAAAGTGGATGGTGATTCATATTCTCTTATTGTATAATGCCAAGCTGAATTGACTAGAAAAGCTCTATCTTTTCAGAAGGTCATTAATCAATTTCGGCTATCACTCAAGAATGTTTTGTAGACTGTAAAAACTTTTAAAACACAACCATTTCTAAATCTAATTGTAAACACAGATGATGCATTCTAGGAAATAAAGTGTTCTTCCACCCTGGTCCATAATCTTATCATACTCTATTAAATTTGATAAAATACATATGTATTGTCGTCTATGGTGGATTGGCGACATTCAAATAATGTACTGTATCCCTAAATTATGTGTGCGTTCCATTGCTGCTGTACACAGGGGCTAGTGTCTCTCTTCTTAATGCCAACACATACAGAGAGTTTTTTTTATAATGCCCTCCCCCTGACTGCACCCTCTACTGACATTTGTGGGTAAAGCAACTCCAAAATAGAGATACTAGGGTAGCTTAAATTGACTGTTTGTTATGGGAAAAGAACACTGCCCTCTTTGTATTCCATGTGGCCCATAAGGGAGCAAATGTGATGGGGCTGAATCTGTTCACTGCTTTGGGGCTCGCTTTGGGGGACATGTAGGGGTGGGTTGGGGTCTGCTATTCTGGCTGTCACTACAACGTGGCAGCAACAGTGGCCAGTACTGTTTGAAGGGTTGGGCTGTCTCACCAAGTTTACCCATCAACCTCTCCTCAATCCCGCTGTCACCCCTGTAATTCAACCACTACACCGTATTCCCCTGGCCCTTTGTGATGGTGTGTCAGCTGCAGTGGCTGTGGGATGCAGATATCATTGAGCATGTGGACGCTTTGCATGTGGACGCTTTGCCCTTCTATACTGAACTCAGTTTAGTATCGTGCTCAAGGCAGTATGAGAGGCTGGTTTCTGTGCGCATGCTTTGGATGTTCCCAACCCAAGCTCTGACCGTTCCTGCTTACAGAAGATAATGACTTCTGTCAAGATTAATCTTGACAATGTGATTGTGAATGGGGGGACCAGGATGTTTCATGATGAGTGCCTCAGTAAGGTGTTCGATGCACTAGCCAAACATCACTTGACCCTCAACAGTGACAAATTTCTCTTTGCTGCACCCGCCATTGAATTTGTGGGATTCAAATTGTCGGTGGAGAACATTTCGCCACTTAATTCCAATGTGGAGGCTATCCAGTCCATTCCCCAAACCAACTTTGCCAGTGCAGGAGGCTTCCTTTCTATGAATGACTGGTTATTACTTGAATTTTCTTGCCCAACTACAGCCACTACAGCAGCAACTATTGCGGATAGATGAACCCTGGGTGTGGACTCAAGCATTAAGGCTATGGGACACACTCTTAAGGCTCAACTCACATTGCCCCCAGTGCTGGCACATTTCAGCACCTCCGGTGATACCCTGGTCACCTGCGACTCGTCTGCCGCAGCCATCGGAGCCGTGCTGTCAAAGACACAGAGTGGCGTTGAAAGGCCCATAGCCTTCACCTCCCGGGCCCTTGACCCAACGGAGCAATGGTATTCAGTGGGGGAGCGGGAAGCGCTAGATGGCACCTGTGCTTTTGTTTTTCCCTCCCTTTCTTGTTACGTCTCCTATTCGCTATCTTGCTCTCAGGTTCCTGTGAGAGGCCGTGTCAGCTGTCAATCATCGTCAGGGCGGCTCTTCTGCATCGGTATGTAGTGTTGTCTTTGGTGGATTGTTCTGTCATCATTAGGCATGTCTTGGAAAATGTGCTTGATTTGTTGAGTCTGGTTCTGTTGTTGGGGTTCTGTGGTTCGAATAGTGTGAGAGTGATCTATCTATCTATCTATCTATCTATCTATCTATCTGTCTATCTATCTATCTATATATCTTTATTTATTTATTTATTTGAAATCTACTCTTTTTTCATTTCTACTTCCTTAAAATCTTTTTTTTAGAATTTTTTTTTTTAAATTATGTATATTTTATATATATATATATATTATATATATATATATATATTTTTTTTTTTCTGAAATGTTTGAAATGTTATTTCCACCACATAATTATATTAGACACTATACATCATTTGAGATGTGGTGCATATGACACTTGTTGGTTCAGTTAAAATGCAGAGGCCTTCAGATCTTCAAATTGAATAAACTAGTGTTAGTATTAAAAGTGTGTTTTAAACCCACAGGACCAAAAGGACCTGCAAGATGCTGTGTCTAAAATTCAAAATAAACATATTTTGCATTAAATTCGCCAAAGCAAAAACAGCACCAACTGAGCATTCATCAAGTCTAAGTCAACCACAGCTCAATGTTAACAAAAAATGAGTTGGATCCTTTCTTTTGTCAAACGAGGTCTGCGTCTGTTCACATGAATCAGTGTCTATGGGAAATGGGAAAAACAGGCAGTGAAAAAAACAAGCATGCAAAGGATTCCAGACACAAATAGACACAACTAAATAAATACAGTGGAGACACACTGGAGAAACAGAGGAAAAAAGATCATGGAACACATGATTTACACAAGAGAGACATATCCTGACACACACACACACACACACACACACACACACACACACACACACACACACACACACACACACACACACACACACACACAAGCATCCTCAGAGGATGCAGCACAGGTACACACACACAAACACACACACACACAACGTTTACTTAGCTAAATCTAAATGGGGACATTCCATAGACGTCATGGTTTTTCTATCTCCTTACACTAACCCCACCCCTAAACCTACCCATCACACAAAGCTTTCTGCATTTTTACATAAAAAAAACAAACAAACTTGAATTACTTTATTTTTATACCAGATTTACAAATGAAGACATCCTTAACGGGAGGTTTTTGGAGATGTTGTCAGGTTTTGGTCACTTCTGGGTACAAAATTTCCCCCAAAATTTAGTTAAGTTGGTATACACACTCGACACAATGCAATCTCTAGTTCCATACCCTAACCTTACCAATCACAACTAATTGCCTAATCTGAACCCTTACCCTAACCTACCTTTAACTTAAATATAACCTTATCTCTAAAATCATGTCTTGATCCTCAAACAGGCCTTTAAAGGGGTCTCAGAAAGTGAGGATCGGACAAAATGTCCACACTTTAATCTCTTTCCTCACTCCAATGGTCTAAAACTCAAACCAGACCTCACAAACACACACACACACACACACACACACACACACACACACACACACACACACACACACACACACACACACACACACACACACACGCGCGCGCACATTTACCTAGCTATCTGAATGGGGAAATTCCATAGACGTAATGGTTTTTATACTGTACAAACTGTATATTCTATCCCACTACACTAACTAACCCTACATCTAAACCTACCCATCACACAAAGCTTTCAGCATTTTTACATTTTTAAAAAGCCTTTATTACTTTATTTTTATACCAGTTTTACAAATGAGGATCAATTCAATTTCAATTTCAATTTCAATTTTATTTGTCACATACACAGTTATACACAGTACAATATGCAGGATGTCGCTAAAGGGAGGTTTTGGGAGATTTTGTCAGGTTTTTGGTCCCTTCTGGGTACAAATATGTCTACAAAATATAGTTAAGTAGGTGCACACACACACACACACACACACACACACACACACACACACACACACACACACACACACACACACACACACACACACACACACACACACACACACACACACACACACACACACACACAAAGTAAAGCAACCAAGAAAGAACAAACTCAATGTTTCCTCTTGATAATTAGTTAATAAAATGCAAATCTGTTTAATAAAATACTGTAATTCGCCAAAGTCCGAAGCGCATAAAAATGTGCAGGAGAAATGGACTGAGTGATATACTGTAGAGAGAGAGAGAGAGAGAGAGAGAGAGAGAGAGAGAGAGAGAGAGAGAGAGAGAGAGAGAGAGAGAGAGAGAGAGAGAGAGAGAGAAAGAGACTGAGCAGTGTCTGTAAACCCAATATCCTCTGTGGCCCCAGGGGCTGGGAGTGAACGGCCAGTGCAGGAAGAGATGGGCTGCATTATCCACATCAAAGCTCTGAATTATCAGCCATAATCAATGCCTTTGCATTACTGCCCCTGCTCTCCTCTCACTGTACAGCACAGCAGGGCCGTGGGATCATCCGGAGAGAGAAAGAGAGCAGGGAAACCAGTGAAGGGGGAAATGGCATTAGTCTGGGGTGATGTCTGTTCTTAAAGTCTTTGTAGGTGTGTGGGACACCGACATTGGGCTGGACATTTAACGGTGGGCTTTGGGGTCTTGCTGATTGGTGACATTTTGGACAGGGTTTGTATAATGCTGCATCTCATCTTTGTAAATGTTGCAGTATTGTGCAAACAATCTTTCAAAAGTGCTTGATCACAATTTTTGTGTGATCTTATATAGTCTACTGGTGATATTACATTAACAAATTACATTTTTGTATACAGTGTATGCACATCGCCTAAATGACCATCATTAGCATTTGTTTGCATTCTGAAATTAACTTTAGGATTATCATAGGTAGCATTTAAGAGGGAAATACTTTAATTTAATCTTTTTATCAAAGATATGAATCACCCAAAGTGGTATTCAAGCCCTTTCAGATATAATGACCTCATTGATGGAGGGGATGTCAAAAGCTGTCCTGTGTTAGAAAGGAAAAGTTGTTGTTTTGGCGCCCTCTGGTGAATAGACTAGTGATTTCTGAACTTTATTTTTAAGCAATTCATACCAGGGTTTTACCTAAAACAAAAACAAACAAAAAAACATTTCCGTTACTTAAAACAAAATAAACTTTAACTGAAATAAAATAAAATATTTTTAAAAAGCTTAAACCTATTTTATTTCATCTAGTTGCCAAGGCAACATGATCCTTAAAAAAATCATGATTTTAACTTTTATCTCCATAGCGAAATCTCAGTTGGCCAGAGAGATATTCGTCTTTTATAAATCTTTCAAATATTCAGTGTCCGGGACGCCATGAGGAGACTGTTAGTGTACTCTGTAGCATTTTAAAATCTTGAGCTTAAAAGTGTGATATGAATAAACAGTGCTCATAAACGGCAGTTGAGAATGTATTCTCAATTGAAACGAATGGAGGCTTGCCTTGGACCCGGAAACAGTATTCCCTACGTCACGACTAACAAGCCAATAGGGATTTTCACACTGCGCTTAACCCCAGGTAATCATCAGTCTAATTGCCTTTATCCCTGGGTAAAGGAACATTTCACACTTGTAATTTAGAAGTGGGGTTGGTACCCCTTTTTACCCGGGGTTATGTTAACCCCGCATTGCGGTGCCAAATTTGTACAGTGTGATACGATGTGGTGTTAAAATGTTACAGCTAGACGCTTAGCAACCATATAGACTGTAAAAAAAAGATGGACGACACACCTTCACTCTCTTCTATTGTAGAAAAGTGAAGCCGCCAATTTACAAATAATGACGCTGACTTCCTGCGCTAATTAAATTCAATAATTTGCATATTCATAGAACTGCGTATACCAAATGAGGCAAGAGTGAAAAGTGTAAATGTCATTTTGATGATCAAAGATGAGTTTTAATGGTTACAATTATTGACTACAGGGGGACTTTAACAAAAACTATAATAGTAGGCTAGCCTATATATCAGTGACACTGAAAAAAAAAAAAAACCTAATACAGACAGGAAAAATGTTGAAACCATTATTGTAACAACAAAGAAAACAAAGCAATTAATAGGCTAATAAATCAAATTGACAATCCAAATATAAAAAAAAAAAAAAAAAACCAGAAATGTTTATGTAAGTTTTAATGTTTATTAACTCTATTTAAAAACAACCAATGTTTACATAGGCTAAAATGAACCATTTGACAGATAAAGAAAAAAAGTTACATACAGTATAGCTTTGAGAAATTAGCTTACACTAATCAGTTTTCCCATGTGCTATCAACCACTTTAAAGCAGTAAACCCCCTCACCAGCTTACATTACATATTAGTGGTCTACCGATGTATCAGCCAGAGATTAGGCTACACTTTGTTTTTTAACAATCGCTAGGAGGGTCCTAGTTATATATAAAAAAATAAAAATAAACGATCTGCCATCGGCTGATAACTGTGTGTTTGCGCCCCCTTGTGCCAGGTACAATATCCAACAGCTTTGTAAACAGATAATGTGATTTTTATTTTTTATTTGTACTTTATTTATTTTTACATTCTTGTGCTTCTCGTGTACGTTTTCTAGGCTATATAAACTACCATTCAAAAGTTTGGGGTCAGTAAGACTTTTATTCAGCAAGGATGCATTCAATTGATCAAAAGAGAGAAAAAACGTTTACATTGTTACGACAAAAAAAAAAAAAAAAATGTGTTCAAATAAAATATTGACTTTTGTTTTCACCAAAGTATCCTGACAATAGACAGACAGGAAAAATGCTTTATGGTTTCCACAACATTAAGCAGCACAACTGTTTTCAACATTGAGAAGAAATGTTTCTTGAGCATAATTTTAGAATGATTTCTGAAGGATCATGTGACAATTTTCTTCTAGAAACAAACATTGTTATATTATTTTCATGTTATCACTGTAAAGCTGCTTTGACACAATCTGTAAAAATTGTAAAAAGCGCAATATAAATAAAGGTGACTTGACGACTGGAGTAATGGTGCTGAAAATTCAGCTTTGACACCACCGGAATAAATTACATTTTAAAATATATTCAAATAGAATATTTGAAATTATTTAAAAATGTAATATTTCACAATATCTGTTTTTAATGTATTTTTAATCAAACGTGCTTTGCAGCCTGGTTGATGTTTATTTCAAAAACATTAGAAAATGCTACTGACCCCAAACTTTTTGTATTTAGTGGGTCATCCTGCTCTCCAGATATCTGTCATTGAAAAACATGTATCGGTCGACCACTATTACCTATAGGCATCATTTTCTATATAAAGCATCAACTCTGTGACATAAGAAAATAAAGATTTTTTTTTTTTGCATAATTAATGTACCCAAATGAATAAGAAAACCAGCAATCACCTTTTACATCACTGACAATGCTTAACTTTCATTCCAGCCAAGGTATATGATACTTGCAAGTCGTTTCTCTCCAAATATTTACATTCTTACAGTAGTGTTGTGGTGCATCATATGAAGAGATGACACAAATATAAAAATAACTATCAGTAGTCACGCTATATCGTAATAAACAAGATGCTTCTGGAAGATTTTGTGTCATTAAATGCTGTGGTTGGTTCATACTTCATATGGCATTATCCAATTCCAAAGCCTAAGCACTAAAAGTCAGCGCCACCGCCACCAATAGGAGCCACTGGGAAGAGGGCGGCATGCAGGGAGAGAGAGAGGGAGTGAGATTCAGACGGGGAATCTTCTTCTTCCAGTTCATTCCTGTCAGAAAGAGACACTTCTAAGAATTGGTAATAACAAAACACACATGGACAAATTCCCTAGACAGTTTGGCTACTTGTGCATGCTGTGTTTTAGTAGGAAACGCATTTTATATTCACTAACCACCTGATAACCATCTCAGCTAATTCTGGGTATTTCCCCGTCAGCGTTCATTACAAGCTTGAGAATGCTTGGCAGTTTTTCAGATTTCAGGATTTGTTTCGTATTGTAGTAGTTTTGATAATATTCCGAGTGATAAAATGTCACTCTGAATTTCTTTGGGGAAACAAAAATCTTTGTAGGAAACTCAATGGATACAGACAAGTTGGCTTCCTTCCCAGAAAGTACGCCCAGCGATGATGAGACTTTGAAATATTGGTTCATCCATTCTGAAAATATGATACGACCACAAGATTTGTCAACTCAACACATTTTGTAAAGATGTTCTGGCACTGCTGGTGTCGATGTAAACATTCACTGGGCTGTATAGAGCTGAAATACCGTTTTATCTTAGAAATAATAACTGGTGCAAGAACAGCACCTGTTTTCTGTGGTCTTTGTGGTGCTTACTGGCAATTCTTTGTTTAAGCAGAAGTGTGATTAAATATGCATTCCGCTTTATTGCATCATTTTGTTTTTCATCGGTTATTGTGTATAAAATAATGAGGTCACTGGCAAAAAGTGAGCTCAATGACATCATTCATTTATGCCAGCAGTAGAATTTAGCATTGGCCCTCTACGCCAGGGACTGATCTATTATTAACTAGAGAACAGTGTACTGTTCCCAGACAAACACATGCTTAAGATAAATGCTCTGGACAAGGTGTGAAATGATGGAAATGATGTGAAACTTGTAGTGCAACTAAAGAAAACTTCGTGCCACTTTTTTTTGTTTTTGCATGAAAATATACATGTGCCCAGAAAACTTAAAGTCAATGATAAGTATACCCTACTACTGTTCAAAAGTTTGAGGTCAGTATAATTTGATGTTTTTTGAAAGAAGTCTTATGTTCACCAAGACTGCATTTATTTGATTAAAAAAATTACTTTTGCAACATTATAAGTGTCTTTACTGTCATTTTTGATCAATTTAATGCATCTTTGCTAAATAAAGTATCAATTTAAAAAAGAAAAAACATCTTACCGACCCCATACTTTTTACTCGTAGTGTATGTTTATAATATTAAATATAATCCAATAGATTCAGAATTTAGCTTTACATGAGCATTTGTGTTAAAAAAAACAAAAAAAATGTTTTGCCTGCTGTACCTTTAACCCCTCTATGTAAACGCCCTCCTTTTCTAAAAAGCTTTTTTTTTCCCTTTCAAAATATCATAGAACATTTCTAATTTACATGACCCCTTTTAGGTGACCATAGTAAAAAGTCATTTCTACACAACACCTGGAGAAATGCCTCCCATTACAAACAATTTCAAGTCTTACAATCTAGATTACTCGTGTGGTGACCTCCCCCGTACTCTCGAAGATGATGGTCCTGTCCTCTTTAATAGGTGGTGTGTACTTGTAATCGTCACTCAGCAGACCAAGTAAAGGGTACTGGGTCGCGTATCTGTTCCATGATAAGAAAGAGTTCACAATAACCATTAGGACTGAATGGCAATTTAGTTTTCACATGGTATTCAGACTATTCATAAGCAATAAAAACACACACACCTCTTTGTAACGATAGTCTTCGTCGCACTGCTGGAGCTGTCAGTCTTCTGCTGTTTGAGTCGCATGATCTCCTGAGAGTAAAAAGACAAAGGTCAGAATGAAGCACTCCAGTATTGTACTATGACTTCACATTCCTCAAGAGTAATGAAGCTGAGGTAACGCAGAGACGGAAGAAACGAAAGAATGCCAATTATCAAGTGCTGTTCCTTACAATGAGAACCATGCCCTCATTCAGTGATGCGTTTAGAAATAGATGTTGTTTTCCTTGAACATGTCAATACCGACTTCTGATATAATTCATATTTTAAATATCTATTTTTCCTATTATATCTAAATATCTATTTATATGACTGAATTAACCTGGAGTAAAAAAAAAAAAATCCTTGTTTTAGTTTTACAGTAAACCTAGAACCTCTAATTCGGTTAATCCTGAGTTAAAAGGGACTTATTATGCCCCTTTTCACAAGAAATAGTGGATACATTTATGTAGTTGTTGTGGAGTTAAGTTGATTCAACTCATCGACTAGCATGTACCGTCATGTTAATCTAAAAATCTTTTAGACACAAGTTTAGTGCAAATCCAGTGTTGATCAGTGACTGGTTTGCGAAGCAATCAGGCGTTAATTGATTTTTTCTCAAATATATAACACATTAACGACTTTCTTTGACACATTTCCTTGATAAATGAAATTCAACTCAGTGGCTCAGACGGCTGGAGTCAATGGTTACTCATGTTTGCTGGTACATCCAATAACATTTGTAAAGTTTTTTTGGCGCAGACATTGTAATACTCTAGCTAGCTGATACAGCGAGTAAACAGAAATGGCAGAGACTGTGCTTCTCACTCAGGACGGGATCTATGCTAATAGGGCAGATCGTCACCAGTCATGGGCGGGGCTTCACCCTACTCTTATGTAAGAGTACGGGAAAACCTGAAACCACTCGTTTGCAGACAATTTTTTTTAGAATTTTGCATAATAGATCCCCTTTAAGTCAGGTTTAACTTAAAATTGCTCCTGAGGCATTTCTAGAATGACAGACTGCATACATTACATAGCATGATGAAAATGAAATGGTTCAAAGAGGCACTGTCTGTCAGACCAATAGCCCTGTGGGCAGCGCTCCGACAAATGACGCAGGTGTGCCTCAGGCGACCTGAGTTCGAGTCCCGGCTCGATCATGTCTCATCTACACTGTCCTATCTAATAATAAAGGGCATAAAAAGGCCAAAAATAAGGACTGCTTCAACTCATTGAGCTTTATGTTTTTCCAGCAGGTTTCCAAGCTGTCAAATTTCAGCTCATGGAAACATTGGGAAAATGTCGCATCACATGGCAGATCTGATGACAAACGCATTGTGTGCTTGTTAAAAACAACACTGACAGAGCATTTTATGTCTGTATGAGGGCGTATGTTGACGTACCTCCTGCTGGCGTCTGATGACGCTTTCATGCTGCTCCAGTTTGGTCAGGAGCTCAGTGATGCGCAGTTCCAAGGTGCTGTCAGAGGTGTGTGTTACGGTGCGCTCCGACTGGATTTTTATAAGCTGAGACTGGAAAACAAGAAATACACATAAAATAGATAGTTCTGACTAGATGGGATGCATTTGAAGGATTCTACACTAACATTCATAAGTTTGGGGTCAGTAAGATTTGTTTATAAATGTATTTAAAGAAATTATTTGTATTCAGCAAAGAGGCATTAAATCGATCAAAAGGCATTTCTAATGTTCTAAAATCTTTCCGTTTCAAATAAACGTGTTCTATTGATCAAAGTACTGTATCCTGAAATTTTTTTTTATCATGGTTTCCACAAAAATACTGTTATCAAATATGATGATAAAAATAATAAATGTTTCTTGAGCACCATATCAGCATATTAGAATGATTTATGAAGGGTCTGAAGACTAGAGTAATGATGCTGAAAATTCAGCTTTAAATCACAGGAATAAATTACATTTTAAAATATATAAAAACAGAAAACAATCATTTTAAATTGTAATAATATTTCACAATATTACAGTTTTACTGTAATGTTGATCAAATAAATGCAGAATTGGTGAACATAATAATTTTTTTTTTAAAACATTTTAAAAATTGTTTTGACCCCAACCTTTTGAACAGTAGAGTATATTAATGACCCAAATTGTTTATCAATCATCCACAGCCTACAGTTTGACTAATTAACTATATTACTGAATGAAATAGTTTGTCTCTTAATATTTATTGAACATTTGAGTCTTACTAGTCATTTTATAAAAGCATTTTAGGATGCTTATAAAAGCAATAAACAGCTTCTCCATACTTAAGTGCGTTTTACCTAAAAATTTAATACATTCAGGGTTCCCACTCTTTCATATGAACACCAGATTCAAGGACTTTCAAGCACTTTTTAAAAGCACCTTTTACTTTATATCAAACACAATAAAGGTGGGTTTGTTACTGCCAATCTGGACACTATCAAAGACCTACTATACCTGTGTCTATCATTACTGCAGTATGTTAAGGCATATACTGACAACTAAGATCAAACTTAATGACTTTTTAAATACATTGAGTAGAGAGTAGAGTGTACGAGAGAGAGAGAGCGAGCGAGTTTGAACGAGAGATGCAGTTTTCAGCTTTATTATTCCTGCTTTTAACATCTATGTTTTAGTTTTTTATGAATAATTACTTGATTAAAACATTAAAATATACATACATTTTGCAATTAAATGAAATTGATGTGGACAAGGTAATTATTAGGCATTACAAAATATTCAAAATATTTTACATGATATCTGCAGGTTTTTAAAACATTAAAATATACATACATTTTGCAATTAAATGAAATTGATGTGGACAAGGTAATTATTAGGCATTACAAAATATTCAAAATATTTTACATGATATCTGCAGGTTTTTTTATTATTAATTTTAAGTCTTTTAAGACCTTTAAGACATGCACAAATAAAATTAATTGGGGGAGATCAGCGTTTATGCAACATCCTAAACCATAAAATGACTATAACACAAGGACTTAAACAACTTTTCAGTTCAAATAATACAAGGTTTGACAAAAACAAATGTTTATAAATATATAACCTCACATTACCACACATACTTTATTAGGCATTATTCGTTGGAAATTTGATTAAACTATTTTATGTAGCTGAATCCTGTGCCAAGCGCCACTGAATTTCCCTGATATTGAGCTTGTTTAATATCTTCACGTGTTTATCATGTAGGGCTGCTGCGCGTGATCACGATCCATGCACTCACAACGCTTTTTTTCAGTGTATAAAGGCCATTTTTTGTAATAGCACCATGCTACTCACAAAATTTTGTTTAGGTTTAATTCAAGCACCTATGTTTGTTTTCACATACTTTCTAGCCCTTGAATCCATGAGTCTGAAATTCACGAGTTCACACTTATAAATAAATAGAGTTAAAGAATATGCGTATTTTGCCTCATGTCCGAGGGAGGGCTCCGAGCTTGGAATGTGGCCCGAACCCAGAGTTCTCCCCCGCATCCCTGACTGGGATAGGAGCTAGACGAGAGTGAGTCGTCGGAGGGATGCTTGGTTCGAGGAACCAAGATGATTCGGCTATATAAATAAGCCTCGGATCGTACTGATAGGGTAGATCATTTGAAAATGCTCTTTGCTAATAAAATATAATTTCAAGTACTTTCAAGAAGCATGGGAACCCTGTACATTGAGTACAAATTCATCAACTCCTTTGCATTTTTTTTGTTTCTTCCTTATTTACCCGCATGTTCTGGAGCTCTCTGTCCTTCTCCCCCCGTAGATCATTCAGCATCCGTTCATACTCTCTAGACAGCTCCTGTGTTTTGATTTGGACAGTGGAACTACTGCACTGCCCTGTCAACTGCGGAAGAGATACAGACAAAAGGGGAAGAAGACACATGAGGGAAGGGAAGACAAAAAATACAACCCTAGAATCAATGATTTCCACAGTACAATGTCTACTTTCCTATTTTTGAGCCAACTACAAGACTGCTAATTATATAGTAAAATAGTAAATAATGCTAAGTAAATACTGAAACATAATATTATAGCATGTAGTTAGATTGGACCAGCCACAGTCTACAAAGAAGAAATTATCATTTTTCAGTGTGAATTGATTGATGAGTTTAAAGGTCCGTGAACAATGTTTCTCTTGTGTCGTCTTTACGGCACACTTCACTGCACACAAACATGCAGTGTGACCAGTGTAGTTTGCTTTACAAACGTTTGACTGGTTCTTTTATTGAAAACTTTAGTGAATCGCACCGTCGGAGCGGTGATGGATGTGACTCAATGAGCCGCAAGTCATTTCAAGTCATCATCATTTTCATTTATATCTGATAGGAAATGAACTGTTCTTGTGAGTCGTGTGTGTTATGTGTATAATAAAGGATTTTGACTAGGCTTAGATGCACTTTACAGCTGGTGTTTGTAATAAATGATATTTAAATAATAAAAAAATAATTTATATATATATATATATATATATATATATATATATATATATATTTTTTTTTTTATCCGAAATAAAAGTTTGTGTTTATATAATAAATGTGAGTGTATGGTGTATAATTATTAAACCGAATTTTGATGAAGACCCTGAGGTTTGCCCACCTTCTTCCTGAGCAGCTCATTCTCCTGCTCCAGGGCCCTCTTGCTGCCCTCCAGCTCTTTGATGCGGAAGTCTTTGCTGGGGTCTTTGCTCTGAAAGGTCAGTAGCTGACTTTCTAGAGAACGCTGAGCATTGTTACTTTCCTTCAAAGCCGCCTAAGAGAAAATGGAAATGAAAGATCTGAAATAGATATCTAATAACATGCACAGGTTGTTAGTTATCATCATTAAAGGGGTCATGACAAGTTTTTGCACAAAACAAAAAACAAATATAAGTGTGGAAAAATTATTATTTTCATTCCTCATTCTGACCATCATTCTCTATCTGAAATGATACATTTTAAGGGCAGTGTAGAGAGCTTCATTGATTATAATGGGTTCTATTTGCCTGTGATGTGATGAGACGAAACACTCGCATCCAGTGTGGGCATTTGTCAGTCGTTAAGCGACTGAATGCCTATGGTGCGATGATGTAAAACTAATCGTCGATGTCTTGCTCTGGAGGCAGGCATATGCAAATGTATTTTACTTGATTAAAGGGGACCTATTACGCCCCTTTTTACAAGATGTAATATAAGTCTCAGGTGTCCCCAGAATGTGTCTGTGAAATTTTAGCTCAAAGTACCCCACAGATAATTTATACCATGTTGTAAATTACCATTTTTGAGTGGAAGGAAAAACATGCTGTTTTCATGCACCCTGCTCCCCACCCTGCTTTCCAGAAGAGGGCGGAGCCTTTACATCTGGTGCATCAGATACTCTGCCAAAAACTAAAACATCTGTTTGGTTTTGATGATCTCTTTCACGGTTACGCTCACGTGACATTGCAGTTCTTCATCATCATTCATCATGCAAGTTTATTATCTGCATGTGTTTTAAAGCCATATCAGTCTAAACTTCTGATATATGGTTTTCTGAGCACAAACATCCGAAGCTCGCGCACAGAAAGTTGGATGTCAGATGGCGCGTCCTATTAGAATTAAACTAACTTCTCTTTCACGTCTTATTGCACTTAAACTGTTAAATACACACAAGGTTATGTCAAAAACACACAAAGTTCACATGGACACAGTGGGTTATATCTGTGGATGTAAACAGCAAGTAAAGAAATCACATGTGTATATTAGATTAAAGTGACAGCAGCGTAATATACAGTACCTGCTACTATATATGCTGTTAATATATATATCAAACAACAAAAGAAAAACAGAAATTCACTCACTGCTCTTGATTGAACAACTTTAGTAGATTTAATAAGAATACATTTCTTACTTAAAGGCTGCTGTTAAAGTGTTGCATTGTTGACAGGAGTGATGAAGTCAAGTTTTATGGTACCTGCAGATGTCTGCTTTGCTCACGTACGTTCTCCAGTAGTTTCTCATATTGAAAACCTTGATCTTTCCTATAGCTCAGTTCTTTCTCCAGCTCCTCCTTCTCACTCTCCAGATTCTGCAAATGCACACAGTTAATCCAAATGCAAGTTGCAACTAACCACATAATTGTGCATGCTTAGTTAAAAAAAAAAAAAAAAAAAAAAAAAAGGCTTATAGATTTGTAAATTCAGTAGATGCTACTCAAATTCTATGCTAACAGGTTATATCTTCAAAAACCCTCCACAAACTACAAAACGGTGACTCTTATTACTGTCTGTTTTAATTTATTTATTTATTTTAACTGTACATTACCACACCTTTTAGAGCTAATTACCTTTGATTTAAGTGCTTACATGTTTTTTAAAAGTAAAACTTTTGTAAGAAGAAAGTCTGCCAAGGACAATGATCAAATATATAGTTTAATGGTCAAAACTAGCGCTGCACAAATTATCAAAATAAACAGAATTTTCGATATGGCTTAGTGCGATCTGGTGTTTTCAGTGTTTCAGAGCGACTCCACATGAAATCCTCTCCGCATGTGTTCTGAGTTTGGGTCACTCATAACATGCATTTTGGAATTTGGGAAGACAACACGTGCCAACCATCTTCCCAAACTTGTAATGAGAAGCGCTTACTGTATAAAGCAGCTGTTTTCAAAAAAAGAGAAGCTTTAAGGGCTCCCTGCGGTTTCTGCCAAAAAAAAAGCCTGATGGTTTAATGCTTGAAAATTAAGACTTAAATATTAGTAGTTTTACAGGTTTTTTAAAAGTTTTTTTTAAGGTGAAATATTACAATAGTAATAATAATAATAATAAACAATATTATTATTCATATTTTATAGTCATGTTTAATTATTGTGCAAAGAATTTGCAAAGAATAAAAGAATTTCCCAAATCATGCAGCCCTAGTCATACCATAAAATATATGACATCAGAATGCTTCAACTGACCAATCATGATCAGTCAGATGTCTCACACACACAAGCATCCATTCATGCACAGATTATTCAGTGCAATCACTTCCGTATTTCTTAATCAAGTTTGCAATACGTCTTGCTTCAAAAGAGACCGCACACAAAGTTTTGTTATAAGCAATTATCTTTTTACAGTTATTATTTTGAGTGGATAATTAGTGAAAACACAGACACTGATGTAGTTGCTGTCTTCAGTAGCTGTTGGCTGCTCCATTTTGGCTTACCAATTGAAAAGATGCTGCATGTATTTGTGATGATTCATGTTAAACTGAGCAGAAGCTCTATTCAGTCAAACAGGAAATTACCTCTTGCTATACCAACAAAGCAGATATTCTTGTGGTATACTGTATCACAATCTGAATTTTTATTTGCAGAAGTAAGGTGCATATTATTACATTTGACATTAACTTTTGTAATTTTCTCATGTTTAATCGAAGAACTAGAAAAAAAATGTTTTACCTTCAACAAAACAATGCTAATATAATGTTAAAGGGCTGGCGGCTGTTGTGTAGCTGTTACATCATACCATTGAATCTGTGTATACACGCATCACACCTTGAAAAACACAAGGTCAGCTGAAAGCTGGACTGTAAAGCAAACGCACGCCCACGAGGCAAAACCTGATATGTTCCATCATCATATCTACTGCTTCTGCAGGACAGGAGGCTGTCGGTTGGTTTAGTGGTAGAATAATCGCACTCACCCTCATATCCTCCTGCATACGCACTAGTTCCTCTCGCAGACTGCTGAACGTGGCCATCAACAGACGCATGGTCTTATCAGCCGTCACACGAGTCTAGATGAGGGAGAGAAAGACTTTACTTTGTGTCTGAAACTACTGCCAACTAAAGTGCTTCATATGTATTAACTATTATTAGATTATATTATATTTAGTGCTTTCAAATCGATTAATTGTTATTAATCGCAGCTAACATAAACGTTTTTGTTTATGTGTGAATCTACAAACTATATTTTCAAAAGTTTGGGACGCCTGCCTTTACATGCACATGAACTTTAATGACATCCCATTCTTAATCTGTAGGGTTTAATATGAAGTTGGCCCACCCTTTGCAGCTATAACAGCTTCAACTCTTCTGGGAAGGCTTTCCACAAGGTTTAGGAGTGTTTATTGTAATTTTTGATCTCTCTTCTAGAAGCGCATTTGTGAGGTCAGGCACTGATGTTGGATGAGATGGACGGCTCTCAGTCTCCGCTCTAATTCATCCCAAAGGTGTTCTCTATCGGGTTGAGGTCAGGACTCTGTGCAGGACAGTCAAGTTCCTCCACACCAAACTCACTCATCCATGTCTTTATGGACCTTGCTTTGTGTACTGGTGCGTGTTCATGTTGGAACAGGACGGTATGCTGAAGCATTAAGAGTTCCTTTCACTGGAACTAAGTGGCCAAGCCCAACCCCTGAAAATCAACCCCACACCATAATCCCCCCTCCATCAAACTTTACACTTGGCACAATGCAGTCAGGCAAGTACCGTTCTCCTGGCAACCGCCAAACCCAGAGTCGTCCATCGGATTGCCAGACAGAGAAGCGTGATTCGTCACTCCAGAGAACACGTCTCCACTGCTCTAGAGTCCAGTGGCGGTGTGCTTTACTACATATGACGCTTTGCATTGCACTTGGTGATGTAAGGCTTGGATGCAGCAGCTCGGCCATAGAAACCTATGGAGGTATTTTTGGTGCAAAACTACTGAACGCCTGTGACAGTGGAATTTGAAGTTGTAGAGAATAGCCACACATGTGTATCAGTAAATTTGAAGTCACAGAGAGAAATGTTTTAAGAGTTGCAAACTTGTAGACTTTTTTTTATCTTCCACAAACACAACACAACAGTCACACCTTCTCAAATTCTTCATTGCAGGTGCACAAATCCTATTCTACAAATCACAAATTAAGAAACTCATACGCTCACATTTTTGCTACAGTTGCTGCAGTGAATATGGTGCAAAACGCATTTACACACCCGCATCGAGAAATGTGAAGTCACAGAGAAATTTTGCTCATCTGCAAATCAGTATGTGAATTCATCCAATGAGAGTTGCACACTTGTAGAATATTTTCTCACAAATGTCTTGTATATTTTTCTAGCACAAACACAAGTACATAACTACAGCTGCTTGAATCTGCCTCGACGAATCTCAAACACTGTTTTTAGCTTTCAAGTGACAAGTTTCGCGCGCTCTCCCTTTTGCACCAAGTGCACCGTGAAATGTGGGGCAAAAGTGAGTTGTGCATCTGTAGAGGCAGTGGGCGGAGCCTACATGAATATTCATGAGTTTCCCGGGCATGCGCGTGGAACTGCTCATTCTAGTTCACGCTCCTCGTTTCTCAGCAGGTTTAATGGATTATTTCAAAAAAGGTCAAAATAGTTTCAGCGCGAACTTAAACTACAATTGTGTATCGTTTTGTTAAATTCATGTTGTTATTAATTCGTCACTGACTGAATGATTGCTGGCATTCACTTCGTGTAGGCCTATATACAGTAGCTACAGCAAACTTCAACTCGCCGTATAAATTGCACCTTGCAAAGCTTTAAAACTGTGGCTTTTACTAATTATTATCATTTGTTGATTGCAATAAATTAAATAAACCTTCACAAATGTATCTATGGGCTAACACTTTAAAAAATATATATAATATATCCTGGTGTGATTGTTCTTAAATTCTTGTTCGTTTAAATAAGCCAAATCATGTAAGACCAAACTCAAGCATGAATGTGTTGCTTTAATACATACGTACAATTTGGATTAAACAAAATTGTATGGACAAAAGTGGATAAATTACATTTGATACAACTAGGTTACTGTAAATGAGAAACAAAAAACACTTAACATTATTTTACGGAATATAATAAGCCACCAATTTGATGTTCTAAACAAAAATATTTACAAACATACTGGCAAAATAATATAACAATATTATTTTTAATGTTTTGATTGCAAGGTGTGCTTGTTCTGGTTTTGATTTAATAATATATACACGGTTCAAAAGTTTGGTATTAGTAAGGTTCTAAGGTAAGGTACCTCTAAGGTACCAAGACTACATTTATCTGAAAAACAGTAATATTGTGAAATATTTTTATCAACTGTTTTCTATTTAATTGTAGTTTAAGTTCGCGCTGAAACTATTTTTACCTTTTTTGAAATAATCCATTAAACCTGCTGAGAAACGAGGAGCGTGAACTAGAATGAGCAGTTCCACGCGCATGCCCGGGAAACTCATGAATATTCATGTAGGCTCCGCCCACTGCCTCTACAGATGCACAACTCACTTTTGCCCCACATTTCACGGTGCACTTGGTGCAAAAGGGAGAGCGCGCGAAACTTGTCACTTGAAAGCTAAAAACAGTGTTTGAGATTCGTCGAGGCAGATTCAAGCAGCTGTAGTTATGTACTTGTGTTTGTGCTAGAAAAATATACAAGACATTTGTGAGAAAATATTCTACAAGTGTGCAACTCTCATTGGATGAATTCACATACTGATTTGCAGATGAGCAAAATTTCTCCGTGACTTCACATTTCTCGATGCGGGTGTGTAAATGCGTTTTGCACCATATTCACTGCAGCAACTGTAGCAAAAATGTGAGCGTATGAGTTTCTTAATTTGTGATTTGTAGAATAGGATTTGTGCACCTGCAATGAAGAATTTGAGAAGGTGTGACTGTTGTGTTGTGTTTGTGGAAGATAAAAAAAAGTCTACAAGTTTGCAACTCTTAAAACATTTCTCTCTGTGACTTCAAATTTACTGATACACATGTGTGGCTATTCTCTACAACTTCAAATTCCACTGTCACAGGCGTTCAGTAGTTTTGCACCAAAAATACCTCCATAGAAACCCATTCCACAAAGCTCTCTACACACTGTTCTTGAGCTAATCTGAAGGCCACACAAGGTTTGGAGGTCTGTAGCTATTGACTCTGCAGAAAGTTGGCGACTTCTGCGCCTCAGCATGTGCTGACCCTTTTCTGTGATTTTACGTGGCCTACCACTTCGTGGCTGTGTTGCTGTTGTTCCCATTTGCTTCCACTTTGTTATAATACCACTAACAGTTGACCGTGGAATATGTATTAGTGAGTAAATTTCATGAATGGACTTATTGCACAGGTGGCAACCTATCACGGGACCACGCTTGAATTCACTGAGATCTTGAGAGCGACCCATTCTTTCACAAATGTTTGTAGACGCATCTGCATGCCTAGATGCTTGATGTTATACAACTGTGGCCATGGAAGTGATTGGAACACCTGAATTCAATGATTTGGAGGGATGTCCCAATACTTTTGACAATATAGTGAATGATATCTTAAATGAATAATCACATATATTAACTTTTTTTTGTGGAAAAAAAGAACAGAAAACAGAATATATATATATATATATATATATATATATATATATATATATATATATATATATATATATATATATATATATATATATATATATATATATATATATATATATATATATTAACAGAAAATAATGACAGCACTTAATCTAATCTAACTTGCTCAAAGTTGACTGAATATCCAAAAAATGACTGAAGATGAAGCAATTCTCTCTTTTTATCAGACTCCCAGCTCAAACAATGTCTGAGAGGCTACATTGTGCCTGGAGGAACATGTGTTCCTAGGACAGGTTTTATGAGCTAATAATCTGCTGCTGTCAGGAGAGACGTCTGAGGGTGGGGTGTACTGAGAGGTGGGTGGGGTTGACTGGAAGTGGGCAGGGCAGTCGTTCGTAATGTGCGCTCACCTGCAGTAGGTAGCGGATCTGTTGCTTAGTCAGTTCAGACACTCCTTTGGGAATAAGACTCTCTATTTCATCTTTGTCCACCTGAAAACACACATACAGACAAACAAGTGTTTAACAAGTTCATCATATATTCTTCGACCAAGAGCTGGAAGAACATTATTTTCAAACTTTTTTTTTTCTTTCCAAAATATCATGAATTGATAAATTAATTTAGAATGAGGGTTTGGAATGAACCATGATTGAAACTTGAAATCCTGTATGCAACATGGACAACTTTTAGCCAACTTCACAGGAACTGAACAATCTGCCACTCCCTACCTTGTAGTCAATGGTGGAGTCCAGAAGGTGTTTCCTGCAGAGACGGAGAACAATTTGAATGAGTCAAAATGACAAAAAAAAAAAAGAGCCTTAAAGCAGAGGCGTCCAGAAGTGTTGCTGTTCTCACAATCATTTCTAAGGTGTAAAGTACAGAACCTCTTAACTTGCCATGAATCACTAGATTGAGCCTTGCTCTTAGACAGCTTTAGACAAGGCGGAGAGGATTCAGGTTTTTGATCACTCTAATGAGTCATTTGAGAAAGTGGCTGTAGATTAGGTGAAGAGATGAGATGTAATTTTGGTCTGTAATAGGTTTTCTCAGTTAAGTCATCAATCATCTAGCTAGTGTTTGACAGGGTTAAGGGCTGCTATCTGCATGCAAATCTTCAATTTAAATACTCCTTTAAGGCACACAGGGAGGAATTCACTAAGGCAGAATATGTGAGATGCAATCTGCACATTATATCTCATTATTGTAATTGAAGCATGGCATTTCATGAATTAGCTTGCGAAAATGTACTTATTATGAAATAACTGTTTTAAAAAGCATTAAAATGCTGAAGGATGTGCTCTACCTTCCCCGGATCTTCGCCACATGCTCGGAGATGCAGGTGTGAATATCGGAGTTCTTGCGGTAAACCTCAGCAAGAAGCTCACCAAAGAAGCGGTTGTCCATCTTGGCGACGGGTTCCACCTCGAATACCTCGGTCTTAATCTCAGACGAGAAGCCATTCTTCATTTCCCTCAAGTCCACGATGTCCCCCTGAATGCTTGGACTCTCCACCAAGTCCGACTAGAAAAGGGCAGGATGTGAAGAGAGGATACTCTGAGCATGAGTGCACAACTTTTGTTGAGTTACATGAATTTTATCAGATGTTTCTCTGTAAGTTTAATATTAAACAAATCAGCTACAGGATCAACACTGCTCTTCCTTGACACATGCAAAACATAACGCTTCCATAACTGTTACTATGTCAAAATGGAGGAAACTTTTCAAAGAAACAAACAAACTCTGCCTATGTCTGCTCAGAAATGAGGGTTAACGTTTACAAGTATCTGTTACATTTTAGTAGTAGATTGTGAGTGATGCATACTACGAGAGACATCAGCCAGTCCACACCTCGATGAATAGTAAGTTAAAAAACCCACACCCATGTGTATCGATCCAGTTCAGACACTCCTGAGTGACTTCTCTAACAATACTCTTAAAAGCAGAAGACCAAACTACATGCTGGGAATTGAGTGAACCATAAAGGTATAAGGCCTCCAGGGGAGCAGAACAACTTTGGGATATGCAGCTACTGAAGCTGTTGATGGAAAAATTAATCTGTCTCTAAGCAAACTTTGCATTCTGTACATTGTCATCTGCTAGAAAGCATTAGTAGTAGTAGTAGTAGTAGTAGTGGAGATGCACAAATATGATATCGGCCAGTATGACCATTTTTTAATTATCGGCATTGCTCTGATTTTTCAAAGTCAAAATTATTTGCATAGCACTTTTCACAACACACATTGTTCCAAAGCAGCTTTACAGAAATGTCTGTCTGTCTGTCTGGAAAGCTACAGTGCAATGCATAAGTTTAGACACCCATGCTAAAGTTGACTAAAAAGAGGAATAAAAAAATAATCTTTTGGAAATAGAACTTAATGCCTTAATAAAAAAAAAAATTTGAAAAATCCAACCTTTAAGGACACCAATTTTCTTTGTGAATGAATAATGTATCGTAAATAAATAAATGTTCTTCCTTAAAATACAGGGTGCATAAGTCTGGACACCCCTATGTTAAATTCCCATAGAGGCAGGCAGATTTTTATTTTTAAAGGCCAGTTACTTCATGGATCCAGGATACTATGCATCCTGATAAAGTTCCCTTGGCCTTTGGAATTAAAATAGCCCCACATCATCACATAGCCTTCACCATACCTAGAGATTGGCATGGTTTAATTTCAGTTAGCCTAATAGCTGGTTTGATATGCATTGAGAGATGATCTTATGGAAAGTACTCCATGCCAATCTCTAGGTATGGTGAGAATTGGTGTCCTTAAAGGTTGGATTTTTCCATTTTTTTTTAATTAAGGCATTAAGTTCAATTTCCAAAAGATGATTTTTTTTATTCCTCTTTTTAGTCAACTTTAGCATGGGTGTCTAAACTTATGCATACTTTTTAAAATAATTATTGGCCAAATTATCTATTTTGGTGCATCCATAATTAATAGCGTTTTCATCCCTAGTTAAGGGCGTTTCAGATTGATTGACATTTCTGCATTCTAAAAGCTTCAGCGGTGTTTGGGTATCAAAATGATTGATGACACGACATATAATGCAAGACAGAGCAGCAGTTTCGTCAATCTTCCAGTAACTTCGAGAACTCAAGGTGTGTCGGAGTGGTCGGGCCAGATTCCACTCATCCGTGAGAGAGAATCACTCAGGGTCTGGTTTAATAACTGAACTGACACTACAAAAGATATTTAGGTTTCAATTTGAATCATCTTGACACAACTAGAAGTCATTTACCATTACCATCGTACCATTTACGATTACCAGGTTTTCAACTGGTATGTGTTTCCTGTGACTCAAATTGTGACCTTAGTGTTGGTAGCACCGTGCTCTACTAGAAGAGCAACTGGAGCAAGTATCCTACAAGTGTCTCTGCTCTGTCCTATGCATTCTGCAAAAAGTGCATGTTAAGCAATGCAGCAGAAGTACTATAAAAAGAGACATTCGTCCAGGTGTTTGCAGGGGTCAGCATCTGTTATGAGAGCACTTATAGAAAGACAAAAGTGTTTTTTGACAATGGGTGTGTCAGGCCTTGAGAACATTCCACACATTCTGTAGCAGGAAGACCAGCAGTGACTGTGTTAACTGGGTGTGTGGACTGACTCTGAGACTCAGAGTAGTTCAAGGACTACTGAGACTACTGTGCCGAAACCGGTTTGGAGCTGCAACAACAAAGAGCCCAGCTTGTTAACAGTTGCGCATATTACTAAACTCTTAATTTTTACAGGATAAGCTGTGCATGAGTGGATGCAGAGTTGTGTTAATAAAAGATTGCGTCTGGGTGTGTTCTTACAAGATTAGGAAGATAAGAAATCATCAATGATTGAAACGTACTTTGGACATTAGTTACTTTTACCATCTGACAAGTTGCAGCAAGTTCTGCACACAGCAAGCAAGGACACATTATAGAGTTTAGTTCTTCTAGTTTCACTCAGTGACTAGAGGTAGTATCACTAGAATTAGAAGTCCAACAAACTGCCACTTAGGCCTATGCATAATCAATAAAAGTGTGCATTTAAAAAAAAAAAGGTAACAATTTAGTTTAAGGTCCAATTCTCACTATTAACTAGTTGCTTATGCATATTACCATGATATTAGTTACTTATAAAGCACATATAAATGTCTTATTCTGCATGATCATATTCTACATCCCTTAATCCTACCCAATACCTAAACTTAAACGCTACAAAAACTACTAATAAGCAGTAAATTAGGGGTTTATTGAGGCAAAAGTCTTAGTTAATAGTTAGTTAATAGAGAGAATTGGACCATAGTCTAAAGTGTGACCAAAAAAACTTTATATATGGGTTATGTCAAGAGTTAATGTACAAAATATTTCTAGGAGTAGTTCCAGATCACCTGAACTCCCTTCTTATATGCAAATTTCATTCAGTTGTACTATTGTAACATCGATTCCCACAGCAGGATTGAGCAACTCTGCACAGGAATGCACAGAAAGTGCTGTAATCCTAAAATCAACATTACGGAAAGTTCATAAAAAAAATTTTTTATATACTGTATATATATCCCACCATGTAAAGATATGAAAAATACTTTACCTTTATATAAACTGTAGGGTTATATTATATTATATAAAAGTTTGAATCCATAATCACTAGGGATTCCATTTGAATAATAATTAATCAAATTAATTATATGATATGTAGAGTCCAAGTTCGAGTCCAAGTCTGTTCACACAGGACATGTTGTTGTTGACATGTTCCAGAAATGTACATATGGTTGAGTGGGCAAAAGTGATACTTTACTATCACCCAATAATTACTGAGAAATAGGAACTGCAGATTAGTATCCCTTTACTTTGATGTGAAAATAACAACTAAGTCTTATCTAACCTTTTGATAAGCGAGTTCCCAAGAATTATGAGAAGACACTACTAATCATTACTACCTAACAAACAAACTAATCCTGTAACTGTGGGATGTCCTTTCTGCCTTTTGCTTTCCACAATACCTTACTGTGTGCAAAAATAGGTCAATGTGTGAGCCAAAAGCTCCTCTGTTCCAGTGTAACAGCAGGTCATTGCTCTGGTCTACAGTGAAAGGAAGGAGGAGCTCGGTTTTCAAACTAAAGTTGTGTCTGACCACAGGAAGCAAGTGGAGAGAGATACAGAGAAACTGAGAGATTTGACATTTGAAGGAATGGAGGGACTAATTATATTGAAGTATGTTGCATACTCTGAGTGAAATGCATGTGGGGAATAACCTGCTTTTTGATAAACTTGTAAACATTGTCAGATTATGTAAACTGGGTTATTTCAATAAACTGATTTTTGGTCGTTTTAACTTCGGTTCTACGCATCAGAAGAAAAAAAATTTGACTTGTAAGTTGTTATCTGTTCAGGTTCCTGTCAGTTTTATTTTGAACACTGTCTCTATGGGCACTGCCAGTTCATTCTGTTTTGAACCCTTGAACGTGAAGGTCTAGTGCTAAGGTTAAGTCGTCATCGGTCTTTCATATGGCCTATCCTAAAGTTTTAAAAACATTACACTCAAGCTGTCATAGGGTTGTGCTCGCAAACATGCTGGGACAGGAGTTGGGAGCACATCATAAGCTTTGAGTTTCGTTCACAGAGGAGGATTTAGTTGTGATTAGGTGTATTGCACTCAACACATTTAGGATGAATTGAATGGTAATGTGAGATAGCATTGAAGATTGGTTTGGAGGAGTTTCAAATGATGTTATTGAGCTGATGCAGGCACAATGATGAATATAAAAATGGGCTTTAGTACGCGAGTATCTTATATGAACAAACTGTAACTTTGTGCTGTGGTTCTTTTGTGTTGAATTTCAAGAATTCATGCATCAGATCATGGGACGAGCAGGGACGAGGAGAGGTGAGGATTGTTTAGCAAGCAGTCTTTAGTCCATGAACATACAGACACAAGGATTATCCAAACAAGAAGCCAATAGTAGTACTAATCCAAACTGACGTTACGGGAGACTTTACAACAAGTGAACAACGACTGACAAACACTGATTAAAAACATGGGGTGTTTAATTATATACGCAAGAATACAAGAGGCTAATGAAGTAACCATGAATACTGACAAGGGTAATTATGGAAACTAACCAGACGACAATGGAAACAAAGGAAACAGGAACAAATGCACAGAAAATGAAACCAGAAACATCAAGGCAACAGAATAACAAAATAAGAGTCCTTGAACAGGGGAACCGTGACAGTAGTGGTTTAGCTAGCTGTTTTGTTGACTATTATTTGATATTGCACTTTTACAGATCGATTATCTGCTGTCTCCAATGGAATAGTTTTACATAAGTTTCAAGTTTTTAATAATTATATTTAAAATTAATTTTGCCTTTAATAAAAACAAATTTGGAAATGGCTTGTAATTATGATTTTATACATTATTAGTAAGACTTGAATTAGACCCTTCAACTCATTACTTGACTGTTTGACGTTTTCCTATGATTTGACTTTTTGACAGCTGACTCTGAAAAGATCATGATTTTGGCTTGGCTCTTGCAAAACAATGACTTGGAGTGAAAATTGAATGCCAAAAAACATGTTTCTTTGCCACATCTCTGAGGGATTACAATATGTAAAAATTGTATTAATAATTTTCATGTATAGTTCTTGTGTGCATGGGAGCATTTGAATTTGGCATTTAAAAATCCTAGGTAAGACCTTAAATAAATTAGCTTTTAAAATGAACCAGAAGGACTCGGGATCATGTGATTATAAACAGAAAAATAATATTGCAATGTTTGAAAACAGTCTTATGGAAAGATTCTTTGTAAAGGGTTTCAGTCTATTTTCATTTAGAACATTCAACACTTAATGACTAGTTTGGAATGATATTGTTTTACTTGGGTAAAAAAAAAACTGTATTATAGTCATGATAGGATAAAATACAATTTCTTAACACGATTATAAGGCTGTACAGAGTAAGTGCTTTTTGCGTACGTGTGGTTTCAGTTGAAACCCGACGGTTAAATTCCGAATTTTTGGTGAATCGTGATTTGTTCATAAAATCGTTTGTAAGCATACTTGGTGAATGATACCCATTATTTTTTTTAACATTACATTTTTTGTCATCATTTGTGAACAAGATTATGATAAGAAAATATGCACAACAAGCTTACATTATAGCTTTTAGTTGAAAACATTAAACAATGTGTGTAAACAATAAAATATACAGAACAAATGCATCCCAGATAGCAACAAAGTCTGGGCCGAGTCTGGCTTACATTCTGCACTTCTGGCTTAATTCTGGCACTGTTTTTTTTTCACACTCTTGTGTTAAACAGCATTAGGCTGAGCTTTGGCTGGAGTCTGGCCAACCAAAAGAAACAAAGAACAAACTGTATCTGTTTGGCTGAAGCAGAGCGAACGGGAATAAAGTTATCGTGCAGAACGTCCATATACAGTCGAGTCAGCATATGGTTATCGTGCTTATATTGTTATACATGTTCATGTTGGAAAAAAATAATAATATTCACATGTTCGGGTGAAAGTTGGCTCCTCATTCTGATAACAATAAGTCCAGGTTCAGGGAAAATGCGCTCCACCGACAGACGCTTCAGAGACACCGATAACGGTGTGCTAAGTGAAGTTTCTTACAGCGCTTTGTGTTTTCTGTTCTTAAAAGGGTGGTATAATGCCCTTTTCACAAGATGTAAAATAAGTATTTGATGTTGAGTGTGTATGTGAAGTTTTGGCTCAAAATACCCCACAGATATTTTTATATAGCATGTTAAAATTGTCACTTTTTGAGGGTGAGCAAAAACACACAGTTTTGTGTTTGTTTCTTTAAATGCAAATGAGCTGCTGCTCCCGGCACAGGGGGCGGAGCTACAACAGCTTGCACTCACACAAACATGCATTGAAAATTTCTAAAACGTTTAGCCTTTTATGTTTTATGTTTTATAACCGGAGTCAGACAATGATGGAGAGACTCAAGAAGAGGTGACAACATGTAGAATGCAACAGGACATTTCTGAATGGTTAGTTGATGAATTTATGCAGCTTATCTTCTAGTCATTGATTAGCATATTCTGTCTTGATCATCTATAAATCGTGTTCCGGGGGCTGTGGGTTTATGTAAATGTTTGGGTTAGTGACGTCACTAACCAGGGAGGAATGTCGTGTAGTCCCTACATTTGTTGTAGTCCTTAAAAAGCACTTTCTTTAAAAGCAAATATCTCCCTTTGCTTTGAACTTTGAGCATTGTAACTTTGCAGATGTTGTTTATG
Organism: Leuciscus leuciscus; assembly: GCF_965113295.1. Classification (NCBI taxonomy): domain Eukaryota; kingdom Metazoa; phylum Chordata; class Actinopteri; order Cypriniformes; family Leuciscidae; genus Leuciscus; species Leuciscus leuciscus. The sequence goes on from NC_138740.1 coordinate 13,097,622, forward strand.
CTCAAACAGCAACATTACACACTAACTAAAGTTAAAAAAGTGAAATCATAATCAACCACCCCTTTAAACCTGTCTCCCTCGACCAAACTTAAAGGAAGCATATGTCTCGACATAATTTTGCTATCAGATAAGTTATCTTCTCGGCTCACTCAGTTGTGAATGCAGTGATGGACAGCTGTCTTTCCTCATTCGACTGATGTTTGGATTTCATGTGATTTCATCCTGGTGAAAACTCAGTTTCACCCAAGAATAGCCCTATTCGCACTGGATTAGTATTATCTGGGGAACTTGTGTGATTTAAAAAATGACCCGCCCATTTAAATGACATGTAAAATAAAGACATGTTATGTTACATTGTGATGTAATGGTGTTTTCTAGACACCAGAATTTTTTGTATTTGTATCAGCTGAAAGGCAGAATACAAATGTTTTTATTAAGTTAGATAGACATTATATTACAGTTTCAGGTTATGTTTTAGTGTTGTTAACATGTCCCACATTGGCCCACACAAACGTATTAATCGTCCCACATTTGGTTTGTTTGATGGTGGTCACCCTACCCCCACATCTGAATTTCGTGTGGCACATTCCCACGGGATAAGCGAAGCCTGTGATTTTACTCGAATCTCCCGGATATGATGTCAATGCTTTGCATATTTTGGATAGGCTATTGATTGGAAATGTCTTGTCGTTATAGTTCTATAGATGTGTGATATACCATAAACAGAAGAGTGTTTCATACCGCATGCTGCTATACATGTCATCCATCTCCATCTAATCATTTTTGTTTTCAGTCTTCTGATGGTTGTCAGCCTTCTCTTTCTGCCAATTTTATAGTTGTATGGTGTATAGCGATATAGATATACCCAGCACCCAAAATACTATCAAAACACTCCAACACTCCATTATTCGCGAAAGATGGATAAAAAAAACGGGCGAACAGGAAACAAAAACCTTGAAAAAATGATATACGACCCCGCCAAATCGCAGAGATGCTGATTTGCAAAGGACTAATATTATCACAGGACCTCGGTGTTCGGCAAAATCTGGTAGGTTTGCGGGGAAATTTTTACTTGACAAATTACAGACATGGCCAATTTGCACGAGATTAAGATCACAGACAACCTCCGCAATTATTACAAATGACTAGAGGTCACCAGGTAATACTAATCCTGTGCGAATAGGGCTAATGTATCCACACGTCATGTTGATCCATTTGATCAAAGTAATTCCAAACTTCGGTGCGCCAGAGGCAGACGACAACATTCTGTGATCAGATACGATCAACTTGTTAACAAGCTTCACAGCGCGACACTTAGTTTTAGTTTGCGTGCTTAGGATTTCACCCCCTTACGACCAGCAAAGCAACATATGTAGCAAAATTTGAATAGTATTTTTATTTTTCGAATAATAATTACAGATCAAATATTTGAAGATTCGACTATTCGTGCACACCCCTACTTTTTACCCAGCCGTCCAATCACAGTGGAAGAGGGGAGGGACAAATACCACACCGATAAACCGCCACATTCGGCTTGTACAATGGCATCAGACGACAAAAACAAGCACAACAACAGAACAAAATCATTTAAAGCAAGAGCCAAAGCAAACACTTTTCATTGTATTGTCATTTTATATATAGAAACAAATTATCTGTGAAATCAGATACTAGTTACACTTCCACGGATATTTCGTATCAGAGCAACCAAAGCATTTCAACAAAAAAACACAAAAAAAACCACAGCAAGGCATTTTCAGAAGAGCGTCTGGTGTTTTCAGCTGGCCAAAAACACTGCTTGGCTCAATACAAAACAAAAAAATCATACCTTATTTTTCAGTGTTGCAGGAAAGTAGTGTGGATGACATATCTATTGAAATTTCAAGTTGTTATTTATCTGAAATCTCACGTACACACAATTAAATAAATATTTAGACACTTTTTGCATAATTTAAAATACTGCAACTTGAATGTAAATGACAATTCACTGACACTGCTGTTTTCTTGATACACTAAGTTTAAAAAAAATAAAACAATAAAACATCCGTGTGACCACAGCTATGTTATGAAAACACATTAAGCTCTTTTATAAACCTGTCATCTTCTAATCACCTGCAGGCTGGTTGACAGCAACAGTTGCGATAAAGGACAACTCCCTCTAACACTTTCCTTGCAATATTATGACTATTGTCGGGCCCAATCTAAATGGGTGTTAACACACTGTCTCCTCTGGGAATTACCGAGTCCATTCTTTCTCTGAGACACACCCTAAACCCTGCAGGTACTGCACTTGTGCTCAAACGCGGTCATATTAGCATGTGCGTGCAACTACACATACACACCAAAGCCTGCCTCACAGTAAAGCTAGTTCTACCAGCTCATCTAGCAAGCCAGAGGCATGAACAAACCTAGAGGAAAGCATGTGTAATACAGTATCTATTGCTCATGTATTCCGCATAAAGGCATGAAAGTCAAGAGGTCAAGGGTAACTTTAGGTGTGTGTGTGTGTGTGTGTGTTTGTGTGCTACTACTAACCATATGATTTCATGCAAACAGTATTCAGCCTTATATGTTCGTGAACATGTTATTTTATTACCTCAGATGGTTCAGGGCTCTTGACGGGACTGGATGAATGGCTGTAGAAAGATGTTTGTCCATTTATGTTCTGAATATAGAAAAAGAAAACATGAATGAATCAGGCTTCTTGAACATGTTTTGTCTTGTGCTTAAAAGTCAAAAAAAAATGTCATGTGGTTTTGTTGTGTCTTTACTAAAATGAGATAAAGATCTAAAGGTACAAGGGGAAAAGGCTAACTTTATAACTAAATTATTAACATTAACAAACATTTTAAACTATAAGTTATTATAAGTATAATATAGGCAATATACAGTAAAGATTCATAATTTCATTTGTTGGGACTGGGGAGCTAGTTGTCACACTTTTTACTCCAGTGAATAAACATAAACTTTGTTGATTACAAAAAAACCTTTTGAAGGTTATTATTTGACAGAAAGAAAAAGTTAATGAACATGCACTGACCAATAGCAGGACATGTTAGGATATAAAAGGATGAAATTGTAATTTTAGATTGGAAGACAGAATTCACATTTATAGATGTTTGAAACCAACATAGAGAAACATGTATTTATTTGTGCGTGCACAGGGGCGTAGCCATCATTTCAAAAGTGAGGGGGATAGAATGCCAAGCGTTATACCAGTTGTTGTTTTTTCGTTTTTTCAGACCTTTGTTGACAGGTTTTTGCTTAATTGGCTTAATATGCTATTTATGTTTAAAGCAATAAAACAGTAAGTAAGAAAGAAAGAAAGAAAGAAAGAAAGAAAGAAAGAAAGAAAGAAAGAAAGAAAGAAAGAAAGAAAGAAAGAAAGAAAGAAAGAAAGAAAGAAAGAAAGAAAGAAAGAAAGAAAGAAAGAAAGAAAGAAAGAAAGAAAGAAAGAAAGAAAGATGTTCTGTACTTTATACTGCACATAGCCTTTTTCGGCTTTTTCAAGACAACTTAAAGTTTGTCTACAATTTTTTTTTAATCTAATTGTAAAGTGTTACCGAATTATATATGGTAAACATCATATAGGCTACACGTTACAACGCTGCATGATTCAAGCAGATAGTGGCTTTTAATGCATGAAAATCTAAATTCAGCATAAACAATCACCATCTTTATTCTAATTTGAAGGGCTTTGATTACATATCTGTGAAAATAAAAGACATTACGAATAAAAAAAAGACTGAAAATAAGCGCACGTTTGTGCGGGTAGTGAATATTTTCAATTTCCAACAAAACTTGTTAATTATTCAACTCGAGAAATAGGCAGTGCTATTCATCATTGTGCAACACAATTCGGATACCACATGACAACTTAGGCTATGTTCACACTTAGCGTCTTTTTTGACAAGAAAAAGTTGACAACGGGATTTTTTTTGCAAAAAAAAACGCTGGCAGCGTTCGGTTACAAATAGCAGCCGAGCGCGTCTTTTGTGGCTGGCGCATATACTGACGCGTCTTGACCATGCGTCAACATACGACGAAAAGGGTACCCCCATAACGTCCATATGTGACGATTCGGGTTATGGGTAGGTTTAGGTATGCGTTAGGGTACCGCTAGGAGGCGCTGCTGGTGCGCTTCTGTCTGCGTCTCATATTGACGTTAAAGGGGTACCCTTTTCGTCGTATGTTGACGCATGGTCAAGACGCGTAAGTATATGACGTTTTGGGGTGAGACCGGGCTGCTATAACAAGAGCTGCAACAGTAGCCTAGTGCTGTGTGATGCAAAAAATGTCGAGAAAGAGAAAGTTGGCTCTTGCGTTGGCTTTTGAAGTTACCGGGGAGGAGAATGTCGGTTCACAAAGACGTTTGTGGGTGCACGACAGACAGTTGTTCTTGTTGTTATGGAAAGGACAGGTCTCGCTACTCGCTTGTCATTGGTCAGCTGTCAAAAAGGCGCTTGACGTAGGGCGTTCTTTTCAGAAAAGTTGAACTTTTTTCAACTTAAAAAGACGCTCTGAGCTGCAGAAAAAGACGCCGGCGGTGGTGTCTAAAAAAGCGCTCAGGACTTTTTTGAAAAAACGGTTTACTCCATAGGGTTATAATGTAGAACAGACGCTGGCAGTTTGAAAAAAGACGCTAAGTGTGAACATAGCCTTACAGTGCTTGACTTTTTCGGGAAAACGGAGTGAAGAGTTTTTTGCCGTTTGAACTCATTGTGACCTCGATGAAAATGATGGATACAGCCATAGACAGTAAAAGAAATGGACACAGCGACCCCATAGACTTTAACAGAGAAAAGTGAAGTCAATTAGAAGCACTCACTTCCTGATGGCTGAGCGTACTGCGCAGACTCAAACTGAGCTTGACGTAGATGTGACGTGAGCAACCCGTCTGTTTATACGGTAATCTCTCTACTGTGCGACAGAGAGTCGAGTGGTTATGCCATAACATAAGATACAAGGTAATGGAGCCTTTTATACATTTTCGTGTTTCTTTAGAAATAAATAATGGGCAAATGGAGTCTTTAAACGCCTCAGATGTAAAGTTATTCGCTGTCAAAGTGACGCCAAAATGAATGGGAGTCAATGGAATGCTAACAGCAGGTGATGGTCTGCTAATCAATGGCGGCCCCCGGGGAAGCTTCAGTTTCTGGCTGATGGATTACCCCCTTGGATACAGCGCGGGTGCGAGCATGGGCGAGTCGTGATGCACGAGTGACTGATTACCATGGAAACGTGAAAGTCACGTATAGACTATCTTGACTCTTTGAATTTTAAGTCTGGATGTATACACATTGGCCCGCGAAAACCTCAACTTGTCGTGAACACACTTGCTCTACGAAAAAGCCCGCGTAATCTACGCCCATGTGCATGCAACTCAAAACCACTTAGTTACTGAGAAATAGCGTAGCCTATGTGGCCACTGTCAACTAACCCCTACTTTCCCTTATTCACATCAAAACATTAATAATGCTCATGAATTGACAAGCACTGACAAACAGAACCTCAGATACTTTGATCTCCTGAGATATGGACACGCATACTGCCATTTGTCTCCACACCCAACAGGGTGAAGTTGCGGGAAAGATGTTTTTCCCTCCCGTCCTTCCTTCACATTTGTTCCTTCTCCCTATTTCCTTCCCTACACATTCTTCTCTTCACTCGGTTCACTTAGAAAGATTATATATATTGTTATGATGTTCTATGTCAATGCAAGTTAATTAACAGTCGTGTTTGGTAACGGACTAAAATACAGCTTAGGTGGAGCAGAGGAGCACACCGACTGAAGTTTTAGAGCTCCGACTAACATTAGTCATGTATACTTAGACTGTAGAGGCTAATAATGGGTTTTCCGTTTAGAACAACAGTGTGTTAGACCAATCTAAATAGAGTGAGCCGCAACCTCTTACTATTGTAATATTATTCTACCTAAGTGTACGTGGGAAACCATGGCATGATTATACAAAGTTACCATTAGAAGTAGTTAAGTTGGTCAGCTTGTGGTAATGGTCGTGACCTCTGGTTAGATATAATCTTACCGTCATTAAGTGTGTTCAGATCTATGGGGACTAAATAATATATTTTAGAATAAGTAAGTAGAGTACGGCCGTCTAGAATATTAGTCAACCAGCTCTGTCTAATGACCAAGACTGACGAGTTTGTGATTATGAGATCGTATACCTGGCCGGTTCGAGACTCAAAGCGTTATAGGAATCCGGATGAACGGGTGTAATTTCAATAAAGAGTTAAATAGAATAATCAAATGCGTAGCTAAACTATTATTTAATTTACCAATTGGCATTCCAATCCAATCGAGGTTGTGATCAAATGGAGTCAGATAGAAGTTTAATTGGAATGACGAAAACGAACGCACAGAAACCTTCATCCTTCTTATTTCATGATATAAGTAATTTAAGATATCAGTAAAATCTCACAATTATCAATGGGCTACTTCAGCAAAAACTATATTAGGCTACTAATGTAGCGAAGTAAAACTAATCAAATGTAAAATAACACGTCATAGTCTTCCCTGGATACATTCAATTTATATTAATCCTTAAAGCTACAAAAGTTATTCATTTAAGAAAAACCAAGTTCTTTATGACCCGCATTTCTTATATGAAGATTTAAATACAAAAGAAAGGCATGAGAGTCGGCTCTTTTGTCAGTTGTAAGTTTTAGTTTAAAATGTTTGTGATTTTAATAAGAAAAGTAGGCTATATGTTTAAATGTTTTACCACTTGCTTGAGCATCTTGATATATAAATCTAGAAGTACGGTAATTCATTTAATAATACATTGTTCAAATTTAGGGCGTATAAACGTGAATACGTCTATGAAATTATTGTGGAACGGTACTGTGTACAAAGAGAATCAAGATGCTGAATAAAGCATTTTTCAGTTACAAATTTTGTATTTAAAATAAAAATAATGAATAAATGCTGTGTTTGTGGATACAGCCGCAGATCAGTTGCACACTGCGAACGTGTCTTATGTGAAAGCACAAGAGACCGTGCTGCTTCTGCACTGCATAGGCTACGTACTGCAATACGTACTGTATACGCACTGCAAAGGGAGTATGTGATGTGTGAGCATGGCATAAGACCGAATGCACAGATCCAATATACAGTTACGCACTCGTTTTCTTTCTCAACTGTTTACATTCACTTAAGAGTCAAGACACAAACGACTGTGTTTACGAGGATACTTGCCAAAACGGCTTTTTGACATTTTTGTGAGTAGGCTATGAGATCGCTAATCCGAATCAAACAGTAGGCTATACTTTGCTTATGCGCTTTCCGCTCCATCTCGGAGCACGAGCACGGAAAGCCGCCTGGGGAACACAGCGGCTTAATTCTTTTTAATGACACTGTTTAATATTAGGCAGGCACGTCCCTCAGTTTAGCAACAGTAGACTGCATTTTACAACACTCACTTATTCGGCTGATCTGGATGTTAAGTTTGGCTTAGGGAGGAACGAAAGCGCTCCGTCTGAATGTGGCAGCGCCACAATGATCATTTACCTCGACTATCTTGTTTTCATAATCGTTGGAAGCCAAAATCAAAAATGCGATTCGCACAGCTCTAATTTCTATTATAATCAGATAAGGTCAAATGGCAGGAGCTATTATAACTCACAAAAAAACAATGTCGTGAACTAAAATGTGATGCTATGCAAACTAAAACGTATTTCTGAAAAGCCATGTCGACGTTGATTCATGTTATATTATGGCACTGTCTCTTTCCATTTTTGCTTGCTAACTATTTTCGGTTTGAGTTTCAGTTGTTGTTGCTTCAAGCTACTATGACATCTTTAACTGAGTAGCCTGACTTTCTTATTATTCAAATTTTGGTAATTGAACAATTTTGAAGTCACATAACGTAGCTTAATAGAACAATCCTTTCCATCTTTGGTCCAGGTACTAATATAGCCTTAAAATATTCATTGGGATCCAATATCCAATATCCTCTTGAGATCAGGGCAGTGAGGTTTACCTGCACAGCTCTGGCCTCCATTACATTAGTACAGTGATTCCCAACCAGGGTGCTGCGTCTGGTGACCCTGGCGTCAGGGATGCCGTGTAAAAATCCTTCAAACATTTTTAAATTGCTAAAATATGTAGCATTTAATTAACATATACCACCAATCTCTAATGTCTCTAATGATAGCAAAGAACACACACAAATGGATAGTAAAAATGCAAATCATAAGAAAGGTTGGTCTGAATTTCAGTGCAGGATTGCGAGAGTTGCGCATCATTTTAATTTTTCATTTGCGCTCACATTCAAAGCGTGCACATAAAGCTGCCTCTTATAAAGTTTGCGAGTGCCAAACAAACACACTTAAAGGAATACTCCACTTTAAAATGAAAATTCTGTCATCATATACTCACCCTCATGTTGTTTCAAACCTGTATGAATTTCTTTCTTCTGCTGAACAGAAAGGAAGATATTTAGAAGAATGTCAGTAACCAGACAGTTTCTGGTCCCATTGACTTCCATAGTATATATTTTTTCCCACTATGGAAGTCAATGGCACCAGAAACTGTCTGGTTAACGACATTATTCTAAATATCTTCCTTTCTGTTCAGCAGAAGAAAGAAATTCATACAGGTTTGAAACAACATGAGGGTGAGTATATGATGACAGAATTTTCATTTTAAAGTGGAGTATCCCTTTAAACGGACAAATACTCAAAAAAAATAAAATAAATAAAAATGCCACAATGTCTGTCTTGCTGAGTATTCACATAAGCACAATCGTCCTAAGTGAATGTAAACAGTTCAGAAAGAAAGCACGTGTATACTGGATACGTGAGTCAGGTCTTAAAGTGAAAGCATCTTTATTCTGTTGTATTTATTTGTGCTATCCTTAGTCGTTTGTTTATTTGTTCTTATTTTATTGCTAACTGTTTACTTGGGTTGATTTTAAAAAAAGAAAAGAAAAGACATCTTGTGCTATTGCAACAAAATTAGCTCATTGTAAAAACATAAATACACTGACTCTTGAATACATTGAAACATTTAGGTGAGATAGTTAAAAATAACTGAGCAATGTTTATATATATATATATATATATATATATATATATATATATATATATATATATATATATATATATATGCCTACATTGAAATCTGTGATCATATAAAGCGATTGATTATTGATTTCCTTGGATGAACAAAAATTTGAAAATATAAAAAATATCTAAGACAGATACAGCTGTTCTTTCCCATGGTATCGAAAATAGTATTGAATATCGACACTTTTCAAGTTATTGTATAGAGGTTACTAGAAATTCCAGTATCGTGACAACACTAGTGTAGGGTACCACAAGTTATGGAAAAATTAAGAGGTAACGTTACCGTGACTCAAAAAAATAAAAATAAAAATAAAAGTTGGGAAACTGCATTAGCACATTCATTTTAAATTTCAATTTCTGATCTTAGGGGGCTCTAAAGAAACCTAAAACTTTTGAACTCGGTGGCTGCTGCTGACATTAAACTCCAATACAGCTGTATCGACACGACAGCATCAGCAGCATCTTTTGTCAATTTTGGTCATTTTCTCCACAAACTACCTGGACCCCTATATAGATTATATAGATATATAGATTGAGTATAATACTAAATTATATTATATTAACTATTTAGATACTACTGTAAAGCAAAAGGAAAAGTTAGAAGCATAAATAAACACTCACAACTTGTCTGTAGTCGGTCTCGTCGACGCTGCTGACGCTCATGGGCTGAGCGTTCTGAACGTACACTTGTTGCATGACGCGCTGCGTCGGCGCCTGGCTCAGGTACACGTACTCCGCGGGCCGCTGCTGCTGCTGCACGGGCACCAGGTAACGCGCGCCTCCGTACACCACGTTCCCCTGCATTTGGTTGTTAATGTACTGGACGGGCTGTAGTTGTTGAGACCCAGCAAGGGTTACCGTGCGGTAAGTCGTTCCTTCGCTTATCCCGACAGGAGAGGTTTGTTGCAACTGAGATCCAGCGAGGGTTACCGTGCGATAAGTCGTTGAACCGTCATTTATCCCGACAGGAGAGGTTGGTTGTAGCTGAGATCCAGCGAGGGTTACCGTGTGATAAGTCGTTGAACCGTCGTTTATCCCGCCAGGAGTCGTCATGACAGTCTGTGTGCACGGCTCCGCCGCGACGGTCACGGTTTTCATCGTCCTCACGCTTTGAGAGTATGGTAGAGTCATTTCTGCGGTTGTGTAAGTCCAGAAAATTAAAAAAGAATTATCATATGAATGTGTGTGAAGTTTGCGAAGCCCGTGTGCGCGCCGCTAACTGACTCCTGAAGTTTCTCCAGTAATGTTGTATAAATGAGAAGAGGCGTGTTTTCTCAATCACTCCTCCCTAAGCTCAAATATCTGAAAGGAGCAACAGGGAGGCCCACCTGTACATTGTGGAAAAAAAGGATTGGCACATTTATTAAAGGGACAGTTCACACAAAAATTAAAATTCTGTCATTTACTCACCCTCAAGTTGTTCCAAACCTGTATGAGTTTCTTTCTTATGTTGAACACAAAAGAAGATATTTTGAAGAATGTTGGTAACCAGACAGTTGTACTATGGAGGTCAATGGCTACCGTCAACTACCAACACTCATTGTTAATTTTGTTTTTGTGGATATATCTAATAATTTCAAGTGACATAATAAAAAGATTTCCGGATTAAAAAAAAAAAATAATTAAACAAATAATTCTACCCAGTAAATAATTGTTACAGTAAATTGTAAACTTGCAGAGTTCAATATCAGTATTTGCTCCCAGTATAACACCCAACATCGTTTGTCATCAATTTGAAGAAACCATGTTCACTTAGTTTGGAACTGTGTTTATTGCAGTGTGTTTTGGTTAGACTTTTCAAACATTATAGGAAGGAATTCATCCCCAAACTTTTGTATCAGCCAAAAATATGTGCTCTTTGGTGAAACGACCCTTTTCATGTTTATTAACTTATTACGATTTCTTGCAATATTTTATATTCATGAATGCAAATTTTTCAAAGAAAATACCTTTGAATTCTACCGATTGTACGCTACAACTTGGCATGTAGGCTAGGTGTAAGTCTGATGGTTAAAGATCTGGGCAGGTGGCCAAACTGTTCAACCCTTGGCATGGAGGTGCAATGTTTCTTCCATGCCTGATTGCAACACTATGATGATCTCATAATATCATTGAAAAATGCATCACACTTTTTTTTTATCAAATTGCTAACGGTTAGAGTCATTTGATAAAAAAAAAAAGTGTGATGCCGTTTTGAACAAAACGTTCAAACACAACAGAACCGTATGATGATGCAGTTCATTAATTTTGTTTGGTCCTATGCCTCAATGGGACTAAATGTGACCTATAAACAACGAACTTTCAGTGAAAACTGTGTTTATTATCAGGGTGCAGTTACATCAGACAAAGCAAAATAAATCAAACCAGCCACACACACACACAAAAAAAAAAACACAAAAAAAACATCAGACATGTTTAATACAATCATTGTCTATTCAAGCAACAGATCATAATAAATAATGTGTTCACCAAAGACATTTAACTAAAGAGTGGCTCACAAAGAAATTGGCAATTGCAAGCATAATATACAGCAATGGATATTGGATGTTTTTCGATTTTTGAAGAAAAGAAAAAAGCAGCGTTGGGGATTTTATTTGCTTTTATACCCACTTTCAAAACACACACATCAAATATATCATGTGTGTGTGTGTAAACTTAATTCTGCACTTTTTCATAAGCTCATTTATCAAATGAATTTGCTGCAGTAAATTTTAAATTAGGAGTAAATTGTATAATTTTATCATTGTATGACAGTGTTGTCAGAACATTCATCATGGCTTCCATTATACATCCAAATGAACACCCTATACAATTAAAGTACATCTACACAAAAGAACATTTCATACAATAAAACAGCAAATATCTGCTAAATAATAAAAAAAAAAGTTGAAAATCTGCAAAGCAAAAAAAGACCATGATCTGTGGGTGACTAACAGTAAATTGAAATAAAAACACTGGCACATTCGTTAATGTGGTTCTTGGTCTTTGCTACACAATGAAATAAGCATTTTCAAAAGTTATCCAGAGGAATATTTCATGCACCATGCTGTAATGACCAATCTAGCAAAAGCCAAAGTCTGAGAAAGAATTGGAAGCAAGTATATCAAAGAGGAAAACCCCTTAAAGTCGTATGAAGAACAGTTTGCCCATATAACTTAAGCAAGAATGTTTGATTAGTTTACAGTAGTTTGAATTGCTTAAGAACATGTTAAAGGTTATGAACAACAGAGCACATTGAATTATAGCAGAAGTTAAACCCTTCATGTTTGGCTAGCACACCAAGAGGCATAAAACGATCAGGCAAAGACATAAATACAAAAGCAGGAAGCGGTAAGGCTTGAAATATATTGACATACAAAGATAAATATGTAACAGTACCTTCCCAATAATAATAATAATGTCACTTTAAAACTCAGAAACAACAGTGCAGTTCTGGTTCAAAACATGTACACTTTGGCAAAGGAGGCAAGCGCCAGAAATGCTACTGACCCCTTTTTCCACAAAATCTGACCTAAAATGCAAAAAAAAAAAGTATATGCTAATATTTTATTTTTGTTCTATCATACAGTTGCAGTATTTACACACTTTTGACAGTTGCCAAAATGTTTATCTTGCATGTGCTTCTCAGAACACACACACACACACAAACTGCATACACACATCTATGTGGCAATTAAGAGATCGCTGAAAAAAAAAAAAAAGAGAAAAAAAAAAGAGAAAACCAGTACATATATCTTGTGCACAAGTGATTTCAATTCTGTGCGTGTTCAAGCATAAACTCCTCACCTATTTTCATTGAGAATTTCAGAAGTCTTAGACATAATATTGGATAAAAGAAGCTTTTTGCGCACATTGGGCCTTATGAAACAAGCAACGTTGACTTAAATGTGCCAACTTGAGAAAGAACGGACTTATGAATGATTAAAGTTACACTAAAATTTGCTTGAGTTTTATGAACGGGGCGGGCCCATTGATTTCAAAGATCCAGGATGTGAGGTCACATCACCAACTTACTAGATCCTTTGGTATTAATTTGACCTGTATACAAGTTTGCAACATGGACATGTCCTATCATATCTGCAGTCTACAGATAAAGCAAAAAGATTTGTCAGCGGTGTCTACATGTGAACAGTTTAACTTACAAGGATAACATCTCATTTAGAGTGTGCTGACCTCAAATATTCTAGAAAAAAGTAGAAAACAAATCTACTTATATTCAGTAATACACTATCTATTGCTCTACATCCTCACCCGGTGGACGTGTCTTTAGTAACTTAACTTGAGCATAATCGTTTGATGCCATGAGTGAGGAGAAACTACGCCTGATGGTTTCCAGCTATCGCACTTTACTTCAGATATTCACCAGACTAAGCATATATTACGAGATCACCACTGGGCCTGTGAACATGACGCTGACGGACAGATAGCTGCCAGGAGTGAAAAATAAAGCATTAACGAGTGCAAAAACGAGTGTTTAAATGTGTCAAGTATGTGCAATACAAATGAGAACAGAAAAAAACAAGTTCTTAAATAAACATACTTATAGGTGTGTGTGATGGAGAAGGGATGATGAATGCTGAAGGACAAAAGCTCCATTCACACACACAGACACACAGTTCAGCGAAGTCACAGTTTCAGCTACAACGGAAACTTCTTCAGCTGCTCAAAGGTGAGGAAGAACTGATATTTAAGTCAAGGATCACAGGAAGAATAGACAGATGTCAGCATATGCGTTTACACACACAAATCTTATTCTCATGTTATGGTTGAAAATCTACAAACTTATCCTTTAAGTCTATTTCAAAATGTTGGAATTTCATTGCATTACATAGAAAATATTGAAGCCAGTGGTATCTGCAAACAAATGACGCAAGAACTAACTTAACTGTTCTGAGACACTCCTTTTGTCTTTGATTTCAACAATATATCTATTGTTTCGAATTTTGAAACCTTAAACAAATTTATTTTACGTTTTGATTGAAAAGTGTGTTTGAGTTATTCAAAATAAATGCCACTTCATAATATTGTAATACCTGTGATAAGTTCATGAAAATATATTAATAATAGAAATACAGTATTTTTGGGGCCCACTTTGTGTGTGTGTGTGTGTGTGTGAGAGAGAGAGAGATATACTGTATATCCATCGATCTCATGTTGCAGTGTACTGACCTCTAGTGGTTGGACTATGCAAACACTACGAACCCAAGGACATTTCACAGACTGCTTTCACACTGGCAGTTTAGTTCTTAACAGCATGGTTCACATGAAAAATTGGAATGTGAAAGCTGTCATGCGGATCGTGAAATTGTGTCCGCACTGTGTTACTTCACAGAAGTAAAGTAACCTACTCATGCGTTTTAGCCAGCGTCATTAGTTCAACAAAAGATGGACACTGTAAACAAATATTTTCATGATTTATCCTTGAAATTTATCTTTTTTCTTTTGTCAAATCAACTGGATAATTTATGTGGTTCAGATAACATCATATTTTGAGTTTCTGTTGATTAAACCAATCTCAAATTTCTGATTTCAATGAACTCAATTTTAAGGCAACCAGGTTACTTTTTAAGTTAAACCAACAATCATTTTTTTACAGTGTAGGGGATGACACTGGTGATGATTTACCTTGAATACGAGCGAGAGAGAGAGCAAATGAAAGGCTCACAATCAGCTGTCTTCTCTGAGCCCGTTAGCATGCAGCAGAAAGCCGCCTTCTTGTGACGCACATATAGTGACCAGAGCATGTGAGCGGAGTGGAGCGGTGAGAATCTCCGCTCATCGCTCACGGAACTGTTCACCCGTCCGCTCCCCCGCTCAAAGCTACATCAGGCCGCTCCGCTCATTATCGCTCAGCGCTCAACGAGGTTTGCTTCGCGCTCCACTCAAATCGCCCCCCGCTCGCTCCGAAAAAGGAAAAAAATCTACATGTATATCACTTTTAGCTTAGACCACAGCCTTACCTCCTAAACAACTAATGAGCAACAACAACATTTTTCAAATTGAAATGTTTTATTTCAAATTACAGGCCTATGTAAGAAGGAATATAGCCTAAACAAAAAGTCCTGTAAAATTAAACGAATAAATGGGCCTAATAATATAAATAAAAATTATATAAACAAAAATATACATTTTTTAAAAGTAAATTAACTATAAGGCCAGAATTTTGATAAGTGAACTTTTGCGCAACGCGCACGATTAAAATTTAAATTGGCTTCCATACACACAAACTGCTGTAAAATAAAACGAATAAATGGGCCTAATAATATAAATATTATTACGGACGACACAAATTCGGCTAAATAAAACGAACCATTAGGTCTACTTGAATGAAAAAACGAATTTGTTTGAATATTATGCTATATTTAATTTACACTTTGTTACAAGTTACCGTATTCAATTTGCTAACCTTTTGTTGCGTGTTCGCGTAGGTCACGTTCATGTTTTCGAGAGATGTGTCTTTTGAGATTCCAAAATGAATCTTTGCTGACTGAAACGATGTCTCCACATTCGTTTTCTTGTACCACATTATCATTGTTAGTTGGTTTTATATTAATAGTAGCCTACACCTGTATGACTTCTCATTTTCCTTTTTGAAGTAGCCTACTTTTTGAACTCCATTATTGAGCCGAGTTTTGACTGAAAATAGTCTACTGTTGATGACTGTGCAAGACAGATGGATCCTGGTTTAGGTTTGACTGAGCATGCTTCAGACTCGTGGTGTGAACTGAGCGAAATTGGAGCGGGAAATAAGGCGACGCTCCGTCCTTTTAAAAATGCCGCTCTGCGCTCTGTCCAAGATCCGCTCGCTCCCGCTCCACTCCGCTCACATGCTCTGATAGTGACCCAAGTGTTGTTCACTCTGCTGTGCATAATACCACCGAATAAATACGAACAATATATTGACCTGCTCTTCATAATGCGCCATGCAAGTTTGTGATGAAGATGAAAGCAAAAGCACCAGGGTTTTATAGAATCAAGCAGGTCTGAAACCAGACCACTTGAACAATCGCACTTGGCCCCTTTAAGGTCCTAAAACAAAGTATTTTACTGATAAAGGATACAATGATGTTCCAGGGCCCGAGACGCAGCCAGTTGGGCCAGAAGCCTTTATAGAGAGCAAAAAACCCTTCATTTCTCCAGGTCTGCATGAGTCCGTCGAGGGTGCCCTTGTACATATGGTTACCGGCGACAACACGCTGATTCATCATACGCGTCCTCACCACGTCCACTGGGTTGGAGGCCAGCGCTCCTGCCAGACCACACGCAAAACTGGAACTAAATAAACAGAAGAAACAATGTGATTCATGAGGTCAATGTTTTAATAATTCAAATTTTAGGTATCAAAAGAACTGCTAGAAATGCTCACATGAAATGAGTTAACACTGTGTCTCCCATCAGGCCTGAAAGAATCAAATGCTTCTTGGTGATGTCATAGACTGGCAGCTCCACACCCACCACAATGGCTGCCCTCTGTGCAGTAGGAATGACACCCTGAAAACAAGACAGGCATCAAAATCCCAGAAGCTGGAACGCTAAGGAGATATTCAAACAGCCGATGGCCACGCATGCTTTGAAATCTCACCACTGATGTCTCAGACAAGAAGTAATGAAAGCACTCACCCTCCACAGGCCTCGCGTGCCCTCGGTCTGGTAAATGTTGATGAAATTAGACATCATGCTTCCCTGTAACAGGCTGCCTTGAGCCTGCATGCGAATCTGATAAAGCCGAGGGAAATAAGAATTCAGACAAAACAAGCTCAGTGGTCTGTGTTGGGCTGCACGATATATAGAAATTTTAAATATCACAAATGTACATATCACAATAGCTTGCGATATCTGAATGATTTGAATAGGTTACTTCAAAATGTAGCGGAAACTTTTTAAATATTTATTTATTTTACACACTTCAAGCTATTTCGTAACATATTGCATTATTTAACAAGTTATCGCATATCACATTTTTCTTCAATATCGTGCCATCCTAGCTAGGATAAAGATAAGATGGGAAACATACTTATCTTTAACATGGCCGCAAGCAGTTCGGTTATTAACACAAAGTATGTACACAAAATGTGTTTGCATGCAATTCATAACCGTAAGCAAATCTGCGTGCTGGCCAAGCCGTCAAACACTGAAATCAATGTTGCGTCTATTCAGGAATGTGGGAGAATCGTAATCTCTAATTTATTATCAAAACAATCAGAAAAACAATTCTGTTTTCATTAAAATATTACGCAGCACAACTATCATAAGCAAAAACAGTTGTCAACATTGCTAACAATAAGAAATGTTTGTTGAGCATCAAATCAGCATATTAGAATGATTTCTGAAGGATCATGTGACTGAAGACTGGAGTAATGATGCTGAAAATTCAGCTTCACCATTACTTTATTTTAAATTGTAGTACTATTTCAGTTTTTGGATCAAACAAATCTCATGTGTCAAATAAAATTTTCTATATTTATTTATTCATGTTTAGTTTTTTACATTTATTTATTCTCTCTGGATAATCAAAAGATTCTAAATAAATAAATAAAAAAGACTAATTACATGCACAGTTATATTAAACATTTTCTGCATTATTATACTAAAATTTGTTGTGGCTTTTTACATACAGGAGATTTTACATACCTTTAGCACATCAGTTGGATTTGCCAAAGAGGAGGACAAAACACCAGACACCACCCCACAAAACACATTAATCACCATAGTTTCATCTGGAAAACAGACAAGAGCACCCATTAGATTCAGAATGGTTCTTTAACACGTTTCATTAAAGACTAAAAAAGAAGCTACAAATCAATTAGCAGTTTAATGATTCAAATCAGTAACAAACACAATAAGGAAGGAATAAGACATGCAATAATCAACCACAGATAAACTAATTTAAAGTGCACTGAAGCCTTATTTTTGTAAATGCTCTGAGTAAAGCCTTGTTATAGTATTTTAAGATGTGGCACCTAGTCTTTATAGAGCAAGGCACTAATGATAAGACCCCAAGAGAGAAAATGAATGAGATTAGAGTTCAGTGTGATGACAGGAGGAGAAAGAACACAATTTAAGTGTGGATCAAATTTAGATCAATAATTACAGTGATTCCTTGATCAATGTGACCAACAGTCAGAACAGCCGTTCATTTTGGCAGGAGAACGGGTATTGGTATCCCCACACCAGCAGGCAAAGCCTGTATCAAAATAAGCATTTGACAAAAAGTGGCAACATCCTTGGAAAACCATGCAGTAAAAGCAATAGAAATCATCCAGAAGAGTCTAAATACAGCATGTTTAATACAATAGAAAGGCCAAGCTGTGACCTTTCTTTGAGTGTTTGTCACAGGGATTCAAGTAATGTTGTTTGCAGAGCAGGGAAGATTCTGTAGCAGGTCAGATGGAAATCCGCGGCGCCAGCACCAGATAAGGTAATGCTAGACACCTGTCTGCCTTTGTTTGGACCGCACATTAGTGATGGTGGTTACACCTTGTTTTCAACAACAGTATTGGTAGAGCCTCGTAACAGTGGAAAATTTAGCTAATGCTACATAATTCTTTTTTTTTTTTTACTCAAATCAAAAATACCTGTTCCTTAAAACCCTGTTATCTATATCCCATTGTGTAACACCACCAAGCAAGCAACAGGAGGTGAGAAAACAGAATAATGTTCCAATGAGGGTTTTTTTCTTTTTTTCTTCAATCAAGCACATTTGAGCTTCGGTTCACCATATTTGATGTGTTCACGATAGGGATGTCAACGATTAATCGACGATCGATTAATTGTCCATAATACATTTAATCGATACAACTTATCGATCATCGATTAAGCAGGTCTTCATGCGCGTGCGCGCTGCTCAACCGCGCAACATGTAAAGCGAGCGCGCCGGAGTTATGTTTGGGACCATTTTACACCTTCATCATGACTATAAGTTTGCGTGTGCATTCGCAGCCTTTTGTTTTGTGCAAATGTAAGTTGTAATACTGTTTATTTTCTGTAGGCCTATCTATATCTGATTTATCTCATATTGGATGCATTTGGTTAAGAATTAACTCTGTAGTAAAGCGTCAGCTTCAGCGCGCGCAGCTCAAACGGCAGTGCACGACTAATAATGACTATTGAGACTGTAATATTACATAACATTATAAAGATTACAATATTGTAATAAAACATTGTGAATTATTTGGGTTTAGTTGCCGTGTCGCGTTGCTCCAGGAGGAGCGCGTCCACAACATGAGTAGTTCTGAATGAATGGCACGTAACTTAGTTCAAGTTCACTTGTGCATGCATTTGCGTCATTTTGTGCAGATATAATTTGTAATATTATGTTTATTTTGAATATATCTGATTAATCTCATATAGGATGCGTTTCTTTTAGATAAATAACGTGCTAGCAAAGTGCTCCAGTTTAACGGTAGCAGATTCATTCAGCGCGTGCAGTTGTTCCAGGAAGAGCGCGTCCACAACAGTCACACATTCTAAGCGCATATGAGGCGGCGTTGGTGACACGTTGTATTAGTAGTTATATTTGATTATTAAATAATTAATTTACTTATCAATCACATCGAAACATTTTACAATCCTACTAGCCCTTTATTTATATTTAAAACCATTCTCATTGATTTGGTGAGGAACATAGCGTTTTGAGCAGCATTTGCAGACCCTGTCATGCTGTTATAGCCACTGCAGTGGACGCATATCGCAGTATTAAGGCTAACGATTAATCGATTAATTGATCGTTAATTTAAACGACGATCGATCATGGGAATTTGTGAAAATTGACATCCCTAGTTCACGACTTGGATAAAACCACTTGATTCCACTTTTACAATCTCTTTATGAAGCGTCAAAGTTTTGGTGCAATGAGCTTTCAATGGAGGGACCGAATTCGCTCAGGTTTCAAAGACATCTTAATTGCAACGGATTTGAAACAACAGGAGTAAATTAAAATTTTGGGATGAACGAATCATTTAATAAATCACAAACTATACAGCTAGACAATTCAGTGAGCTTCCTGAACAAAGTGCTCTTATGTGACCGTTCTTTTTAGTGAATCAAAAACACTTATAAATCAGTCAGGGGTGTGTTTCCTTAGTTGGCAACGGGAAACTCACCCTAGAGAAATGAATGAGAACTGAATTTTTGCTTTCATCATGTCAGGATCGGATGGGATGGATCCAGAATTGTAAGAGAAATCTAACCAAAATCATTAAATTTCCCCGAATCCCATCTGTTTTGTGGAACGACACCTTGAATAAAAACAGACTTCACTGTGGGCATGACTATTCATCAAAATGCTAGATTTATACAAAGAAAACGACTTGCCACTTAATCACAGCTGGTTAGGACAAACTCAGATTAGCACACGAGAGACAGGATTTATTGTTCTCTGACTTGCATCATGCCTAGTTACTGCACAGTGTTAGGTAGCTAACTGAAAATGTAACCTTACGACGGGACTGACCTGAAATGCATTCAAGGGCAACTGTTAACAATTGACCCTTCGCAGGGAGTTTGATTGACAGGTGATCTGACCAATCATAATCCGCCATCCGCCATTTTTGTCCGACAAAGCAGTCAGGAGAGTTAGTAGATTAACATTGGAGGATTTGAACTTGAAAAACGGTGTGTACTGATGTCTTTCCGCGGTTAAAACAACATTCCTTCTTATGTTCTTTCATGTTTATTTGATGCTATAAATTAACTAGAAGTAAGAAAGAGATGATCGGTTCACGAGCAGCTTTAAGAGACTCTACAGCGATCTGTCAGACACATTAAAGAGCCACAAAACGGTATTTATTGTTTAAATTTCGTAAAAAAAAATGATCAAATTTGAAAGGTGAGACTGTTTCATATCAAAAGTAACCTAGTCTGTCCTGTCTGTCAGCACGTTGTCAGTGTCCTCTCTGCTCCGCAATGTATTTTTCACTGAGTGAGAACATGGTGTGGCGCGAGAGCGGCGTGAGCAACAGTAACTAAAGGGGGCGGGTCTTTGCGAACGGTCAATTGCTTATGTAAATCCTCACCAACACTATTTGGACAACTACATGAACGTTGGACTGATTCTAACTATCTAATTCAACATTGATTTCAGTAGTCTGGGAAATTAATGGGATAGTTCACCCAAAAATGAAAATTCTGCCATGAATTACTCGTCTTCATGTCGCTCCAAACCCGTAAGACTTTCATTCATCTTTGGAACACAAATGAAGATATTTTTTATGAAATCCAAGAGCCTTCTGTCTCTCCGTAGACAGCTACGCATACGCAACTACCACTTTGACGCTTCAAAAATTTCATAAAGAGATTGTAAAACTATAAAGAAATCATTAATCCATACGAATCGAGTGGTTTATTCCAAATTTTCTGAAGAGACTATCGCTTTATATGATGAACAGATTGAATTTAGGCTTTTATTCACATAAACATTGACCAGCGAACATAAACAAAAGCTTAACCGAACCTGCTTGAGTCGCGAGAACAAACCTCTTGCTGAAGCTCAAACAGGCTGCGTAACACGAGAATGAACCTCATTGGTTCTTTCTGAAGCTCAAACGTGCTGCATAACACGAGAATGAACCTCATTGGCTCTTGCAGAAGCTCAAACGTGCTGCGTAACACAAGAATGAACCTCATTGGCTCTTGCAGAAGCTCAAACGTGCTGCGTAACACGAGAATGAACCTCATTGGTTCTCTCATGTCAGGTGAACATGCTTGAGCTTCTGTTTACCACAACTGATGTGTGTTCATGAATATTTATTTGTGATCAATCAATCAATCAATCTCTTTATTAACTTTTTGAGGCGTCAAAGTGGCAGTTGCGTAGCTGTCTATGGAAGGACAGAAAGCTCTCAGATTTCATTAAAAATGATTTCATCTTCATTTGTGTTACGAAGATGAACGAAAGTCTTACGGGTTTGGAAGGACATGAGGGAGTAATTAGTGACAGAATTTTCATTTTTGGGTGAATTATCCCTTCAAAGCTATTGCTACTCTAATACATTTTTTTTTTTTTTACATTTGTGACTGGATGTGTGCAACATGTTTGTCATGTTGGCTAACAAGTCAATGACTACCCCATATCGCTCAACACATTACGGTGTAGATCATTTTCTGGAGACGATTCATTCCTTGTCATAGAGCTACCCGCTACAGTCAAAGTAGGTCGCAGATATGTTTGATATCAATGTTTTTATATTTTAGATATAGTTAGCTATTAATATAATTGTAAGATCATGTAATTGAGGATAACAGTATCAAAGTGCCAAATACAAAGTTTAAAGCTTTGTAGCTTTTCCATTCTGTTCTCAAACTAAAGAAATGTTGCACTGAGAAGAAAAGATGTAGTATGAAATGAACAGTATGATCAAAGGATTCATCCTAAACCCACCTTCAGGATGGCTAACAAACAGTTTCTTCAGTGTGTTGTAGGTACCGATCTTGATTGTGCCGTAGGAAGCTTGTCGGAGGAGCGCAGGTGAAATTCTAGGAGTAAAAAAAAAAAACCCACAACTTCAAGGTCATTGCTTTCTTTCCATTCTGAGGTTAAATGGAAATCTAAATAGGCCTAGATCAGTTTCAATGACAGACTAAATTCATCACAAGACCATGCAATGACTAACAAGCACATTTATTAATGCAAAGATTTAAATTAAGTTCTAAGGATTAGCCAAACTAATAGAGAAAAGAATGAATGGTCGTCAATGTCAGAAAACATTAAAGTGTGCACATCATCAAAAGTTTCTCTTATGTTTAGAAAACAAAGACAAAATCATGCAAAGCACATATGCAAACATTTGTGCAAATTGGTTCAACAAAAGTACACCATTTCACCATATTTTTCCATAGTACCACAGGTAAAAGAAATTCCTCTGAAAAACAGGCTGGCCTCATTGCAAATTGCACAAAATGTTGTGATAAGTGGTGGACAAAGTACACAAATCAAGTACTTGAGTAAACTTAATAAAATATTCCTCCAGTGAAAGTACTAGTACTACTTTTAAAATCTACATGAATAAAAGTACAAAACAACTTGATTTTTAATGTACTTAACTTAAGTATTAATAGTAAAAGGTACTAATCAATGAAGCACATTTATTATTTGCTTTAGCCAGCACTAGTCAATAAGGAAGATAAGAGCACACATTTAATATGTATTGATCTGAAAATATGCTAATGTTTTATTACTAAAAACATGAACTTTCAATAGACTAAAATATCAATTTAAGTTAGGCTACTGATAATTCAAGTGTTCAAACAAGTGAAAATGACTAAATATACCATATAGTATTAAAAAATTGGGGAATACAAATTGTCTGTAATTGTAGTGGCAAATAACAGAAGCATACATTATATGCAGACTTAAAGGGGTGGTTGATTGTGATTTCACTTTTTTCATTTTAAATGGTGTGTAATGTTGCTGTTGGTGCAAGAACAGTATCTGCAAAGTTGCTGCGCTGAAAGTTCAACGTAAGCAGAGATATCCTCTTTTAAAAATCAGGAAGTTTAATGCCTACAAAAACGACTCGAATGGGACTACAACGAGATACTTCCCGGGTTTTATACGTAACTAACCCATGCAAAAAAGGGGGCATGGCCATATTTCTGCGGCTTTGTCGAAGAGGAAGAGTTAGGCCTATAGTGGAGAGCTGTAGCCATGCCGTCGAAAGTGTGTTATTTTCACCCCGCTGCCAGGTCTTCTGTGTCCGGGCTTCATTCGGACGCTGTAGTTCGTCAACAATGGCTAAAATTTATGTTTGATTATGTTCCTGAAAATTTCAATCGTAATAGCTCTCTGTGCTGCGCATTTTACGGAAGACAGCTTCCAGAATCTCCACGAATTCAATGCCGGATTCAACAAGAAACTGTTACTAAAACATGAAGCAGTTCCAACTTTAAAACCAGAGGCAGCAGTTGTTGGGCCACAACCTGTAAGTAAGACTTTATAATGTTTGCATGTATAATTTCAGACGTAATGTTTTAGTTTTATCAAGGACGTAAACAAATGCCAGCGCTGGCTTTAGTAGCCACTTACACGTACAAACATTTTGGACCTGAATTTGTAATTATGTACTAATTTTGTAAATGTATTTTCCATGTATATTTTATGACGTAATTTTTCGATTTGATCAAGAACGTAAACCAATGCCAACGCTGTTTGTTTATAGCCAGTTAGTTCGATGCTATTTTGTGTGTATAAGACAAACGTGTATAAAGTTCAAAAAATGATATGTAATCGCAACAGCAAACTTCAGCTGCTCAAGTTAAAACAATAACTTTAAAAAACGGTATTACTCAGTCGTTTATTCAGTTATATTAAATGTTTAATCAGGAGAAAACCGTATCTCAAAAGCTAACAAGCAGCAGTAGCATTTTCAAGTAACAGCGTATCGAAATTCTTATATAATAATAATAGTAGATTAGAATAGAATAGAATAGAATAATAATAATAAAAAAATGTACCATTCAGAAACGTTTTGTAAGAGCCGTGTTTGCGGAGGTTGCTTGACTCTCTTCATTGCCGCTTTCTGGGTCTGATTCCTGCTCAAACTGATACGGCAGTATTGACACCATTATTTACATTTGACCGGAGCACATGCAACTTTCGCCCGTAAAGGTAATGGGCGTGAAGTTTCCAGACAACATGCACTACGCAGTTTAGCCAATTACAACACACCGGCCCAACTAACCAATCTGAGCCAATTGCCTGTTTCCGAGGGAGTGGTTTCATAGAATCAGGAAGTCAACCGGTCGTTCAAATGACAGAGGAGAAAGCGGCTTACAATAAAGGTGAAATTTATGAAAAATAAGACAAAAAAAACACGAAGACATGTTATATTGCACCCCATAAACACAATCATGCAAAGAAAAAAAGCAGTAAACCACCCCTTTAACATGGGCTAAAAGGCATCAATGTTTTTAGAAGAACGCTATGCATCCACAATCAAGCATTTCATATAATAGGCTTAAACAGCTCAACCTTTTACAGCAGATTTAGTTCTGAAATAACTAATATGATTTTTGTTAGGGATGCACATGCATTGTGGGATTTTTTTGGACCGATACCAATTTTAACAAACAATTATTGGCAGCTTCAGATACTGATATTTGTCAATTGCTCTCTTATTTGAAGTTTTGTCAGTAAGTATTTCGATCATGTTATAAATTAAGTTCAAAAACGCATGCACTAAGTCGTACAAGCTAGTTTATTGCTGCATCATCAAATATTTTCTAATGAACAAGGAGCGGATCCATTTAACATTCAGCAGGCCAACATAAATACATTAATACAGCAGAACAAAGATACATATGAAATAAACAGTGCTTTTTAGGTAGCAGTTTTAACAGTAGTTTAAATAAATATCGGCCGTCGATAAATCACTGCATCTCTAATTTTCTTAAAGCTTCCCATTAAATCAGGGAGTTTTTGACTCGAGAACCGCAGCAAACGGAAGAGTCCAATTCATAAATGAATCGTTCAGTCTGTTTGCAAAACGATTCAACATGTTCACTGAAAAGAATCAGCCGGATTAATTAAAATTAATCTGGCCCAAATAATTAAAAAAGCCCACCAGTCTCTATATATAAATCTGGTCCTTTTATCAATCCAAGTCTACTTGCAAAAAAGACAGGCAAAAAAGTTGAATCACTAACAATTAATACATATTTTCTTTTTAAAACACTTTAAGGCTAAGCAATGGCAGTAACCTCCTAACCATAAGCTTCAGGCCAGGGAAAGAAACAGCAGATTAATATCAGATGATGGTTTGAAAAACAAGATGCTCTGAGACGCACAGATAAAATGACCACGTAGACTGGAACTGCAGTCTGTGCACGCCAAAGCAGAGGGCCAGTTTCACTTGACTCAGCTCCTCTACAAACCTCGTGAATTAAATATCATCTATATTTAGAGTTTATTACAGCTATCAGCTGTATTTAAAACCCACTGAAGGGGTTACATATATACCTTTAAAAGGGAACACAACTCTGATCTTCAGAAATTGTAAGGTAAAACACCATAACACTGATGCTAAAGTGAAGCGTTTGTTGTCATTCAGAAGCTTTAAATAATTCAAACTCACCCCGAATACAACGCCCGGACGCCTTCTTCACTTCCAATCCTGAATAAAGCGTGGAACATCCCCCGATATCGGACCTCCATGCAGTGCGTCTGCCCTTGAACCTGGAGACGCGTTTTTGTGAGATCAATGGGAAACGTACCTGCAAGATTCAATTATGAGTTACATTTCAGATCAAATCTAGAAGTACTTTATTATGCATATTAGTACTGCATCTAAAGGCTGCCCTGTTTCTCTTATCTGTCATCGAATGTCTTACCCTATTTTGAACAGTTCGCTCTCTTTGTGTGGTTGGGAATGTTGTTTTTCATGTTCTGCAAATCATTCTTCCACTAACAATCAAGGCTCATTTTAAAGTCCCTCCAATTGTGCAAACACGCCAGTTGTGATTCTGAAGGTAATACTTTGATAGTTATAAATAACAGTATATTTAGTAAAGCATCTAATAGAAGTAATAAATAGTAATAATAATAATAATAAAATTATAATAATGATAATAATAAAAAAAAAATTATAATGCCCGTTTTATTGTGGAAACCTTATTATTATTTACATATTAGTGTCAAAATGTAGAAAGAAACTTTCTATCAGTTATTCTTTATATCAGCTATTGGACACGTAAACAAAAATACGTCTGAACAAAACTAAATAATACATTATATTCTCTCAAATATGAATATGCATTCTGTCACTTTCATATGAGATAATAACATGTATTCCGAATAAATGCAATGCAAACTTAAATGAAAAAGTGCTCTTTAATAGGTGATAAAAATAGCAGGTGCACAACAGAGACTCACCGAATTCTGCGACAATTGAGGCCATTCCTCCATAGACGAACGGCTTCCAGTTCAGGTTTGCCATTTCTGTAGCGGCCCCCTCGGCTTGATGGAGTCCTACTAAAAACAGCAGGAACCCAAAATATGAGCAAACCAGCTGTTTTAATCTCACACTGTACAACATAGCGCTACCCGTCTGTGTTACAGCCAGTCTTCCCAGATGCATAGACAAATGTGCACCGGAATACGACGAAGCGCATTAAAGAATCATTGCAAGCGCCATAGGAAATTTGCGGTAATTCTATTGGTTGTAAAGTCTGTCAGTCATTTTATCTGCGATCCTGATTGGTGGGAGTGATCTGAAGTTCCACCTACTTCCGTCGCCAAGGAGGTTGAGTGACAGCAAGCAACGGCTCTCGCCTATTCTCTCTTCAACCCGTGTAACATTTAACTTTTTAGGTTATTATTGCAAATTAAAAAGATAAACAGAATGCGAACAAACTCACCAATATAAATAAAATGGATCTATGGCGTTGGCGTAGTGTGAAAGACCGCTATAACGTTACTTGGTTGCGAATCGGACATCTAACGGCTTGTAACTGTTAGCCAGGTACGCAGAACTACTCTCGGCATTATAAAGTACAAAACTGAGTCATCGCGATATCACTCCGTGAGCTCACGTACCTGAGGCTTGGTGGTTCAGTCACCTCTGTTATTTTATTTTTGACCCCATCGTCTCGACCACATGTAGGATTATTGTACTTTTCGCAGTCAAACTCCAGGAGCGCACCTACGGCTCTTAGTTTACCATCATGTGTCTCTAGCAGGAACTCAACTCACCGCAACCGGAAGTTCCCGCCCGGAAGTTTGAAAGAGACTAGACTCCGCCCCCTCCATTTTTCAATGTCACCCTGTCCGTCAAGGGGGAGCAATCAGTGAGGTTTGATTTAAACAACATATTTTTTTTAAATACTTTTTTCCCCCAGGGTGACGTTAAAGAAATTCATGGCTTTTTTTAATGCTTTTATTTTTTTTATCAACAAATAGAATGTGCAAAAGCATGTCCATGTTACATCAGAACATGTCACGTGCTTCACAATACAATAGAAATTACAAAAAAGAGAAAATGAAAAGAAAGAAAACAACAGAGTCTATAAACATGTATATATATTGTTGAATAAGTGTAAATATATACTGTTTATATGAAAATGTTAAATTAAGAACATATTGCATATTTTTAGATTTTGACATCGCATCTTTGCACATTTTAATCTTCTTAAGCGCTGTAAAATTGGGTTTGCCATTTGTGAATTTACATTTGTGGATATGAAATTTACATATAAATAAAAAAAAATTATAAGGAAACCAACATCCTTTGAGCAATGGTCCTTAATACCATAACTTAAAATCACATATTTATAGGATAAGTATAAGTATAGAGAGAAGTATTTAAAATATTATCAGCAATGAATCTCTTAACATCTTTCCAGAAACACTGTATCTTGGCAGGATCAATACATATGAGAAATTGTTTCCGTAGAACTTTCACAGAAAGAGCATTTAGTTTAAATATCACTTTTATTTTTTTGGTAAAAATTGATTGGTAGGATAGACTCTATGACTTATTTTATATGAGATTTCCTTAACCTTAATTGTAAGAAGGAATTTTAGAAAAATTCATTTTAAAGGAAAGAGCTGAGATGTCAAATGTGGGTGGTCCTTCATGCAATGACTATATATATATATATATATATATATATATATATATATATATATATATATATATATATATATATATATATATATATATACAGCGGGGGAAATAAGTATTGAACACGTCATCATTTTTCTCAGTAAATATATTTCCAAAGGTGCTATTGACATGAAATTTTCACCAGATGTTGGTAACAACCCAAGTAAGCCATACATAGAAACAAACAAAAATAAGTTCAGAAATTAAGTTATGTGTAATAATGTGAAATGACACAGGGAAAAAGTATTGAACACATGAAGAAAGGGAGGCGCAAAAAGGCATGGAAAGCCAAGACAACTGCTGAAAACTTACATTAATTAAAAAGCAATCCAGCCCCCTGTCAGTGGAAATTAATAACAGCTGGTTTAGTCCCAAATGATGGCCTACAAAAAGTTCTCATTGCCAAGGTGTCACACAAGACACATCTCATGATGGGTAAAAGCAAAGAGCTGTCTCAAGACCTTCGCAACCTAATTGTTGCAAAACATAATGATGGCATTGGTTATAGGCGCCATTCTAAGCTTCTGAATGGTCCAGTGAGCACTTTTGGGGCCATAATACGGAAGTGGAAAGACAATAATTTCACCATAAATTTGCCTCGACCAGTGCTCCTCGCAAGATTTCTGATAGAGGAGTGAAAAGAATAATCAGAAGAGTTGTCCAAGAGCCAACAGCAAGTTGTATGGTGTTTTTAGGGTAATGTGCACTGCCATTTCTCCTCCAAATATGGTGTGTATTATGGCATCCAAACGGTTCAAATTTGCTCTCATGTGACCACACTATATTCTCCCAGTATTTCACTGGCTTTTCCAAATGTTGTGCAGCAAACTTTAAATGAGCTTCAACATGCTTTTTTTCCAGTAATGGAGTCTTGCGTGGTGAGCGTGCATACAGGCCATGGCGGTGGAGTGCATTACTTACTGTTTTCTTTGAGACAACAGTACCTGCTATCTGCAGGTCTTTTTGAAGCTCTCCACAAGTGATCCTTGGCATTTGGACAACTCTTCTGATTATTCTTTTCACTCCTCTATCAGAAATCTTGCGAGGAGCACTGGTCGAGGCAAATTTATGGTGAAATTATTGTCTTTCCACTTCCGTATTATGGCCCCAAAAGTGCTCACTGGACCATTCAGAAGCTTAGAATGGCGCCTATAACCAATGCCATCATTATGTTTTGCAACAATTAGGTTGCGAAGGTCTTGAGACAGCTCTTTGCTTTTACCCATCATGAGATGTGTCTTGTGTGACATCTTGGCAATGAGAACTTTTTGTAGGCCATCATTTGGGACTAAACCAGCTGTTATTAATTTCCACTGACAGGGGGCTGGATTGCTTTTTAATTACTGTAAGATTTCAGGAGTTGTCTTGGCTTTCCATGCCTTTTTGCGCCTCCCTTTCTTCATGTGTTCAATACTTCTTCCCTGTGTCATTTCACATTATTACACACAACTTAATTTCTGAACTTATTTTTGTTTGTTTCTATGTATGGCTTACTTGGGTTGTTACCAACATCTGGTGAAAATTTCATGTCAATAGCACCTTTGGAAATATATTTATTGAGAAAAATGATGACGTGTTCAATACTTATTTCCCCCCGCTGTATATTGGATTACCAAAATAAAATAAAATTCAGAGATCAGAAATTGTAAAAGTTTATTTCATTTTCATCTTTACACATTTCTTTTATCACTCAACGGTAATAAAAGGTCTGCGTTTCCCCCATAAAACAAAATGTAAAAAAAAAATGTAAATACAAAAATAAAAATGTATTGTGAAAAGATGTAACTTTGTTAATTGAAAACTGTGAACTCCCCAATCACACCACTCAATAACTAACTTCTTTGTTCAACCAAAGAATCACCTTTTGACTCTCTCTGTATTGTCTGTCCATTTGCTCTATAAGGTTATACAGATTGCATGTTATAATGCAAGCAAAATTTGTCCATCTTTATGCTCCCACAAATCCACACCAGCAGAATAAGACGTCATCATTACGTCAATAAGCATCATTCGCAATGAACACCCCA